>NC_137916.1:21689526-21697026 GCF_963457725.1 Sprattus sprattus
CACACCAATTACATGCTGTGGCAAAGTCGGTTAGCTCCGTTATTGGGCGTTCGGGACTGTACTCACTTTATGGGGTATTGGTTGCTGTGGTTACCTCAGATGTTGGGTGTTCCTGCTGAAGCGGATGGTGTCAAGTGCTCCAGTAGTCATCTATACTGTTGGCCAACCAGTGCTGTTCTCCTGTCTCCTATTGGGTGTCAGAATGTAATCTGTTCTTGTTCTAAACCTAATTCTTGCGCCACCAATGTGCCCAGTTTACCCCTCTTTACTCCCTATATAGTCATCATGAGATGTTTAATGGTGCATCACTTTACTTCACAGATCTCTTCCAAGAGCACTGTGTTACCAACTTGCCACAGTCTAACCACTATGACACACTCTTAAGTGACCTGCTAGTGTGTGGCATTCCTGTTCCTGTTCACACCAGTGCTTCATGAGTACATCTACTGCATCAGAAACACATGGTTCAGTTCTCGCAGGGTGTACTGTGTGTGCTGATAAATGTCCAATGTAAAAAATGTAAATATTTAAAATGACAGTCTCTGGCTGCATACACTCTCTACTAAAGGATGAAGTGCTCCTGAGTGCCCTCTCCAGCTTTTCCGGCATTGTAGGAGTTTCCAATACAGAGTGTTCATTGTCATTGCTATATTTAGTGCGCCAACATGATGTATTGGCCACGGTGTTGTGTCGCGACCTCTGTATTGTGATGGTATTTCTCTTTACTTGCTCTGCCGATGCAGCTCTGATTATGTCATTTGCTGTGGATACAGCGGGGACAGGACAGAGCCAGGAACTGGGTTGTAAAACACTTCTGTTCTGGGGGAGAGGGGGGGGGGGGGGGGGATTTGATCAGCAGACTAACCCAGAGCTGCTCCCGTGGCTTGTGTTGTAATTACTTTCCACCGATAAGTGCTGCTGTGAATTTGTGTCCTCCACAATGTGGGGTCTCTCTTCGCCGTTCTTATTTTGAACAGTGGCCCTTTCCTATACATGCAGAGAAGGGAAACACACCCAAGAAAGGGCAGCAGCCTAAAATGGACCAGCCTAAAATCGGTCTTATTTTGTGGGCATATGTACAAGAGACTATTGACCCCAGATTGTGGATCTTGATCTTGAGGTTCCTCAGAGTATGTGGGCTTTGGGTAAACACAGTTTGACCAAAATCTGAATGTGGAGTCCTGACCATCACTGGTTTGGATTGTTTTAATGGTGTGCAGAAGCACAGAAATAAACATTGTGGGTGGATCACGAAATATTTTAGCAGGTTTCATCCACTTTATTTCAGCTCTGCAGAGGATGTTTCATTGCTTCTAAGAAAATAGTTTCCCTTTGCCAGAAGCAAGAAAGACCCAATAAACGAAACAAGTTACCTTCAAACATAATAAAGTAAGCCTGTGTTAAATCAATACCAATGAGTGCTCTTTCTTGTTCTGTGCCTAGTGTGAGTGGAGTAATGGTTTGTTGTTTCGAGTCTCAATTCAATTCAATAGCAAACTAAGACATTGAATACAAAGATCATTAATAGGTTTCTACAATGGAACGGTCTTGCAGAGAACACGTAGTTTCGCCGTAATACGATATGATAATGAAATAGTCCTATGACTACATGCTCCTTAAAACTCAATACATTGTGTCTAGTAGTTTCAAACAAGGGTGTGTTTCTCCAAATCTGAAGGGTGTCCCCTGTGAGCAGGATGGAGTCTGAAATGAGGTTCTTTCACCCTCTCCCTATTATCATACATTTCAGAGTCTGACCTATTTTGTTCAAAAAGTACACTCATGCATACCCTCACTTTATTTGAAGTGTGTAGTTTTTACAGTGTATTTCCAATGCACTTCCCTATGCATGCTTTGAAGTGGTTGCCCCTCACTTTTTAGGGGAGACATCATATAGTTTGTATATACTAAAGCAAAGTATCTGTGTGCCGTTGAGTAGCTAAAAATGAGCTGACCTCTGGTTTGTGTGCAGTGTGAAGTGACACTCAAATCATTGTTGTCATGACCTTGGGAGATGCTGTATGAAATGACACTCTCAGTTAAGATCAGTCCACTAAACGCGTAAGTTACCCATCAGTGGATCAGAGAGAGGAGGAGAGACTTGATTTGTCTCTATTGGCTGAGTCCACTGGGGAGAATGTTCCGGTGGTCTGGGACAGCAGCGGCTGCACTGCCGCAGAGCGTGTGAATGAGCGCCGGCCCCATGCTGCTTCAGAGAGAGAGAGAGAGAGAGGGGCAAAAGAGGAGTGCGTCTGTTACCATGGCAACCACACCGGTGGTCTCCAACTGGGGTAGTGGTGGTTGTGAAGGCGGGCGCAAAGCTGTGAAGTGGGTCAACTGTTTTTTTTTTTTTCTTTCTTCTGTCTATTTTTTCCACTCTCAGTTTGTTGAAGTAATCAAGCCTATCTGGCATGCTCCCTCCCTTCAGCCCCAAGACTCTCACTGTGGGTTTTCCTTCTTCCTGCCTCTTGTACTACAGTATGAGTCTGACACTTGTTTTACTCTCTCCTTCTGTCTCTCTGTCTTTTTCCCAGTGAGTCTCTGGGGATGATGCCATTGCCGCTGGTGCCACCCTCCCTGTCGCCATGACAATGCCGCTCAGTCCCCTCTCCAGTGACGAGGAGCACCAAAGGATGCTGGGAAACCGTCAACACCTTTATCCAGGGGCAGAGGAGGAGGAGGAGGAAGAGGAAGAAGAGGAGGAGGATGAAGATGGAGGAGAGAATGGAGAACTGGACGGAGAGGAGGAGGACGAGGAAGAGGAAGCGGAGGTCTCCATCAGACGCGGCAGCGGCCAATACCACGGAGGCAGGGAAGAGGGGCACAGGCAAATCGGCAATATGGCTGGACGAGTGACAGGTGACAGACAGATGCGGCCTGGGAACCCCGGGCACGCCGCCAACCCCTATTCATCCAACCCAGGACCCACCCACCAACAGACAGCAAATCAGCAGCAGCAGCAGAGGCGAACCCAGGAGCGAAGATCCTCCACGGCGCCCTCTGCTGACGATGCACACATCAGCATGATGGTGTTCCGCATCGGGATCCCTGATATTAAACAGACGGTCAGTCTGACATACACATTCTTGTGAGCATACACACACACACACACGCACACGCACACACACAAACGCACACACACACACACACACACACACACACACACACACACACGCACACACACAAAAACACACACACACACACACACACACACACACACACTGTCTCTCTCTTTCACACACACGCTTGCGCACAAACTCACACACTACTTCAAAACACTCAAACCGGATGTTTACACAATCCTCTTGTCTTCATAAGAGCACATAGACACACTTGCAAACAAATTCAAAAACACACAGAATAATTTTGGCTTCATAAATCCATTAACACATTTGAATGCTTTTGGATTGACAAGTAAATCAGACATAATCCATATATTGTTTTGAGTCATAACGCAAGTCAATGATCAGCTCAATACAGGATAAAGGTAACAGTGTCTCCGCAAACTGACATGTTACCTATAATAGCATTCACACACACACACACACACACACACACACACACACACACACACACACACACACACACACACACACACACACACACACACACACACACACACACACACACACATACACACACACACACACACACACACACACACACACACACACATACACACACACACACACACAATTTTACAACCCTGTTTTCTACCTAATACAGAGATTATGACATCCGCATCACACAGCCCACCTGGTATCCTAAGTGTCACATGAACCTCATTTGGGCTGATCAACTGAACTCGACTCGCCCTAAATCTAATTCCATTCAGTTCCATTAAAGCTCCTTTAAATTGGATGCAATTGGCCGACCGATCACTTTACCCACTGTCTGTTTGGAGATGGGCTTTCTCCTTAATCACCCTCCAAAGTCCCTGCTGTTCTTTTGAGCTGCCAGCATGCGAGGTATGAAGTGGTCCCCTTGCAGCAGTGCTTCATCATGCTTTGAGCGCAGTCTCCAGTTCACACAGCTCGACTTGCGCTAATGGTGCTGAAGTGATTGGCATTTTGCAGTCTCTCTGGAGAAGGAGAAGGGAGGAGAGGAGGGAAGAGGGTCGGTCTCAGCAGGCCACTCCATCTAGGGAACCTGCTGTCCTATATGGGTATCAGGTGTGAGAAAATGATGTATGTCTGTGTGTGTGTTTGTGTGTGTGTGTGTATTTTGAGGGCAGGTGTGAGGGGGGAGTCCTACTTCACTTACTCAAGGCCCTCTTTGGTTTGCAGAGTGCCATGGAGCTGGAGCCATTAGAGTAACTTGATGCATTTGGGCTGGAAGTAATTACATGCGATTCATCCCCCGATTGTGAGCTACGATTAGGGTTGGCGAAATTGGAAAATCCACATCTACGAAAGGGCCTTGTGACAGATACAAAGGAGGGCTGATTTATGAATTAAATAATTGAACCAGGAGTGGGCACTCAAGAACCGTCTCAGACAATTGGGCATTGAAATTTCATTAGCACATCAAGAGGACCATTTAATTTATTAATATTTGCATAAAACCGTAACTCTGTGCCATTTCATAGATGTTTTTTTTTTTTTTTTGCACGCTTCATTACTGCTTTTATCGAAATAAAACCAGATTGCATCAAACCTCGAAACCAGACCATTTTTCCTCACTCGATGCGGAGGGAGAGATTGTGTGAGAGTCGGAGAGTTCTGCCGATTCGGCTTTGAAGATTCCTCTGCCCAACAAGCTGCATTGAAATCAAAGGCAGAACTCCCTACTGGGGCTCGAAGAGAGAGGAGCAGCTCCCCTCTGCAACTGCCTTTCCCATGCAGATCTGCAGGGCTCGGCAGAATCCCCTCAACTCGGCAAAAACACACTCTCTAACACACACACACACACACACCCACTAGACACACAAGCATGTCACATGCAAACCCATTCAGGCACACCATATCTACAGAACTCTCTATCACCCACACACACACTCTCTCACATACTCTCTCTCTCTCTCTCACACACACACACACACACACACACACACACACACACACACACACACACACACACACACACACACACACACACACACACTCAATCACAATGTCAAACACACACAGAGACACAAACACACACACACACATACAGCAAGACATACACCCACACTCACAGATATTCAGAAGGCCCTCTCTTGTTGCTAAAACAGCAGAAATGCAAAGGGCTGACAACCCAGTAGTAGCAGCTCAGAGCAAAAGAATGTACCTTTGCATCTGCGTTTGTCAAGGTGACCCACCATAGCTGCCAGAGAGGAAAAGAGAGCAAGGCTAGCTTTGAGCTCCTGTTGAAAGTCTGAATGAGAGTCGATGCCTTTGATAGTAAGCTGCTGAACTGAGTAGAGCACACAGGGCTTCACAGGGTTTTAACATGGCATTTCAGTTTCATGCCAAATCAGAGATTGGACTGTCGGCCAGAGGGCACTGCCAGGTATTTCCTTGTCAGTGTGCCCATCAGTGCTGCCCTACCTGCCTGGCGCACAGCCTGGTTTGGTAACCCGGAGAGGTGGGTCTCCATCTCTGCGTTCCATCGCCTGTCCTGAGGTCTTGAATGTTAGGCAGTGCGTTAAGGGCTTAATGCTTCATCAAGAGCTTCATTGTGCAGATAATTAAATTAAGTGGGGTGGTGAATTGCCTGAGGTCAGCGTTTGTATGCAGCTGTGTGTGTGTGCGTGTGTAAGAGAGCGAGAGAGAGAGAGGGTTGGTGTGTATTTCTGTTTATTCCCCTTGTTTGTGGTTGGCTGTTTGGTGCTTTTGTGTGTGTGCAAATGTGCTTTTGTTTGTCTGACTACAGAAGCCAATGAGCTGCATAAATCTGCCAGCTATTCACTGTTCCTGTCTCCAACTGAGTGATTTATTATTGATATGTATGTGTGTGTGTGTGTGTGTGCATTCACGCGTGCACAGACGTCCGTGTGTGTGTGTGGTGATGGCAGCACACTCGTATTTGTGTGCCCGTGTCTAAGTGTGTCCCGTGTCAATTATTCATTGCCACCTATTTAATCCAACAAGCTGCTATCAAATTTTCAATGGTGTGTTTTGGAGCCACGGAGCCCACAGGAGGCGGCCCACACACACACACACACACACATCGGGGCCGGCGCTCATGTGACAACACCCCCCCCCCCCCCCCCCTGGCTGACCCACATGAACACCGGCACAAACCTGCAACACTAACACATGCCACTCTCAAACACACCCAACGCCCCCACCTACCAGTACAGAAACCCTCTTTACTCAATGCCCTTCCCCAGCGGGGAAGATGAAGTGTGTTAATATTTGGATTTAAGAGTATGATTGGATTTAAGAGTATAATGTTTGGCTATTTTAGTGTAGCAGGATCATGGATTCTATTTCAACTCACTTGCACCACAGGACGTACTTGAACGTTTTCAGAGCGTGCATATAGTAGAGGCACTTACTCCGGAATGGTATGTCATAGACCGGAGGTTCTCATTCCTGCACCCTGAGCCCCTTTACTATGTGTGTCCTCCATGTGTCCACACACTGCATACCTCTTGATAAGCTCAACATATCTCATTCAGCCAGTCAAAGGCATTCTGAGCGATACACAGACTTCAGTCATGAGTGCTGGAAGCAGAGATGGAGATAAGATGGTTCTATGCAGACGTTAGGGAGGAGAAGGATTGAGATCTAATAAAGACTGATCATTTTTTTCTTTCTTGTTTTGCTCTTGAGAGAGTAAGATAGAGAGGTGTGATCCCTCCTTCCTTGCCCCCTTCCTTCGGTCCTTCCTTTCTTCATACTCTGTCCTCTCTGGGGCTCCATGTTCCTTCTGTTTTTATCCCTCGCCCCTCTGTACACTGCTGTTCTGTGTTGAGTAATGTGTCTGGGTAATCCCAGTACATTAGGCCTGTTCTACATGCCAGCTAATTCGGCCTCAATAAACCCTAATTGCTCGTTAATTGTGTTTAAATGAGATCAGGGAGAGGCTGGTGGGGCGCGCAAACACTAATGCTGGGGGGTCTCCACAGGGTACAGGAAGGCCCACCCCTCTTAAACACACTCTGAAACACACACACACACACACACACACACACACACACACACACACACACACACACACACACACAAACAAACACACACTCTAACATGCACTTACCTGTACAAGTGCATCATATACATTCCTCTTACCTGCAGTTATCGCCAACACACGCTTGCCCCCCCCCCCCCCCCCCCCCCTTCTTTTACCTTATGACTCAAACTCACCTTTGACATCACTTACTCACACAATCCCAATCATACTCAGTTAAGCGTGACGAATGTGCTTATGCACATGAACAAGCACGTGCACACACACACACACACACACACACACACACACACACACACACTAACTGGTAACAATTATGTCAATTATGTACTTTTCAAATCTCCAATGGGCAAAATGACAGTGAGCTTAAGGGTGAGATAAGAG
>NC_137916.1:21702026-21719526 GCF_963457725.1 Sprattus sprattus
GTGGTAAAGGAGGGGGGATTTGCTCTGCATTCCCAAGAGACTACTTATCTTTCCTCCAATGTTCTCCATTCGGAAGCCAGAGAAACCCTTTCATCTTCAAATATACTCTTTATTCACATGGTTCATGCAACTAAAAATAGCTACACAGCAGAGGGAAATAAATAGTCTCACAGACTGTAAAGCAATATAGATGTTGTGACCTCTGTGTCAAAGCCATTTCACTCTGAATTAAAGGAGCCATAGTTTAAGAGCCATACACAATTGGCCATGGAGGTGGTATATAGTGAGGGGCCTACAGAGTCGCTACTGCGGTTAAATTACATCTCTATCTCACCTGCCACCTACAGGCCAGTCTGAAGAAGTTCATGGACTACATCCAAAGCGGCTCAGTGGAGAAGATAGCCAAATTCCTTGACAAAGGTGTTGACCCAAACTACCACGACCCTGACACTGGAGGTAAGCTAAAAGTCATCATGCTTGGTGAAGCAGATGCTAAAACTAAATAATAATAAAAAAACACTGACTGAACACTGACCTGACACGAGATGGTGTTGTGCAGATGCTGACATTTTGCTAGCCTTCTGTCCAATCTATCTGTCACATAGTTGACTGGCTTCATTTATTTTGGACACTGTTCAGACGAAAGAACGTTAATGTTTTTACTCTGCTCTGTTAGAGAAGCCAAACATCCAATAAGTGAACTTGTAAATGATGAAACAAGACAAGGACTTCACAGTCCTTGGTCAGTAAGACTACAAGAGACTATATTTCATATTGTAGTCTGTGAAAATAAATTCTGCATTAGACTGGTTTTGACGACAAATTATGATGATTTGTACCTCAACCCTCCATACTTGAGAGAAAAGATAGACATAAATGACTATCTACAGTTTGGCTACAGCAGCCAAACATGATTCACAGCTGCTGTTAGCAGTTTGGCTGCGTTTGAGCGGCTGAAAGACTGCTGTTGTCCCGACAACCAGCCTCCCCCTTCACGGCCCCTTCACACCTCAGTGCGTGTTTGCCAGACTGCAACTCGAAATACCGACTTTGTGCATTAGGTGGCAGCAGTGCACCTTTGAAATGTGCCAAATGCCTTATACGAGATATATAAACTCATTATTTTGTACACCCTTCGTTATGCTTTATTAATATACTATTGTATTATATGTACAACAAGTATGCTATAAAGATTAATCCTACAAGCTGCTCTGGACAGATTTACTGATAATCTCTCTCTATCTCTGTCTCTGTCTCTCTCTCTCCATTTATCTCGATGTCTTTCTCGCTTGCTCTCCTCCTAAAGAGACTCCTTTGACACTGGCGGTACAGTCAGACCAGTCGGCAGGGGAGACCATTCGGCTGCTTGGGATGGGGGGAGCGCATATCGACTTCCGAGCCAAGGACGGCTTGACCCCCCTACACAAGGCTGTTCGTTGCCATGGCCACACCGCACTGCTGGTACACCCTTACCCAACTATGTGGCTGTAACAACCAACAATCCACAACATTAACTCATTCTCCAGTTGTGATAGGACAGGTTATACTCTGTGATTTACATGTCTGTTGGACCCAATCACATTGATTACTTACAACAGAACTCTGACCTGCAACTTATCGTTTGGCTGCACTTCTGTTTTCCTTTTCCAGTTTTGATTACTTGGTCGCACTTTAAGTTTGATAGTAGTTGAATACTGATTGCCATATTGGCCTTGTTTGACCTTGGGTTGATAGAGGTCTACTTTAAAATCGTTTCTAATTCATAGCGTTATAAATGTATAATGTGTGTATGTGTGTGTGTGTGTGTGTGTGTGTGTGTGTGTGTGTGTGTGTGTGTGTGTGTGTTCACAGACTCTGCTCTCTCTGGCCGCGTCTCCGGACTATAAGGACCGGCGTGGCCTGACGCCGCTCTACCACACTGTGCTGACAGGGGGCGACACCTCCTGCTGTGAGACGCTGCTCTACCACCGAGCCAAAGTAGGCATCCGTGATGAGAACGGATGGGACGAGACCCATCAGGTAGCTACCAGTGCAGTTTCAGCGTGAACGTATTGTGTATGCGTATGTGTATGTGTTTAGTCATTCACATACATTATCAGTTAAACCATAGTGTTTGTTCATATATTTATGCATTTGTGTTATTGAGTTTCTATACAATAGAAGTCTATGTATGTGTTTGTATCCTTGTGTGTGTGTGTGTGTGTGTGTGTGTGTGTGTGTGTGCATGTGTGTGTGTGTAGAGTGTGAAGTGTAGATTGTGAATTACTCAATGGCAATTGAGGGGTTAAACTTTATCTCCTGACTGTACATGGAACTTAGACAGTACAACACAGCCCCCCATCATCCTGTGATTTGCACCATGTGAGTGTGTATTCAGGTTTAATGTATCTTCAGGTGTGTTATGAAATCTACTCATCCCACAGCAGGCCTCTTTAAATTCATAATTGTCTCCCTTTGTCTCCACATCACACCACCACACTCTGTGAGAGTGTGTCTCTGTCACCTATAAACCCATCACTTCGTCCTGAAGAGCGGGTCCATCGTCCATCACCTAGCTCTCCATTTTCACCTTTCCCCCATCTCATGTCATTTCCATGGGGACTGGAGCATGCTCTGTAGATCTTGACAGGTTTGTCTGTATCTGTGTATCTTACATTGTACTGTGTGTGTGTGTGTGTGTGTGTGTGTGTGTGTGTGTGTGTGTGTGTGTGTGTGTGTGTGTGTGTGTGTGTGGTGGGGGGGGGTACGTGTGTGTGTGTTCGTGTGTGTGAATAATTGGAATTCAATGTGCATTTGTATGTTTTGAATGGCTAGATTGTCTGAGAGAGAGTGTGTGTTTGTGTGTGTCTGTGTGTGTGTGTGTGTGTGGTGTGTGTGTGTTTTTGTGTGTGTGCCTGATGCATATCTTGGTGTTCTTGTCGCTGATGTGCTCTTTTCTTCCCCTCACTTTTCATGCAGTGTTAATTAAGCAAGGTGTCTTATCTGTCTCTGTAGAAACTCTCTGTCTCTCTCTCACACACTCACAGACACACAGACACAGACACACACACACACACACACACACACACACACACACACACACACACACACACACACACACACACACACACACTCCCTTCCTGTTTCTCATTCCATCATCTGTTGGCTTTACAATACAGCACATTTTCCACTCTATCCTTTGATTAATCTCACCTCATAAGATGTTCAGTATGTTCTGATAATGCATCCTCTGCTCTCCCTGCCTTCAGGCCTGCCAAAATGGCAACTCTCAGCACTTGGAGCATCTGCTTTTCTACGGGGCAGACTCCACTTCCCAGAATGCCTCAGGAAACACTGCCTTGCACATATGTGCTTTATACAATAAGGTAACAGTTAGGAAAAAACAAACAGCTGGTAGTTTATTTGCTGGTAGTGCTCACTGCCAAGTGGTGCGTGTGTTCTGACTGTCACCTGTCATTGTTTGATCTGACCACTCAGGAGAGTTGTGCCCGCATTCTGCTGTACAGGGGAGCCAATAAGGACACAAAGAACAGCAGTGGGCAGACTCCCTTCCAGGTAATGAATGGATGAGGGTTCTGTTTTGTGTGTGTGTGTGTGTGTGTGTGTGTGTGTGTGTCTGTGTGTGTGTGTGTGTGTGTGTGTGTGTGTGTCTGTGTGTCTGTGTGTGTGTGTGTGTGTGTGTTTGTGCGTGTGTGTGGTTGCAATATTTCGCCCTGCCGTTAAAACATAACTCTTATTCCTGACGGTTTCCGTCTGTGTCGCTAAAAAGTGAAGTGTGGCTGTAAAACACACAGCGCCGAGCGCTCTGGGTGTCTACGAGGACGGGGGGTCCCAGGTGGAGAGTAATATCCGCACGCCTGTAGCAGTGCACTTACCCCCAGTTGTATGTATAATGCCAGCTGAGACTCTCTTTGTGTGCTTCTCACAAGTGTGTGGGTGTCAGAGTCAGAGATAAAACTCAGAAGAGCCTGAGAACGCCCACACGACAGCTATGATCCAAACGAAAGAGGCAAGTGTGATTTTGGTTTGTTTATTTCTTTATTTCTTTCCTTTTTTTGCAGGTGGCTGTAATGTCTGGCCATTTTGAACTTGGAGAGATCATTAAAAACCACAGGGAGACTGACGTGGGTAAGTTTTACATTCTCTCTGTGCATGGCTGTTTGTGTGTTTGTGGGAGTAGACTTGTTCCTCTTTATTGATCTACTGTAGATATAAATGTCAATGTTATCCCATCAATCTGGTACGTGTTGTATCATGTTGTTGTGACTATTTAGTTTATATTGCACGTGCATGTTGGTCCACAGTAATACTGCATTCTATTGTATTTCCCTTGAGTATTATGCTTGGGAGCTGGACAAGCCTGTGTGTGTGAGAGAGAGTGTGTGTGTGTGTGTGAGAGAGAGTGTGTGTGTGTGTGTGTGTGTGAGAGCGTGTGTGTGTGTGTGTGTACTTAACTTGTAAGTGCCGTAGTTTGCCTTATCAGGGCTATATTACACAGTACACAATATCACATCCGAGTCTCATCTTTACTGCACACTCTCTCTCATTCTCTCTGTTCCTCTCAGTGCCCTTCGTGGAGTCGCCCAAGTACGCCCCCCAGAGGCGGGAGAGTGCGCGCACACTTGCCCTGCCTCACCCGCACCCCTTTCTGCGTGCCAACAGCGACAACAGCATGAACCTGCCCGACTGGATGGGCAATGCCCCTGGATCCAACATTGTGTCTGTGCAGGTAGCTAACGCTCAACAGTAGACAGGATGAATTGGTATATTGGCGTCTGCTGCGGTGAGCTCAGTAAGTGTGTGCTAACTGCATCTCTGTGACTTAGGCGCTATTGCTAATGCTAGTGCAGCACAGGTAGCACTGTGGCCAGAGGGAGATGCTGTGAGCGTCGCCATAGAAGAAAGGACACCATATCATTATCATTCAGCTGTAAAGAATCTCTGTCCTCTCTCCCTCTCTCTCTCTCTCTCTCTCTCTCTACATCGCTCTCTCTCTCTCTTCCTTTGTCCTCCCCTTCATCTCTCTCTCTCTCTCTCTCGCTCTCTCTTCCTCTGTTTCTCTGGGGCTCTCTCAGGGGTATAAGCAGGGCACCCTGCGCAGCTCCAGCAGTCCGCGTGGGGCCCGCACTCGCTCCCCGTCTCGGGGGAGGGCCGGGGACAGAGATGACAGGAGCCGACAGACACGGGGCAGACAGGGGTGAGACACAAACGCACGATGACAATAAGCCATCGGCTTGAAGCCTTCTTCAAACAGTCATGTCCGGGTAGACTCGTCAGACACCAGTGGCAACACTGATGTCCTGAGTATGATATGTTATACTAGTATAAAGAGAGAATTTCACATGTGTGAGCTGATGGGTGGGCCTCTTTGAGTATGTGTGTGTCTGTCTCTGTACCTGTGTGATGTGTGTGTCAGACAAAAGTGTGTGTGTATGTGTGTGTTTGTGTGTGTGTGTGTATGTGCGTTAGTGTGTGTGTGTGTGTATGTGTGTGTGTGTGTGTGTGCATGTGCGTGCGTTTGGGTGTGTGTATGTGCGTGTGTGTTCGTATGTGTGTAGGTGCGTGTGTGTGTGTGTGTGTGTGCATGTGCATGCGTTTGGGTGTGTGTATGTGTGTGTGTGCGTTTGTGTGTGTGTGTGTGTGTGTGTGTGTGTGTGTGTGTGTGTGTGTGTGTGTGTGTGTGTGTGTGTGCCCGCATGTTCGTGCGTGTGTGTGTGTGTGTGTATGTTTGTGCGTTTGTGTGTGTGTGTGTGTGTGTGTGTGTGCGTGCGTATGTGCGTGCGTTTGGGTGTGTGTGTTCTCATACATGTGCTGGATGCGTGCTCCCTCAGGGGTGGCTCTATCAGCAGTCAGGGCACAGTGGTGGGGGGTCAGCGGCGCCGCCTGTACAGTGCCGTCCCCGGACGAGTGTTTGTGGCCACGCGCTCCCACACCGCTCAGGGCGAGCGCGAGATCACCTTCAACAAGGGAGACAAGGTCAAAGGTGGGTGCAGCGAGCTGGTGTTGTGGATTTGTGTGTGTGGCTGTGTGTGTGTGTGTGTGTGTGTGTGTGTATGTGTGTAGTTGTCAAGTAAAACAGCTGATTGTCAAGTAAAACAGCTGATGCGTGATTGTGTGGTTCCTTTCTCCTCTAGTTCAGAGAAGTTGTTCTTCCGTTGTGTTTGAGTAGGTGTCGGTGGCCATGTTTGTCTGTGCACATATGGCTAATTATTTAATGCAGAGAATAATATAGTCTATGTCATAAGTTATACTGATGGCAATCTACAGCAAATAATTCTGTTTCCTTGTGTCCAACTCTCCAATTGTGTCTCTCCCTTTTTTCTCTCTCCCTCTCTCTCTCCTTTTCTCGCCATCCCTATCTCTCCTTTTCTCCCTCCCTCTCCTTCTCTCTCCTTTTCTCTACCTTCCTCTCTCTCTCCCTCTCTCTCTCCTTTTCTCCCCATTCCTCTCTCTCCTTTTTCCCCTCCCTCTCTCTATCTCCCTCCTCTCTCTCTCTCTCTCTCTCTCTCTCTCTCCCTCTCTCTCCCTCTCAGTGCTGAGTGTGGGTGAGGGAGGCTATTGGGAGGGGACAGTGAGGGGTCGGACTGGCTGGTTCCCCTCGGACTGTGTCGAGGAAGTAGCCCTCCGCACCCTGGAGGCCCGCTCAGGTGAGAGAGGTATATACAAGCACACACATGCGCCGCACATGCACACCTGACACACTTCACAGAGCCAAACAATACACCTCAGACCATCTCAAAACAATCACTTCTATGTACATACACATGCAGAAGTTCACACACACACACACAACATACACACAAACATACACTCACACCCACACACACAGCTGTGAGTGAGGATCTGAGTTTAATAGGTGTGATAACTGTGTCAGTACAACTGCAGGTTTACAGGGGGGATTACCTTTCTTCATTAATTCTCCCCCTGAGCAGCGGTGGACCACGGCCTGTGGTGAGAACGCTGTCGGACACTCCAGCTCTCTGACTTAGCAGTTAGCGACGGGGCTGTGCCAATACAGTCTATTAATAGGGCCAGGCTCTGCTATTTCCTACTGAAGTAACAAAGGCAAACAGCATTACGCCGGGACTTCAGACTGCAGATGTCACGTTTATTTATAACCGATCTCTTGCGTTCACAGTGAAGCTGTCAAAGTTTGATGGCCAAATCTAAGGATGGGGGTGCGAGTGAAAATTCGTGCCTTCTTTTGAGTAATCACAGCGTTGTCACGCATGGGAATGAGTGCCCGCTGGCAGTGTCGCGTACGCACGATGATCCTCGCACCCTCCAACTCCCAGCTGCTCCTTCCCAGCAGCTGTGGTTGGGTGGTGGATATACTCATGCCGCTGTGTGTGTGTGTTCCAGAGAGCCGCAGTGAGAGGACCAAGCGACTCTTCAGGCACTACACCGTGGGCTCCTACGACGAGTTTGACGCACCCAGGTAAGGAAATAGGTCTAATGGTAGTTTGGTTTGCTTTAGAGACAAACACACACACACAAACACAAACACACACAAACACACACACACATACACACACACACAAACACAAACAAACGGATGTGTGTCTTCTGTACCAGCACGTATGTATGCTTATATTTGTTAAACTTACCTGCACTGCAATATTGCTGCACTATACATACATTTATTGTGTTGCAATTGGTTGTGGTTCATTTGAATGACCTTGTTCTCCAAGTGTGGTTCTGTGTGCCAAATAAAGTTGAAGATCTGGATCTGTAGTCTCCCCTTACTCTTTTCTGTCAGTGCAATGTCAGAGACACATGTCAAATTGCTAGTCATTCTGCCATATCACAGTGACCCTTGCAGAACAAAGTTGTGGGGAAGAACTGCCTCTGATCATTGTTACGGATGGCTAGTGTCTGAATGACATGCTGACTCCTCCTCCAGAGGAAGTTTAGACTATTGCTGGGATCTTTCTCAAACTAATCTGGTTCCTGCAAAGACACTGGGTAAAAAAAGCATTTCCGTCAATTTGCGAATTATTTAGAACCTGATTCTGCTTCAGATAAGCTGCTCGGTTGTATTTCAGGTATTATTTTTAAGTGGCCTCTTAAGTGTTAGTGGGGTATTGCCAACATCTTGGTAGCTGCTGCTACTTTGATCAGGATGGCAGAGCAATATGAGGTGGTGTGACAGAGACCAACGTGCCATGATGAAGTTGGTTGTGTTTGGAGAAGGAAGTTTACTGTGCCTTGTACTTGTGTGTAGTGCCCACTATTTCTCTCAGTGGACACAGGTATCAGCTTCATCAGTGCCAGGTACCGAGGTATTTTTGTGATGGCTTATGAGAGATTTTTGCGAGAAGTCAAAAGATAATTTCTTGACGTCTTTGACTGAGTTTGTCCCAGTGAAGCACTTGCAGGAGGCAAGAATATGCTGCTCTTGTGTGTGTTGGTGAGTGCTGGTGTGTGTTGGTGTGTGCTGGTGTGTGTTGGTGTGTGTTGGTGTGTGCTGGTGTGAGTTGGTGTGTGTTGGTGTGTGTTGGTGTGTGCTGGTGTGATGATGGTAATCTTGTGATCCACTCCAGTCAGACTCCCTCTGCTCCTAATAAAAGGGGCACGAAGCTCCCTACGGGTGGTGGCTGAACTGCTAAAACGCCTGCAGGTGTTTGAGAACAACACTCTCCTCTTTTTTGTCTCTCTCTCTCTCAGTCTCTCTCTCTCTCTCTCTGTCTCTCACTCAGTCTCTCTCTCTCTTTCACACAAACATACAGTATTTATATAGAACAGAACCTCTTGTACACTCACCTTCAAACCCCTCTAGGATTAGTTGTAAACTGGAGGGGCAGCTCTCTGTGATTCAACACCACTGCTAGGCCTGTGTCTGGATCCTGCAGTCTCTCTATTGCCTCCCCTCTGTCTTTCTCTCCCTCCTTTATCTCATTCTGGGCCCCATGTTGAGTGTCTCTGGGGGCCAGTGGGCATGAGGGCCACAGAGGGCTAAAGATAGATAGACAGATAGATAGATAGATAGATACTCTGTTAATCCCGAGGGAAATTTAGGTCATTCAGTAGCTTATACACATATACACTTATACACCTCACCGACATACATACATAAATCACATCATCACATAAATTACTACATAGGGAGAAAGAATTCACACTGAGTGTTTACAGATACAGGAATGGGTACAGAATGCAATGATTGTGACAGTGTCGGTGTGTCTGTGTCCAGGAGGAAAGTGTTCTTGTGCTGCTGGTGTGGATAGTGCAAAAAAAGGTGCATGCTACGGTCTAATACTTCAGTTTCCTTATGTCACATGTAGTGTCACTTGCATCACAGCCAGGCAGGCTAGGTAGAGGCAAAATCATTATGACATTAGGCTATTAGCCCCATCCTTTCACTCCTACCCCCAAACCCCACATTACATATAGCATTTATGATCTACAAGTATCTAGCTTCATCTGTCATTCTTACTTCCACTCTCACTCTCACACACACATACATTCACAAACACTCACAAAACAACAAAACTCTTCAAGCATTTTAAAATGTATTTTTGGCTTTGCTCCTCTCTCTTTCTCCTTTTCAGTCCCCTATTCATTCTCTCTTTATGTTCATCCCATTTCACCCACCCCCTGTACTTTTTAATTTTCTCTCTATCACCCTTTCTCCCCTGTGGTGTCTCCATCTGGAGGTCAGGCGGTGAAGGGCACTCCGGAGTGAGAGAGAACAAGAGAGCGTGCAAGTGCGAGAGAGAGGGAGAAGGAGAGTGGGAGAGAGAGAGAGAAGGAGAGAGAGGGAGAAGTAAAGTGGGAGAGAGAGGGAGAAGGAGAGTGGGAGAGATAGTGAGAAGGAGAGAGAGGGAGAAGTAAAGTGGGAGAGAGAGGGAGAAGGAGAGTGGGAGAGAGAGTGAGAAGGAGAGAGAGGGAGAAGTAAAGTGGGAGAGAGAGGGAGAAGGAGAGTGGGAGAGAGAGTGAGAAGGAGAGAGAGGGAGAAGTAAAGTGGGAGAGAGAGGGAGAAGGAGAGTGGGAGAGAGAGGGAGAAGGAGAGTGGGAGGGGGCCAAAAGTGAGGATGATGTGGCGAAAACAAAATAAAGGTAATAGACAGTATTATTTCATTACAGACAGAAACTGACAGAAATATAGGCATCCAGGTTATAGGAGAAGTGGCACAGCGGGTGGACTGATTGGAGGAATGAGACTCAAGGGAAAGTAAGAAGATATTATAACTTATGGCAATCACTTTCCTCTCCTCTCCTCTTTCCTATCTCTATCTTCCTTTTCTCACCCAGCTTTCACGTCTTGCTTTCTACTTCCTTACCCTAAAATGAAATAAACCTTTTTATTATTTCCTGACCTGCACTTTGTTTAGATTGAAAAGCTCCCAACCAATCACAATCAGCCATCTTACTGCCAGTATCAGCCATCTCATACACATTAGGGCCTGTGAGTGCATCAAAGCAAATGCACTGGTTAACCTGATGGCAGAACAGTCAGTATATTCAGGAGCACGATACCGAAATACAGTTGACATTGCTACTCCACTCTCTTCCCTTCTGTGTTTTGGTCCATTCATCCATTTGTCTATTTATGCGCAGTTTTGTCCTTTTAGCCTTCTGCTAGCTTTTCATGCCTTTCCCAGCTTTCACTTTCACATCCCGGTCGGTTCCATATCCCTCCACACACACACACACACACACACACACACACACACACACACACACACACACACACACACACACACACACACACACACACACACACACACACACACACACACACACACACACACACACACACACACACACACACAGACACACACAGACACACATGGTTGAGAGATTATCTCAAGTGTATTTTGTTGAAGTCATCATTCCCATAAGTCCCTTTCTTCCTTCCCCTGACCACTGGTTTCTCCCCAGTTGCGTCCTATTTCCCTTCCTTGTGGCCTCGTTGGCTGAGGCCCCTCGTTGAGTGTAAGCTCCCTTCATCTGCCCTCTGCCTCTGCTGAGTGTGGGAGTCTCTCCTGTGTGTCCTGCTCCCTCTGGTCGCCTCACTGTGAAGAACACAGGGGAACTTTTCTGGGGCAGCGGTCTGTGAAATAGAGACAAGAAAGCACACCCGCACTTTCAGCTTAAAAACGTTCTCAGACACACACAGACACACTGATACACTCACACACAGCACACACACACACACACACACACACACACACACACAGACACACACACACACACACACACACACACACACACACAGAGACACACACACAGAGACACACGAGCATACACATTTGGACACGAGCACACATACACACACACACACACACACACACACACACACACACACATACACAAGCACACACACAGACACACAAGCTCAAACACACACACACACAAGCACACACACACACATACACAGACACACAAGCACATACACAAGCACACACACAGACTCACAAACACACACAGACACACACAAACACACACACACACACACACACGCACGCACGCACACACCGTTAGATGTTCCCACAAAGGAACACTTGCTTCCACTCACAAACATTTTGAGTAGACACACAGACACATGCAATACTAACTGCACTCACAAATAAACACATGCACACATTTTTGTGGACAGACACATGCAAGCACAGTTGCACTTATAAGTACACACATGCACACACAAACACATGCATACACACAAACACATGCATTCGCACAAACACATGCATTCGCACAGTGAGCAATGCACACACAAACACATGCATACACACAAACACATGCATTCGCACAAACACATGCATTCGCACAGTGAGCAATGCACACACAAACACATGCATACACACAAACACATGCATTCGCACAAACACATGCATTCGCACAGTGAGCAGTGCACACACAAACACATGCATTCACACAGTGAGCAGTGCACACACAAACACATGCATTCACACAGTGAGCAATGCACACACAAACACATGCATTCACACAGTGAGCAGTGCACACACAAGTGTGGCAGGGAAAGCTTCACATGAGCTTGTACTCATACATACCGTATGTACAGTCAATTCAGAAGGTATTCAGATGTTGCAGCTTTATGCTAAAATAATTTAAATATTTTTTTCCCTTCATCAATCTTGTTCAATACACTCATAATGAGAAAGCAAAAACTGGATTTTTGATTTTTTTTTTTTGTGCAAATGTATAAAAATGGAAAAACTGAAATATCCCATTGACATTGCAGGGGGCAGCCCAGCTATGGAAAACACCTGTCTGGAAGCTTTAAAGTTGTCTGACAACATACCTTTCAAGCTGACAGTGACATTTTGATGGCCTTAATGGTTTAATTGGAAATGTGTTGTTCACAGGAATCTGTGTACAAAGTTAAAAAGATGCTATTACTGTAAACAATAGTATTTGAATTGAAATATATTTCCTTTGTGTTGCTTCTACATTAATTACATGATTTTACATTTAAATATCCATTATCGCAAGCTTCATTCCTAAGAAGAAAAAAAACCTAATAATCACAATTTATAGCAATCAATTGGCAGCACTAATTCATATACATTTGCACATAACCTGGAACTTCCAATCATCCTGAGGTTTTCTCTGTGACAGTGGGGAAAAGGCTTAAGCAAGCAATCTGACGAAAGCAGGATGTGGTAATTAGTTCAAACTGTGACCAGGCCATGGTTTGTCTGATAGCACCATGTGGGTTGCTGTGAATGCAAACAGTCCAGGTTGAGAAGCTGAGGTCTGACCACTGACTTTTTTGCCTCCCTGGCCAAACACTGTGAGTGAATTTTGCCTTACAATATAAGTACTCAGACCCTTTGTTATGACACTTGAAATTTAGCTTAACAAATAAAGGTGCCCCCCAATTTATCTTGATTATCTTTTAGATGTTTCTACAAATGTGTCATGACTTTGAACTTCTGTCGTCACGACTTTTGTCATTGGCGACATCTAGTGGCCTAAAGACTTGTTTTATTATTTTCCTTTGTCCTCCTGTGCCACACCTGATTTATATTATTGTTTTCAATCAATTACCCTTGTAGCTAGAGTATAAAAACCCTGTACTAGCTTGTCATGTCATCGCGACGTTTGCTCAGACACTCCTGTCCCGTGTGAACACTACTCCCAAGTGAGAATTCTCCTGTGCTGGGTTTTGCGTGGTTCTCGCCACGTTTCGCTGTTCCTCTAACAGCGGTCTCTGGAACTCTTTATTCTTTTTCTCCCGTGGGTGAGCTAGAGCTACATTTTCGTTAGCTTCCTTTGTTAGGCCTTTTTGCCATTCTGACTGTTCTTTGTGCATTGGATTATTACCTTTTGGAAACTACTTTTTGCGTTTGGATTATTCCCTGTTGGAGATCTTCTGTGCTTTGTATTCCACTTCTCATTTTTTGCTGTCGACGTCTTCCCTTCTTATTATTGACTGTTTGACGAAAAACTAATAAACCAAAGTTTTGAGTTTATCTCTGCGTCTGGGTCCTCACTAGCCTACTGGGTTAGTCACTGGTTACCACGCCAGCGACCTGGGTTCGCATCCCGATCCCGCTAACCTAACAGAACGTCGCGATCATTATGGACCTAGCAGAGCAAATGTCCAGAATCGAGCAGATGTTCCAGGCCTTAACTTTAGACCTACAGTCAAGCCACACCCGTCTGGACCAGCACGAGCAAGCATTAGTGCAGCACAAGGAAGCAGCGGCTCGCCAGCAGGAGGTGGTCAATCGTCAGCAGGCAGAGCTGGCGTCTCAGCGTGAGAATATGGCCCACCAGCAGGCACTGCTTACGTCCCAGCAGGACAGCATGACTCGCCAGCAGGAGGACCTTGGCCGCCAAAGGGCAGATATTGCATGCCAGCAGGAGGGTTTACTACGCCACAACCAGCACCTGCAACAACTGGACCAGAGAGGCGCTGCACAGCATCTACCTGATGCTCCTGTCCCACATTCCTCTGCAGAACCCCGGGTTTCCCAGCCACCACGCTATGACGGCGAAAAGGGGGGTTGTCGAGGCTTCCTAACCCAATGCGACCTGATCTTCGAGCTCCAGCCCCGGGCTTTTTCCTCTGACCGCCTCCGCGTGGCTTACATTATCACTCTCCTAACAGGCAAGGCCCTGAAATGGGCTACTGCAGTCTGGGCAAAGCAGGGCTCAGTCTGCTCGTCCTTTGGGGGTTTCCAGCAGGAGATGTTAATGGTCTTTGACCAGTCAACGACTGGGCCAGACACTGCCAAGCAGCTGATGACCATTCGGCAGGGGAGGCGTTCGGTGTCGGACTACGCCATAGAGTTCCGCACTCTCGCAGAGGAGAGTGGATGGAACGAGAAGTCTTTGGCAACAGCCTTTCACCACGGGTTGTCGGACGCCCTGAAGGATGGCTTGGCCTCAATCGGGTGCCCCACTGAGCTAGAGCCTCTGATTTCCCACGCCGTGCGTTTGGACAACCGTATGAGCGAGCGCCGTGGGGACCAGGGGGTCTCTTGGGTTCTACCGGCAGGCTCTTGGAGGTCCAAGTCGAGTGAGGATCCTGAGCCTATGCAGTTGGGAGGGACCAGACTGTCAGCCCGAGAGAAGGAACGGCGGATGCGTGAGGGTCTCTGCCTGTACTGTGGCGAAACAGGTCATCTCCGATCCTCATGTCCCGAGCTCTCGGGAAAAGGGGTCGTCCGTCCAACCAGGGGAGGGTTGTGACGGGCGCAACCCTTTCCTCCCAGTCTCCTGACCAAGCAGTGTATCTCCCCATCTCCATCTCCTGGGGGGAGAATGAACATTCATGCAGGGCTCTGATAGACTCCGGGGCGGCAGGGAACTTCATTGACCGGGGTCTCGCACAGAGGCTCAAGATCCCTCTGGTTCCCCTTGAAACGCCGCTTGCCGTCACTGCCCTGGATGGGCGAGCTCTGGGGGATGGAAATGTGACTCGGGTCACATCAAAGGTGAGGCTACAATTGGGAGACCATCGTGAGGAGATCTCCTTGAACCTGATTCGTTCCCCGGATTTTCCAGTGGTCTTGGGGTTCCCGTGGCTCAACTGCCACAACCCCCACCTTGACTGGGTGACAGGCCGCATCCTCGAGTGGGGTCCTACCTGCCACGCCACCTGCCTCTTCAGCGATTCTCCTCACTGCCTTCCCGAGCCTCCTGATCCTGCTGAACTCTCTCTGGTGCCGGCGGAGTACCTGGATCTGCAAGAGGTCTTCAGCAAGAGTCGGGCCTCGTCACTTCCCCCTCACCGGCCATACGACTGCTCTATCGAGCTGCAACCCGACACCAGTCCTACCAGGGGGCGGATTTTCTCCCTTTCCCGTCCAGAAAGGAAGGCCATGGACGAGTACATCAGGGATGCCCTAGCATCGGGCTTCATCCGTCCGTCCACTTCCCCTGCTGGAGCGGGGTTTTTCTTCGTGGGCAAGAAGGATGGATCTCTGAGGCCCTGTATCGATTACCGGAGCCTAAACAAGATAACCATCCGTAACCGTTACCCCCTGCCACTGATGTCCACAGCGTTTGACCTCCTTCAGGGTGCTAGGATTTTTACTAAACTGGACCTGCGAAGCGCCTACCACCTGATCCGCATCCGGAAGGGGGACGAGTGGAAGACGGCATTCAACACCCCGACGGGGCACTACGAATACCAGGTGATGCCCTTTGGTCTTACTAATGCCCCAGCCGTCTTCCAGGCTCTAATCAATGACTGTCTCCGGGACATGATTAACCACTTTGTTTTTGTGTACCTGGACGATATCTTGATTTTTTCCAAGTCTCTGCAGGATCATCGCCTACACGTCCGACGAGTTCTCCAGAGACTCCTTCAGAACCACTTATTCGTTAAACCCCAGAAGTGCGAGTTCCACCGGCCTGAGGTCACCTTCCTGGGATACATCCTCAGAGAGGGCCAGATTGAGATGGACCAAAAGAAGACCAAGGCAGTAAGGGACTGGGAGGCCCCTAAGTCCGTTAAGGGTGTGCAGCAGTTTCTGGGGTTCGCAAATTTTTATAGGAGGTTCATCCGAGGTTTCAGCTCTATTGCAGAACCCATCTCCGCCCTTACCAAGAAGGGTCGGGGTCCTTTTGTCTGGTCCCCTAAGGCAGAGAAGGCGTTTTGCGAACTGAAGACAAGGTTCTCTTCGGCCCCCATTCTCGTTCTTCCGGATCCGTCCCTGCCGTTCATTGTGGAGGTGGATGCCTCTGAGGTAGGGGTTGGGGCAATACTCTCCCAGAGGGCTCAGGATGGCAAGATCCACCCCTGCGCCTTCTTCTCCCACCGGCTGAGTCCTGCGGAATCCCGGTACGACGTGGGGGACCGGGAGTTGCTGGCCGTCAAGCTGGCGCTCGAGGAGTGGAGGCACTGGCTGGAGGGTGCTCAACATCCGTTCCTGGTGTGGACGGATCACAGGAATCTCGAGTACCTCCAGGTCGCCAAGCACCTCAACCCCCGACAGTCTCGATGGTCCCTGTTCTTTGGGCGGTTCGACTTCACCATCTCCTACCGTCCAGGCTCGAAGAACGCCAAACCTGACGCCTTGTCCCGGCACTTCCCTTCCGCTAGCCAGGACGAAGAGGAGAGGTGCGTCATTCCTTCCTCCCGGATCGTGGCATCTATCCGCTGGGGAATTGAGGACAAGGTCCGACGGGCACAACAGGACGAACCCAACCCGGGTCCAGAGAGGCCTGGCCTCCTCTTTGTTCCGCGAGGCGTACGGTCTCAGGTACTCCAGTGGGGCCATGCTTCGCGCCTCACAGCACACCCTGGGGTCCGACGGACTTTGGAGTTTGTGCAGAGACATTTCTGGTGGCCTGGCATGGCCGAGGATGTCAAGTCCTTTGTCGGGGCCTGCGCTGTCTGTGCACGAAGCAAGAACCCTCACCAGCGGCCTCAGGGGTTGCTTCACCCCCTCCCCATCCCACACCGGCCATGGTCGCACATCTCCATGGATTTCGTGACGGGTCTTCCTGTGTCGGAGGGTAACACGGTAATTCTTGTCATCGTAGACAGATTTTCTAAAGCCTGTCGCTTTGTGCCGTTACCCAAGCTACCATCGGCACTTGAAACGGCAAAACTCACTTTTAACTTTGTCTTTCGAGTGTTTGGTCTCCCACAGGATATTGTGTCCGACCGCGGTCCCCAGTTCTGCTCCAGGGTGTGGCGGGCCTTCTGCAAAATGATTGGGGCGACTGCCAGTCTCTCCTCGGGCTTCCATCCCCAGTCTAACGGACAGACAGAGAGGATGAACCAGGAGCTCGAGACCACCCTGAGGGCACTGGTGGCAGACAACGCGTCCTCCTGGAGCTCTTTTCTTCCGTGGGCAGAATATGCCCACAACACCCTCCAGTCTTCTGCCACTAACATGTCTCCTTTTCAGTGCCAGTTCGGGTTCCAGCCTCCCTTGTTTGCAGAGCAGGAGGAGGACGTTGGGGTGCCCTCTGTCCAGCACTTCATGAGAAGGTGTAGACGGACCTGGAGGAAGGCCCGGCAGAACCTGGTCCGCACCGCGAGGACCACACAGTCCCAGGCCAACCGGCG
>NC_137916.1:21724526-21727026 GCF_963457725.1 Sprattus sprattus
AAAAACAAGTCTAAAAATAAATGGTTATGATTTTTTTTTTTTTAATCAATTAATCTTACAGGTTCCGTAGCAGTGGGTGTCTAGATTACGATGGTTATCATGTTTCGGATTTGAACCCAAACCTGTTTCCCTTTTTTTTTCTTATGTGTTTACCCAAATGCAAAAATGGCTGAGAAAGAATGAGCTGATAGGAGGGTGAAATTAAGAAAAGGGTGGAAATAAGGCACTGTTCATGAGTTAGCTATCGCAAGGTAGCAAGGTTGGTGTGCTATTTGTCTGTGGTACCTGGTCTTTGATTGGTTAAAATGAGTCACCTGTCTGGTTTTAACCAATCAGAGACTAGAATTACTTCCGGTTACCACCGATCGTCAGTTTTTAGAGAATTAAGCCGTATAACTTCACAGAATTAAAAAAAGGTTGTTTAAAAGTCAGGCAATCACAGTTACTCAACGAAAAAATAAAGGTCCTGATATTGGCCAAGCAAAAGTAAAGTGTTTTTCCGTTCCGGTCAGGTGACCAATCAGATACCAAAATGACTTCCTGTTACCACTGATTGTTTACCACCCATCGTCTACCGACACTATCTATTCAAGTTTAAGCTAAAAAGCTTGTAACAGGTTGCAGGGTTGGACATTACAATTACTGAGGTATCAGTCACCGTGGGAGGTTAAAAGAAGGTTTTATTTTAGTAAACTCAAACACAAACAGGTACAACTAAGGGTCCTCTTCAAACAAAGGCAAAGGGAGGTTCTTCAAACCCAGCTCAAAAGTCTACCACAAAATGTCCCTTGTCTCTCTTTCTTCAGGGTTGTACAATAAACATAAAACTTCAAATTACTTTCCTATGGCAGCCGGTTTCCAGTGGGTCTGTCCAGGCGGTTTCCCGCTTGAGCCTATCCTTCTCCCTTTCGGTTGTGGCTTAGCAAACGCTTCACTAAGTGCTTCAGCAGGCGTTTCAATAAGCGTTTCAACAAGCGCTTCACCTGCACGTCAGGTGCTCTCGGTTCTCCTGGAAAGTTCAGCACTGCACCTCATTTCTGTTTTTGTTTTATTGAGGGGGTTCAACTTTTTGATGGCTGCAGTAATATTTGGCTTTGCATATTTCGCCTGATTGTAAACTAGGCTAGCATCTAATATCACAGCTCCACACACGTTTGTAGTAGTAACAGAGTCCAGCCTGAGGTAGTAGCATTCATCTTCTTATGTTGTTTAAAAAGCGGTTGGCAAACAGATTTTAGGTGCATTACTGCAATCTTCTGGTGGAAGACGTGTATTACTAACTACCAGGTACTCAATGTAAAAAATACATTCACGTGTATAGGTCGCACCCGAGTATTAACCACCACAGGCCTGCAGATATTTAACAAAATCAATGTATAAACCGTGGTTTATAGTCGGGAAATTACAATACCGTTCTCAAAAGGAATTTAAGCATTTCTTTGACATGTACATATGTACATGGACATGTATAGTCTTACTATTTCACAGTCCTGCATTAGGGCATTAGTGCCTTCCCCTAGAGGACATCTTAAAGCCCCATTAGTCGAGAATAGGTATTTATTTTAGCTCCCCCTAAAGTTGCGGAGTGTCACTTTAACACCGCTGTCGTAAATAGAAATCGTGATTCGAGACCCCCTAATGGACATTGTACTTGGTGTTGACAAGCTGTAGGATATGGAACTGGCAAAGACAACGTTAGAAGCCAAAGAGGCATGTAGACTGACAAGGGAGAGTAATATCACAGATATTACATAAACATGACTCTGCATAGTTTTATTTATTGATGAACACTAACATAACCAAAGAATAACAAAAGAAGCCCCTATACATTGTTTTCTAAGTTTGAATGTGAAGTATGTGTGTAATGTAGGCTAATAAAATGTTGTTGGTGACATGCTTAATATACATTGGACAGTGTAATTTATTTAGCTAGCTGAATAAGGTTTTCAAAGGTTGCAAACTTTCGAGGCTTATTGGCGTGAGATTGACGAAGACTAATCAAACTTTTTGACGTGAGATGAAATAATTGGATGCTTGCCTGTGACAGGACAGGCTGATGACTTTTGGCATCTGGAAAAACCACAAATCTCTGTGAGACAGGGATGACAGTAATACGGTTACAGTCTATGTCGCATTGTTTCATATATAACATTGGCAGAAGGTTGATGATTTATTACACATTCTGATATGTAATATATATATATACAGTGATATGAACATGGCAATGTACTATTTTATAGTGAATAAATATATAATTGCAATATGGATCAATCTTAAGATTTCACTCAGTGGTACAGTTCATACTGGAGGTCAGTCAAAGCATTTCAGTAAACTATGGATACTTCAAGACATGACAACATGAATTGTTTGCATAACATTTGAGAGAAAAAAAGCTTTTGATGAGCATGGAAAAATTACAGGATCTTGCATTTCAGTTGATGAAATATGGGACCACAACTGGAACCTATTGTATTTACTGGATTTGTCCCCCTCTGGTTGT
>NC_137916.1:21732026-21782026 GCF_963457725.1 Sprattus sprattus
CATGTAGTGAATTAAAAAGCCACCCTTAAAAGTCTTCTGTTGGGTTCCTTGGTAAACAGAACAAAATGACCCACCATCTTTAATCATGAAAGGACCAGGGGCTTTGGCTCCTCCAAAATAGTGTCTAGCGACCCCAAATAAATCTGCTTCAATATCACAGCTCTCATTATTCTATCTGTAATCATTGCCGTTAAAAAAAGCCTTGTGTTCCATTTGTCTGTTCAGCACACTCTACAAGGAATATGAACTTGTACTGCTATAGTTTACTCTACAAGGAATATGAACTTGTACTGCTATAGTTTACTCTACAAGGAATATGAACTCGTACTGCTATAGCTGACTCTACAAGGAATTTGAACTCGTACTGCTATAGTTTACTCTACAAGGAATATGAACTTGTACTGCTATAGTTTACTCTACAAGGAGTATGAACTTGTACTGCTATACATTTCATTTACATTTCATTTCTTCATTTAGCAGACGCTTTTATCCAAAGCGACTTACAAGGTCGTATACACATTTTTTACATTGCACACTGCACATCATGGAGCAATTAGGGGTTCAGTGCCTTGCTCAAGGACACTTCGACAGGGAATGGAACTAGCAACCTTCTGATTACTAAACGACTTCTCTACCTCCTGTACCACTGTCGCTATAGTTTACTCTACAAGGAGTATGAACTTGTACTGCTATAGTTTACTCTACAAGGAATATGAACTCGTACTGCTATAGTTTACTCTCTGCTTATAATTGATAGCATCACCTAACTGCAACCCTCTGTGTCATCCCAACACTTCAACGTTACATTCCTGTCAGCTAAAATAGGAAGAACTTGAAATTAGAATGCCTACCTAAAAATAGAAAAAAAATATACCAATATGTTCAGCGTTTCCCGACAGCTCTCATATCCGTTGTCCTTTATGAAGCTACGGCTAAAAACAGTGTTACCCTGCATGATAGTTTACAGGATTTTTTAAGTGAAAGAAGTAGCTAGAATAATGCTAGATTGCTTTGGTTGCCTTTCCCTAGTCTCTCCAGTATTTCTGTTTAATCAGGTCATTGACATTGGCAATAGTCATTATAATGCAAATCCTTCAGTTCTCAATCACTCTTTGGATGTACGGAAAATCTTTTGAGGAGGAGGAAGAATAAATAGAATATAAATAGACCTATATGTACAAAATAAATTAAATTGCTATATAATAAAGGACCTGATGTAAGCTGATGGAAAGTCAGTAGATCCTATCAATACAACTCTTAATGAAATCTACTGTGCTCTAACCTCGCCAAGAAGCTGTTTGTTTTACCAGTTGTATGTGCAATGCTTGTTACTCCAGAGTTTAAGGATGAACAAACAACCTAATGCCCATTTTTATCCAGGTGGGGGCTTTAGTGATCTGCTTAGCCCCCCTGACAGGACTACAGGATGCAGTTGTTGGCTCACTGTCCTGGAGTGGAAATGGTCCATGAATAGAATGATCAAAAATGGGTTGCCTCTTGACTGAATGACAGACTTCCTCCTATCAATTCATTCACCAAATTGCTCACTGATCCATTGGTGGTTAGACTCCCAGGCTGACTGCAAGGCTGTGGGAATGAGTGGCTCTCAGAACACAGGAACTCACCAGCTGGAAGAGGAACTATCCGAGGGGGACAGGGGCTACAGATAAACCGACAGACCCCTCTGATTTCAGGCAAGCTTCCTTCCTCGTCCAGCCCTGTCTGATGCACTTCCTCTCTTGCTCCAACCCTGGCTTGGGTATCACAGCACACGTTGCCTGAAATCAAATGCGCCTCCAATCAAAGAAAAAAAAGGGCTTGAAAGGCCCAGCATGGTTTTGAGGTACTTCCAGTTTTTCTCGGCTCTCGTATGTGATTGCAGTCCATGTGAACTCTTCCTTGACAACAAGCCGGGTAACAAGCACAAGAGAAAGAAAGACAGAGACAGAGTTGAGCGCTGTATGGCTATTTTTGTGAAATGTTTCACTCAGTGACTCAGTTAACATTACACCTGCAATTATGCGCCCTGAGAAGCTGTCCTTGTCGTTTTTTGTTTATTTGAGCTGTTTGGGCTAATGCTGACCTTTCGGTTTCTGTCACTGTATTACATTTATATTATGGCAAATTAATATGAAAAATTCCACAAGTAAATCTGAGGAGCTCATTACAAACAACGTAGGTTGGAGAAGACTTTATTTTATACAATATGGCTGCCAAGGTTCATGTACACAGCTTCCAAATATGCATGTCTACGTATTAGCCTGGCTATTTCCTATTTCCAGATATGTCCGTTGCTGGGGCAACCACCAACATCTTACTTACTGTGCCCATTGCACATAAACATCACATATAGAATCTTCAAGCGTGGGCTCTGGAATATCTCTGGGCAGACTGTCAGGAGAGACACCCTCTCAGCTCGACCAATGATATGGCTACCCCAGGAAGTCCTACTCACAATTCCTGACTTTTTTTTAAGGGTTCTAGACTGAGGTCCTGAAAAGTGTTGATAGACCCTTCTTCCTGTGACACCCCTGCAGAGATGAGGGCATTGGATAGATTAAAATGAATAGGGGAGGAGGCTCAACCTCACCTGGCGTTTTGGATTGTTTAAAAACAATGTAGTGATGTTAAAGGCACTCAGTGCAACTTTCGAGGCTTAAAAATAAACATTCAATTTCTAGTCTTTTTTACACGTAGTAAGTTTCAATAACTCCATACCATTACATACCGACATTCAAGCAGCAAAGATGAGACGTCGTTGTGTGGTGAGAACTGATAGAAAATCGATAACAACAACAATCGCCGCCATTTTCTTTATTTTTTGGTAACCTACAATAAACAAAGCCGGTTCCAGTCAATGGAAAAATGGCTTCTCCCCACCGGCGATTGTTGTTGTTTACGATTTTCTATCAGTTCTCACCACACAACGACGTCTCATCTTTGCTCCTTGAATGTCGATATGTAATGGTATGGAGTTATTGAAACTTACTACGCGCAAAAAAGACTAGAAATTGAATGTTTATTTTTCATTGAATGTTTACATAAAGTTGCACTGGGTGCCTTTAAAGTAATCTCAGCAGGATATCCACACCATTACAAACTACACCAGATTTACACAAATGTTGTCACAAGGTACATATCAGTGAGATGCCTGTGCACTGGGGATGTGTCTAGGTTGAAGTCAGTTTGAAGTGTCTGCCAGACAAAAAGACCACACTTTGTCCTCTCTCTCTGGCAGTGTGTGCCTGACAGTGTTCCATTTGGCCCACTGCTCTGCAGGCTCAGCTGGTTATGGCTGGGGCGAAGCACACATGTCTCTCCCAAATGTGAGGTTACCTTGAACAGGTTTGCAGTGGCTTGTGACAGTTTGACCCGTCCCTTAGCATAAGAAGAAGAAAGTTTAACAGTATGTATATGAGAGATGGGGGGGGGGGGGGGGGGGGGGGGTAGGGCAGAAGGAGAGAGAGAGAGAGACCTCTTCAAGGAAATGTATTCATTCGTGTGCTGTTTTAAATCTGCCCTCACTCCGAGCTGGTCTCTGACCCGTCCCGCTTTCCCCTCTCTGGATTAAGGCTCCCCAGTGGTGCAGTGTGCATACGCAGGCCTGTATCCACTCATTCACTCACTCACTGCTGCTAATGTCCCTTTCTTTTCTCTCTCTTTCTCTCTTCTCTCTCCCTCTCAGTGACTACATAATCAAAGAGAAGACAGTGCTCCTGCAGAAAAAAGACAATGAAGGTTTCGGTTTTGTTCTAAGAGGGGCCAAGGGTAAGGACACATAGGCTCACAAACACAAATACACACATGCACACTAACACGCATATACATGCAAATGCATGCACACATGCACCCACTCACAAACACACACACACGCACACACACACACACACACACACACACACACACACACACACACACACACACACACAAGATGCACAACCTTATCTGATGCATTCTAAGATGCATAGTTCCATTAAATCCCTCTGCATCTCACTCAAACATGGATATGAGTTTGTGCAGCCACTGCAGGAGCTTTTGAGTCTGATGTTCATCTGTCTGTGTGTGTGTGTGTGTGTGTGTGTGTGTGTGTGTGTGTGTGTGTGTGTGTGTGTGTGTGTGTGTGTGATCCTGTCATTGCAGCCCAGACACCCATTGAGGAGTTCACTCCCACTCCGGCATTCCCAGCACTGCAGTACCTCGAGTCTGTTGACGAGGGAGGTGTAGCCTGGAGAGCCGGTCTGCGAATGGGAGACTTCCTCATTGAGGTCTGTGCAGAGATGAATCATGGGACATGTAGTACTTTTGTTATCGGGTAAGTTCCTCACTCTCTTGCATTCTCTCCCTCTCTCCCCTTCTGCCTATTAAGGTGAATGGGCAGAATGTGGTTAAGGTGGGACACAGACAGGTGGTCAACATGATCCGTCAAGGTGGCAACAGCCTGATGGTGAAGGTCGTAATGGTAACCCGCAATCCTGACTTGGACGATGGCACCAGAAAGAAAAGTAAGAGAAAATTCCTGCTGCTGTTGCTGATGATGTTGATGATGATGAAGGGGCGAGTAGCAGCACTGTTAGTGGCTATGATGATGATGTTGATACCGTTGTTTAGTATCATTTAAGTAAAGGTTCCACTGCGTCCACTGAAGATTGTGGTGATGAAGATTGTGGTTGACTGGTGATTAGGGTTGATTAAGCATGCAAATACGACAGTGCTATTGGTAATGGTGTCTCTAATGAAAAGAGCCGTATGATGAGGAGTCTGGTTAAATAACTCTTTCCCTCCCTCCCCCTAACTCTCCCTCGCTCTTTCTCTCTCTCTTCTCTCTCTTCCTTTGCTCAGTCCCTCAACAGAGTAAGCGGCTGAGCACCCCGGCAATAGCCCTGCGCTCCAAATCCATGACCTCGGAGCTGGAGGAGATGGGTAAGACTCAGCACAAAGACGGGGAAATGAGTCAAAAGAGAGGAGAGGGGAAGAGAGAGGGCCAGAGGATGGAGATAGCAGAACAGAGGATGAAAGGGAAAGAGTGAAGGGTGACGGTGAGGTAGAGGGCTTTTCCAGCCATCAGAAAATGGATGCGAAGAGGGGAGGAATGGGAGGAGTGGAGAAAGAGAGAGGGAGGGAGTGGGAAAAAAGGAGAGATGAGAGGAGAGGAGAGGGGAGGAGAGGGGGGAGTGGTGCACAGGATGAGATGTGTGGCAGAGGCGGGAGGATGGAGCAGAAAAGAAGAGGAGGAAAAGAAGGAGAGCTGGGACGGGGACAGGGGGGTCAGGACTGCAGCACTGCACTATGGGTAGTTGAAGGAGGAAGACTCAGACAGAGAAGGTGTAGTGTGGTGGGAGGAAAGAGGAGGAGGAGCAGAAAGTGTGGATGAGAGTCTCAATGCATTTCACTGTTCTTTCAGAGGTTCCACACTGTCACTACCAGCACCCCCACTACAGGTAACCCCTCCCCCCAGCTGCCCCCCCCCCCCCCCCCCAATAAAAGCCCTCCTTTTCCACGCACTCCTTTGTGCCCCCTCACTGCCCCTCTTCTCTCCCCCCCCGGCTTACTGCCTGCACTCCTCTCAGCTTGATCGCCTCTCTAGCGCCCCCCCCCCCCCCTTCTCCACTCACCCAATGTGCCCTCCTCAACAGCCCCCCCACACCCCAACAACACCCCACTACTCCCCCAATCCGGTGAACCACACAGAGAGCCGCAGCCGCCAGTGCCGTATGTGTGTGTATGTGTGTGCCCACGTTGCCACGACAACCCCTCTGTAGGGAAGGCTGCTCTGTGCGTCCTGCCTGCCTGGCTGGTCTCACCGTGGGCATGTTGGCGACGAATGGTGGCAGATTAAGCGCCACGATTGCACCGCGATAACTGCGAATTAAAACTTCTACCGCTGACTTCAGCTAATTAACTGGCGCTGGTGGGTTTTTTAAATCATAAAACCATGCCATCAGCATTCCTCCTGCCTGTCCTATGTGCTGAGATCTGATTGTGTTTACGGTCTGTCTAACTGCTTATTACCATGACTTAACACATAGATACCCCACTGGTTCTTCCATTTGCGCCTTTGCATTAAGTGTGCTAGCGCAACACGGACCAAAAATGTAGTCATATCTCGCTCGCCTATGCTCTAAGCTGTTCGAGCCTGTCCTCCTGTCTGGGTATGACTCACATGCTGTTTGGCATAATGTTCACCAGTGAGAGTGTCAGCTGTTGAGTTGTCTCCATGCAAACTGCAAACGACCACGGCGCTCCCACAGTGCAAACTTGCCATCCTCAGAGTGCAATTTTTGGAGTTCAAAGCCTCCAAGTTTCAGAATGAAACATTCGCACAGGTTTTTTTGCAAATACCTTAAAGACAGCCTCTAATAAGAAGCCTATATATATTTCCAAGGAAAGGAATATTTCAGCCCCGCTTGGAACTTTTATCCAAAGCAACTTACAGTACAGTACTGACATTTTTATCAGTATGGGCATCGAACCCATGATCTTGGTGTCCTTAGTTGGCACCTTGGTCTAGTAGTCGAGCCACAGGAACAGTTGAACAGTACACGATATCATAGTTTAGGTATTTAACAGACACTGTCCAAAGCAGTCTCATAAAATATTTCATGAACTAAAAGTGTAATACAATTATGAGAAAAAGTTGCGTTGCGGTATCAGCAAATGGTATAGCGATGTAATAAGGCTTACATATAAACCAGTAAGGAGTCATGTCACCCGATGATGTGTGAGATGAAGCTCAGCCCCACCTTTTCCCTCCTATCGCCACACTCCATGACTGTCTTTAGCCCACAGGGCTATCTTTCCTCGTGAACGTTCTCTCCTAAACACACCAAACACCACACAAGGCCGCCACGTGCATCACACAATACACATGCAACTTCAATCTCATACACAGTACCACAAATCTTGCTTGTGCGTAAGACATATTGCTTCCTCTTCTTGTCGTGCCCTAGCTGAATTCACGGATCCTTGCGGGTCATCTACTGCCCGTTTGAAATATAACTGTGGTAGCTGATTGTAAAACATTATAGGCTTTGTAAGGACCAGTCATGAAGAAATATTGCATATAATAATATTGCTTTGTTCTCCAGAATATATATTCATATTTGTTATGAGCTGCTCGGTGAAGGTAGGTTATACGACAAAACAAAAGTTGTTAAAACAGCTTGTTGACATATTGACGCCAGCATTTGTGCATATTCAAACAAAAGCTGTCACCTCGGAAGTAGGAAGCTGGGGTACAGCTGTTAGGCATTTTCATGTCAAAAACACAGTAAGAAATCAATTATGGTTGATGCACCTGAGCTGGGAGAGGATTGATCCATGCGGACATCCTCCCCGGGGGCCTTTGTGCTTGGCCATATGCTGACTGCAGCACTCAGGGCTCAGTTTTGGCGGGTGAGCATGACAGTGTTTTCCAGAGCGCACTCACCTCTACACCTGCTGCAGTGTCACCGGCTCACCTCTCCATGGCCTCTCCACACAGATGGTGACCGGAGCTCTTTTGTTTTAATCACTTCATTAATTCTTTTACTTATTTACATTTTCCCCACAAACATTGAATTCATTTAGCAGACTCTTTTATCCAAAGCAGCTTACAGGACAGATACACATTTGAATCAGTATGTTTGTGCTCTCCAGGTATCAAACACTTGACTCTAGCGCTGTTGGCACCTTGCTTTACCATTTGCTCCAACAGTTTAGCCACAGGAACACAAACTAGCTTGTTTCGGACTGAGGGGGTATTTGTTCAAATCGCTACTCACTGTGTTTGATATTTATTGCGATCTGTTGTTGTTTCTTTTGAGATATTCACACGTGACAGGCTTGTTGGTCTTTATCCGTGCTGGTGATTAGTCACCAGTCTGAGCCCCCCAAGGACTTCCACCAACTCGCTTAACTCGCTCACGCACCCTGGAAGCATTTAGGATCCAAAAAGAGGCTCATCTGATAGTCAATGCAGCTCAAACTGTCCTCCTTGATAAAGACATTCGTCATGCTTGTTATAGCTGTGAAGCACTTAGTCACGCAAGCACATGAGCATGGGCACTAGCGCGCGCACACATTCACACGCCACAGACACTCAGACTCACACACACACACATACAAACAGACGCATAAATATTACATTACTCACATTAATACACCCCCTCACTGGTGGCTCTTAAAACCCTTCCCTGCACTCTTGTGTTCCATATGTGCTGTGTTCTAACAACTAACGCTTGTTGACCTTTGACCCTTCTCTCTTTGTCTATCCCGGCTAACACCAAACAGTGGACAGAGGTGAGCTGTGTGTGTGTGTGTGTGTGTGTGTGTGTGTGTGTGTGTGTGTGTGTGTGTGTGTGTGTGTGTGTGTAAGGTATGTGTGTGCGCATACAAAGGTTGTAATAGTTTTCCAATTTCAAATTTGCAACAACTACTTTAGTTAAATGATAAAGAGATCATCATATAGAACACTCTGTCTCCATGGTTACCACGGTGTTTAGTCAAGGATACTTTCAGAAAATGCAGCCCAGCACAGTGAACCAAAAATCCCTATAGTACTCACATGTGAACATGTGAAGTTGTTAAAAGCATTACATTCGCACTCTGTCTCGCTACATCCTTTTTCATGGATAATGTGTATTCTCGTCGATGGTAACTTTGAAGGTGAACTTTAAGATTTGGGGAATTTTTCCCTTTGAGTTCTATGCCACAGACACTGTTACATGAGTTTACCAGTATACCGCTTTCACGACTACATTTTAAATAGTCCCATAGAGGTATCACACGTCCCTTAGAGGTATCACACCTTTTCTCCCTGGCAGATTTGACTTCTTCACTCGACAATAAGTTGCTATTAGTTAGCAAGTGTAGGCCCTGAGTGACACACTATATCGCCATCTTAAAGTTGTCGACTATAGCTACACACACTGTATACAAAAGTTTAGGAGTATGACACCTGCCACCTTGAATGGAAACAACACCCGCTGTCTTTAAACAACAATTATGTTTTGTCTTTCTATTTATATTTTTATTAGTCATTATTCTTTTAATTTAGTTTTAGATTTACACTTTGTTTATTATCTATTTCAGTTCATGAAAATGTCTCAAAACCGGTAGTTTTCATCTTATTTTTATTTATTTTTTAGTTTCTGTGTGTGCATAGAGACAGTGGTGGATGGTGTGTTTTTGCCACAGTACAGTGTGTGTGTGTGTGTGTGTTTATGTGTGTGTGTGTAGGATTGTGATTGTTGTTTTGCAATGTCAGTGGTAACGGAGTGTGATTAAGCATACTGTAATGGACCTAGTGAGAGCAGTCGCATTATTGTTTTTAAGGTATATAAGTCTAATAGGAGCACAAATATCTTTAGTGGTGTGCGCTGGCATGTGTATAACTGAGCTCTGTCTTGTCTCTTCTCGTGTTCACAGCTGCTACGCCTTGGAAAAAAAAATCAGGTACAGTGACCATCATCATCTTCAGCTCTGGGCAGTCTATGCATTAACCCACACCTACACACAAAAACAACTGCTGAAAACACAAGGTGTGATGAATGTGGTCATCAACAGAGCTGTTAACAACATGCCGCTGTTTTATTAATGTGCTAGCCCAACCCATTCCATTAACAAGAGGCGTGTATATGTGAGAGGAATACAGATGACTGTACTGTTAAAACATTTATTCATCGAAGAAGAGTAATTGGATATCAAAGTGACAGATACAGATGCTAAAGTGACAATGTTTTTAACCAGTGTTTACAGAATGTTTTTTGTAGATAGCTAGTTTTTGTCTTGAAATCCTGAATTTAATTTAGATGTTTCATTGTCAAAGGATGAACACACCTGTTGTTCTCACTAGCAACCCAGGCTACAGGAGAACATCTCCAGATATATTGGTGAAATAAATCAGTTACCAAGCTAGCCAGCAGCTATTAGTGCCAGCTGTGCTGTTGATAAGATAAGATAACTTTTATTAATCCCGTGAGGGAAATTCAGGTGTTATAGCGGCAAGGTAGTAGGAATCAAATATTTACATAAACATCAAAATAAATTATGTGATGTGTCCCGTTTTTGATGTGACCAAAGCAAGTCTGTCAGCTAATCAGCTCACCAGTTTTAGTCAGAAACTCCTCAGCCCTCGTTAACAGACTAACAATGCTTGCCATGTTGACATACAGCACACTGGATGATAGTATGACTACATATTTTCTGCAGACAAGCTGTTAACTTTGTTTCACCCTTGCTTTTTTTTTGTAGAGTTCGAATCCTCCCAAGTCACAGAGAAGAAGAGGACAGTCTATCAGATGGCTTTGAGTAAGAGTCTGCCTGTGTTCCTGCAGCTGTGTGGTGTTGGACTAGTTTCCCAAACAGCCCTAGTCCCTAAACTAGATCCCATTCTCAAAAAAAGAAGCTCCTGCATTTAGCAACACAGTTTGTTGTAGGCATCATAGTTTGTGTGAAATCTAGAGAGTCACACTTTCTCTCAATGTCTCTTCCTCAGATAAACTGGATGAAATTTTGGCAGCAGCTCAACAGACCATCAGCACCAATGAGGGGCAAGGGGTTCGGGCTCAGGGGTCAAAAAGAGAACGAGGCCGCAGCTTTTACGGCAATGAGGTGTGCATATATATATATATATGTCTATATAGAGAGAGAGAGAGATACATGTATGGTATGGTGTATGATGTGTACATGTAGTGTACTGTATATGTATATACAGTATATCACTGCTGTGCTAATTGTATGTGTGGGGTTGTGTATGTGTGTGGATGTTTCATTATGGGAGTGTGTGTTTATCCTTTCAGGATACTTAAGCTTTTCCATATTACAGTGTAAACACAAACACAGACCGTACTTATTTACTGCTCGTCTCACTCCCCTTATCTGTATGCATATTCATAAACTCTCCATATAATTTTATGGGCATATATTCACCACAAGGTAGCAGTAATTCGCATCTGGGTAGAATTATATTTAAGTAGCCTGATGCCAACTACTGATTTTCAGGACCTAATGTATCTATTGTCTTAATATCCTCCCTTCTCTCTGTCTGTGGTGTCGTTGTGTTCTCTGTTTCTCTCGCTCTGCTATGCAGCCAAATTATGACCAGTCGGGGATGGGGATGATGTCGTCTGGGGCGGGGCTTGGTTATGACCGGGGGCAGTTTGCCTCTGGCCATGGCCCTCCTCACGGTATGCTGCGACAGAAGTCCGTCGGTGAGACTGTCCGACCTTCCAGCTGTCTGTCTGCCTGTCTGTTCGTCCTCCCAACCTTTAGCCTTTGTCTGCACAACCTTCAGTCGCCTAGACTCTTTCTTTGTGTAAAAGCGCGGCCTGCTAGCTATAGAACAACTACCGCTTAAAAGGATAGATTGTGGATTGATCTGTTTTGCTATAGTCTTAAGCTTCAGCAGAGTGAAATCTACGTTTAATGTGCGTATGAGTTTGTGTGTCTATGTGCACCTGTGCATGTTAGTGACTGACAGTTGACAGTGCCATTAGGTGGGGGAAGGGGTAGAATAAGCTGATTCATTCAGACGAGAAGAGAAGGTATGCAGCTACCCTTGGCTACGCATTAAATGTCCGTGATTGGGTCTGATCTGTAGTAGGGGACCATTTCATGTACGGGCAAATTATCAAAAGGCTTAACACAAGTACTGTGAGCAGCATTTGATGTAAATTATAGTGTAGATAAAGGTACTTGTGAGATATCATTCTCACGACTTCACTTAAGATGAAAGCACACCTTTGAACATGACCAGGCAGACAGATCAACTTCTCAATGGACACTCTCACTTGTACCTTGATGGCATGTGTTCTTGTGCCAATCATATCAGAATCATAGTTAGAATCCACCGCTCATATTCTGCATGCCCACCTGGTACCTTCCTTGTCACCACCTCCCATTTCCACCCCATGTAAATCCTCTCTCCCTGTCATGTCATCTGTTCCCAGACTCCTCTGTCTGTGGGCTTGCTCTCTCCATCATTATCCCTCTGTTCCTCTAGGTGAATCCAACCCCTCCCTTCCATTACCTCAGCCATCCTTCACTGAATCCACTACTCCGATGACTTCACTCCTCCCTCCCTCTCTTTCTTCCCCTGCCTACCCTCCCTTCCTTCACCCCTCTTTCATCTCTCCTTCTCTCCGCATAGGGGTCCCTGAGGAGGAGAAGCAGTTCCTCCATCCTCCGGGCGTGAAGTTCGCTCGCAGCTTGTCCGTCCCCGGCTCAGACGACATCCCCCCACCCCCCACCACGGCTCCACCTGAGCCCCCCTTCTCCTCAGCTCCACCTCTCGGCTGGAGGGGCAAGACATCCCAGCAGCCGTCCGCTGTGTCCGTGTCCCAGTCCACTGCCACCTCCACCCACTACCAGCTCTACCAACAGTCTGTGCCCCTCGGCCACAGTGGCAGGGAGAGGGGTGGTGGAGCTCCACAGCCCGACCACACCGCCTCCTATGCCCACCAGGCTCCTACAAGGACCGCCTCCCGCAAGGTGCTTGGCTACCCTGGGGAGGTGGCTGGGGCGTCGGGGGCCGGGGCTGCTGGCATGGGCATGGGTGGTGCCAAAGCAGCAGGCTTGAGGAGGGGTTATAGCAACGCTGTGCCCCCAACAAGCATAGCCACAGTGATGCCTCAGCAGCAGATGCAGAGTGCCCAGAGCCAGGCACAACGGGGGCCCGGGGAGCAGCGAGGGGGGGGGATGTCAGGAGCAGGGGCAGGTGGTGGCGTTGGCGTTCCGAAGGGTGGTGCCCGGCGGGGGAAGGGCCCTCTGGTCAAGCAGTCCAAGGTGGAGGACATGCGCGCAGGCCAGCTGGCCGCGATGGGGGCAAAGGGTTCGGTGGAGAAGAGCTCCATCCCCATCCCCACCATCATCGTCAAGGCGCCCTCCACCAGCAGCGGCAGCGGCCGTAGCAGCCAGGGCAGCAGCGTGGAGGCTGAACCCCCACCTTCAGGAGATGCCGACAGCTCTAAGCCCCCGCCAGCCATCACCCCGCCTGCACCCCCCTCCACCCCTGCCCCGCCACCTCCATCGATGCCACCGGCCTTGCCCCCGTCCTTGCCCTCCATTCGGGCGCAGGACAGTCTGGACTTCACCAGCCAGTTTGGTGCAGCCATCGTGGGGGCGGCCCGACGCGACCGTGAGCGCTTCCACGAGGCACGAAGGAGGAGCGCCTCCTTCTTCCTCTCAGCTGAGGAGGACATCGAGGGAGAAGTAGCAGGTGGAGGAAGGGTCAGCAGCTCTCAACAGCAGCAGCAGCTAGGCACCCAGCCTTCTCCCCGCCTGCGCCCATCCAAGTCCATCGACGAGGGCATGTTCTCGGGCGACACCTTCATCCACCAAACCCGCAGCATGCCCCCGGCCTTTGGGCTGCCTGAGTACTCGACCACGGCACAGCTGGGAGACTACCAGCCCAAGTCAGTCCCGGCAGACTTCTATGGCGCCAGCCTTCGGACTCAACAGCAACAGCAGCAGCTGCAGCAACAACAGCAACATCTGCAACAGCAACAAGCTGCTACCACCACTTTCATCCACCCACTGACCGGAAAGGTCCTGGACCCCTCGTCCCCACTGGGCTTGGCCCTGGCTGCCCGGGAACGTGCCCTGAAGGATGATGGCCGCATGCGACGAGAGCGGACGACCGGAGGTGCAGAGCACCCCTTTTCCCGGCAGCTGTCCAACGTGGGGACGTACTCCTCCTCCATGGTGTCCAACCCGTCTTCCTCTGCGCCCTCCCACATCTCAGGCACCTCCTCCTCCTACCTAGTCACCTCCTCCTCGCTGGCAGCCACTCCTTCCACACGCCCACCTTCTCCCAGGATCCTCCGGTGGGAAGACGAGGAGGCCGGGGCGGAACGAGACAGGGACACGAGCGGTCCGGCAGGAGGTGGAGGTGGAGGAGGAGCAGCGCCTCGAGAAGGATTGAGAGTTCGCTTCTCCGAAGATAAGACGGTCCACACACACCACTACCAGGCCCAGCAGCACTACCAGCCTAACTACAAGGAGCGTGATCGGGAACGCCAAAGGGAGAGGTCCCGTGAGAGGGAGAGAGACATGGAGAGGGGGCAGCGAGCACAGACACCACCTTCTCAGCAGCAGCAGCAGCAGCAGCTGCAGCAGGCATCCCAGCAGCCTCGGCGGCCCTCCTTCCTGCGTATGGAAAGTGAGGCGGGCTCCTACATCCTTTCTCTTACCCCTCCCTCCCCACCAGCTACGACCGCCCAGACCCACGCCACCCCTGGGGGAGGAGGAGGAGCAGGAGGGGGTGAACGGGGCACTGCCGGTGGCTCAGGGGGCATCATGGTCTTGCCGCCCCCTGCTCCCTCGGTCGATGCCGATGATGAGTTTGTGTTCGCCGACCCTCTGCCGCCACCGCTGGAGTTCGCCAACAGCTTCGACCGAGGCATTCCGTCGAGCGGCATGAGCGCCTACGCCAGCCTGGTAGCCAACAGCATGGTGTCCCGACAACAGCTTCAGCAGCTTCAGCAGCAGCATCAGCGTCAACAGCAGCTTCAGCAGCAGCAGCTTCAGCAGCAGCAGCTTCAACATCATCAGCAGCAGCAGTACAACGTCCCCCAGCCCCCTCCCCCGCCACCCCCTCCGCCACCTCCACCACCCCCACCTCCCCAGAAGGAGTCCTACATCCTGACTGGCTACTCCCAGCACACGCCCCTGCCCTCCCCCCAGGCCGGTGACTCCACCACTTCCAGCCTCACGTCCTACGACAGTGAGGTGGCCAACCTGACTCAGTCAGCCCAGTCGCCCTCCTCTCCCCACACCCAGACCCCATCCTCCCCGTCCCACGCCCGAGTCTCACACACCTCTTCCTCGGCCCTGCAGCCGTCTGGTCCGCCTCCCCCTCCCAGCGTCTCCCCACCTCCTCCGCCCACCTCGGCCTCCGCCTACCACCATCACCGGCCCTACAGCCTCTCCCAGACGCAGCAGCCCCACCTGTACAACAGCAACCACATGGCGGGACGTGCCTCTTCGCCCACCCCTCCACCACACTCCATCAGCACAGTGCCTCCACCCCCGGCCTACCGAAGCCCATCACCTGCACCCTCCTCTGCCCACCGGGGAGTCTCGCCTGTCGCCCCCGCTGCCTCCGTGACCAGCGCGGCCCAGAGCGAGCGTACCGCCACTGTCTCCACGGTAGCCACAGGCGGCGGGCTCCGCAGGGCGTCGGACCACCGGTCTCCCCAGCTGGCTTCCTCCTCCAAGACTGGCGACTCGCAGGAGACGGTGGTGGACTCGGGCATCGAGGAGCTGGACAGTCGCAGCAGCAGTGATCACCACCTGGACAGCATCTTGGCCCTGAGCCGCGCCGAGCGCCTGGAGCGGGGCGGAGGAGTGCTCCCTGGGGAGGGCGACAGGGCCAGCGCCGATCTGCTCGAGTCCTACATGAGCTACCTGGACGGACAGACCTTTGAGATGCACAACGCTATGACGGCTACCAGCTCGGCCACCACCACCGCTGCCAGTGGCTCCGCCGTCTCCACCTATCCCAAAGTGCAGCGTTACCGCGACGGTGTGACCCGCCGGCAGACCAGCACGGCACCCGCAGCCTACCGGCGGCGCGAGCAGCAGCATCAGGAGGAAGACGAGGAGGAAGAAGCGGAGGCAGCAGAGCGACAGGCGGAGGAGGACGCCTACCGGATTCGGGAGGCGCAGAACCTGAGCCGGCCCTCCATGATGTACTACGAGAGACCCCGCACTCCTGAGATGAAGTCCGTGTGGGGGGACGGGACACAGGCGGCAGCCTCCACAGGCAGGGAGGAGGGAGGGGTGCAGAGCTACATCGAGGGGCGCAAGCTGCACCCGCCCATGTCCGGCATGAGGGCCAACATCATCAACGAGCTGAGCAGCAAGCTGCACGAGAGGAACAAAGGCGTGGAGAGCTGGGGCAGCCAGAGGTCACTCAGCAGACACAGGTCAGTCTGGCTCGTGAGAGGAAGAGCTTGTTTATGTCCTTGTTTATGTTTATTTTGCTTTGTGAGAGCGGTCGAGGTCTTTGCAATCCATTTGATGTTTTCCTAGCTTCGGAGGGCAGTAACAGAGGTTTTTGGAGCAGGATTAAAATACAGAAGTCCTTTTTATTCACACGCCAGAAATGTATTCCAAGCTCAGGTCCTTGGCATCTTTTGGGACTTTGGAAAAGAGGAGTGATGGCCTCATCTCTTTATAAAAAAAAATATTTCAGTCCTGCATACTTCAGGGGTAGTGTGACTTTTAATGATTAAATTAAATTAAGGTCACTGGAAACACATAAGTTTGCTCTGAAAATAGACACAAATATTAGCCTACTGTCCTAAACAAATGGTATTAGTAATGTTTTATTGTTATGCCCGCTGTTTGCATGTATTGACACCATAATTTACAGGTTTACCGTGGCCCGCTTCTGTGATATGAAAATAGTTCCACTATTGAGTCATTTAGTTTGTTTATTATTGTGTCAGCTGCTGTAAATGTGAGCTTTGTTTGTTGGTAAGGTTTGTGTATTCTGCAGTGGAGGGTTTTTGTTGTGTCTGTGTTTAAACTCTGCCTCTCTGTCTGTGTTCTCCCTCCCCGCCAACTCTGTTTGTGCGCTTAACCATCCCCAACATCTGTCTGTCTGTGTGTCAATCACCCAGACACAGGTAACGTGCCCAGACACAGAGCACACTTTTACTTAGTCTCTGTCCTCTCCAGCTCTGCCTGTCTCACACTCCTCTTCTCCTCCTTCCTGTCAGGTTCTCCGAGGACTCCACGTCTGCCCTGAGCCCTCCTTCTGTCCGCTCCCCCTCTCCCTCTCCCCTCTCGCACTCCCATCCCTCCCTGGCCCCCTCCCCTACCTCTGGTACCCAGGCCGGACACTACACCAGCTGGTCGCGCTCTCCCTCCCCCCAGCCCCCCTCCGCCACTAGCTCCTCCCAGCCAGCGCCGGCCCCCCGCTCCCACTCCCCTGTCTCCCCCAGCGCCTACTCCCCTTACCCCACCTCGCCCAAGCACCGGCCCGTCTATCGCACCAAAGCGCTGGAGTTTCAGTTCATCCCTAGCCGGGAGTCGCGCAAGGCTGATATGCATCAGCGCCGACGGGCCCCCAGCCCGCTCATCTCCCCCTGCGAACGGCCCAAGCTGGGCCCGCCGCGGCCCTCATCACTGCCCCTCCTCCCCACCACACCGCTCTACAGCAGCCTGTATGACCTGCGCGGCTCCATCACGCCACCCTCTCCAGCCAATCCGCTGGGAGACCCCTACTTCTCCCCCTCGCCACCCTTGTTTGCCCCCTCGGGGGCGCCGCCTACCGCCAACGCCTCGCTGTTGGTCTCGCGCTCGCTTTCCCCCACGCACTTCCTCTCGGGAGTATCATCGCCGCCGCTGCACTCCATAGCGCCCCCCACCTGCCTCAGCTACCCGCACCTGCCGCCCCCCTCGCCTTCCAAGCCCTTCGCCTCCAAGCCGCTGCCCTACTGGACCAAGTATGACGTGGCCGACTGGCTGGGCTACCTAAACCTGGCTGAACACCGCGAGCGGTTCCTGGACAACGAGATCGACGGGACGCACTTGCCCTCCCTCACGAAGGACGACTACCTGGACTTGGGTGTGACGCGTGTGGGCCACCGAATGAACATTGAGAGGGCCCTACGCAGAGTAATGGACAGGTGAGAGAGGTGAGAGATAAACTGATAGAGACAAGAGAGACAGCAAGAGAGGGAATGATGGGCCATGTTAAGGTGTACTTCCACCATCTGGACCTAGACTACTCAACTCTTGACAACATGCATGATTGATGTTTGTACCACAGTGTTGGAAAGCCTTAGGTTAACAGAGAGAGAGAGAGAGAGAGAGAGAGAGAGAGAGAGAGAGAGAGAGCGCATGCAAAGAGAGGAACAGAGATGGAGATAAAGAGGTACAGCATTTCAAACACAAACCCTGATTTTCCTTGTTCTCTTTTGAAGGCTCTCCAGTAGTCCCTTCCGTATCTCTGCTCTCTCTCCCCGCCGTGATGGACAGACGAGGGACGAGGGAATGAGAAGCTGAGGAGGAGTAGAGAAAAAGGACTATGAGAGTGTGTGTGTGTGTCTGTCTGTGTGTGTGTGTGTGTGTGTGTGTGTGTGTGTGTGTGTGAGTGTGTGTGTGTGTGTGTGTGTGTGTGTGTGTGTGTGTGTGTGTGTGTGTGTGTGTGGGTATGTGGGTGTGAGATAGAGAGAGATTGGGAAAGAAAGAAAGAAAAGGAAATCAGAGGCAAGAAGAGGAGACTCAACCACTGCTGCTATCAAAGGTGCATTTTCAAATGGTACGGCCTAGAGCGGAAGGACTTCATCACCAACAGACTTGAATCACAACTGCGAAATGGATGGTTAAAGGGCTGAAGATAAATATATGTGAATATGCCCAGGGTATACACTCAAATACACTCAGACGTGTGCAAACACACTGACAAGCACGTGCCTGACAGCACACACAAAGTTAACACACAAACGTACACCACACACACACACACACACTGACATGCACATAATTATACAAGCACACTCACTAAGTCAAATATCCTGAATGAAATGAATGAACAAAGTAACTCATCTTGACCAAAATAGCAGACAAGTTGATGAAAAAGAGCCAAAAATAACCTAAACAATCAACTATCCGTAAGATTTTTTCTTTTAACCTTTTGTTGTGAATTGGAACAAGCAATTCAGAGTGTCGAGACAGTAATGACAACCAGGCTAGGCCTGTCTGCATGTCTCTTTTCCCACTCTATTTAGCTTTATTTAGCCTCTGGGGTCAGTTTTCAAAAGAGCCATCTCTACTGCGAATGAAACTCTCGGCTTAATTAAAATCATCAACGCTCAGTGAGAGCAAACACCATTGGCTGAGACAAATCATAGAAGCTCAGTGAGAGCAAACACCATTGGCTGAGTCAAATCATAGAAGCTCAGTGAGAGCAAACACCATTGGCTGAGTCAAATCATCGAAGCTCAGTGAAGGCAAACACCATTGGCTGAGTCTTCAGTGGGACTGGTTGAGATGGACGATTTGTACAGCATTTGCTTTCTGATTAGTAGAGCCGTGTCGCCCACAGGACATTTTCGGGTGCTTTCATTACTGTGTGCCAACATATGTATTGGTAGAGGGCCTGACGGTAACAGACAGAGAAGTGCACAGACCATCTACCTAGGCTATGATGGTTTGCTAAGCCAATCCATCCTGTGACGGTGGAAGGCCTTCCTTAGCGAGAAGTATGACTGCTGAAATACTGTATGTGTGTGTGTGTTAGATCGGTGGAGACATTAGAGTAACAGACTTTTAATCGGTGGCACTTACGCATGCACTTGTAGTAGGTTGGCTCGCTTCGCACTCTGGTGTGCCCTGGGAAAGCCGTGGGCTGGGCCGAAGTTTGCATTGCATCCGTGGTGGAACTCCTCCCAGCAGCCAGGTTGCCAGGTGATCCCAGCAGTTTGGAAGAGAGCCCAATCCTTCCTTTGTCCCGACCCCCCGTTTGTAATAGTGTGAATGTGATTGGTGGAGATGTGTTTTGTAGGAGTCAGCATGATTGATTTATTTGTTCTTACCTCACCAGTGGGGGGACTTGGTGTCCACAGAGAGACCTCTGGGTTCTGTTGTATTTCGCTACGGCTTCTCAATCATCTTACAATGACATATAAACATATAAATATTATATATATATATATACATGTATATATATACACACATATATATATATACCTATATATATATAGACTGGCCACTGTATTTCAAATCTGTAGCAAAAATAAGTGCCCAGACCAACAGTAGATCACATACACACACACACACACACACACACACACACACACACACACACACACACACACACACACACACACACACTCACACCAACACATTCTTACAGTGAACACAGACACCAAATGTACAGAACAATTAAACAAAACCTTCCACGCAAACTTACACACACGCTCACATACACAATCAATCTTTTGTATGTATTAGAAATAATGGGACACCTTAAATGTCTGTATGAATCATCACTGACATGGACATTGAAAAATCTATTCTGTAAGATGAAACCAGAGATGTAACATTGTACAAAAATATATTATAAGAATTGTCAACCTTTTTACAAGAAACTGAGGAACTCAACTGACGGACTGCTATACCAACAACTCCAATGCAACCATGGGGGGTGGGAGTGGGGTCACAGTCCCATTAGGAAGAACATGAGAGATGACGAGGGGTAGGGGGGAAGAGGAAAGAGTCAAAACTGCCTAAATCTCTCTCTTTCCCCTCCAGTTCCTCTCCTACCCCCAGGACCCTCCAGACAGCACTTTTTCTACAGAAGCAAAGGAGGAAAGGGAAGGTTGCAAAGGGCGCACTCACATCTGTTTTAATACGACAATGGTTATTCTAACAATTTTTAAACTTTGAAAAAAAGAGTATGGAATACTGCTATTGATATAGAAAATTATTGTTATTATTGCTGCCATTAATATCACTGGCCTCGCTGTTATCACTTTTATCTACTGTCTTTTTTCCCCTTTTGTTTTCCAAATTCCACTGTGTTGTCCATGGCAACGACCATGGCAGAGATTTTATGTGGTGTGGCTTTCTGCGAAGAAAGCTGACTGCTGAACATTGCTTACTGCTCCATCTTGGCAAATCAATATTCACATCTTTATTTCCATTTGTGTTAGTGGGCAAATGCACTGAAAATGACATTTCCTCAAACACTAATATGGTTTCCCTACATCATAAATAATAAAGGAGGTGCTCGTTTTGGACTCCTCTGCCACCTCTTACTTATGTCAATCAAAATGTAGAGCTCTTCAAATTTCAAATACCTGTTGATGTGTTCTTAATGCAGCGACTATCACTGGCAGGGATATACGGACAAAAACTAAAAAGATGGTGAGAAGGGCTGCATGTTTTTTTTTTTTTGGTTTTGGATAGTGTCTAAAATGTCCCATGTCTCATCCTGTTGGTGCTCTGCCTCTCCGTCTCTCTCCCCAATCCACTTCACTCACAGCTGCTGAAATCAATACAAAGGGCTCCTCCATATCCACACTCCATCCAGCTTAACCCATGTCTGCTCTGTTGGTGACATTCCTCCTCATTCATGGCTCTTTTCATTCCTCTCTATTTTTTACAGAAACCGTACCTTTGGATACATCCTCCGGTTCCTTTTTTTGTTATTTTTAAGTGATATTTTATGATGTGCTTAGCATGAATTTCAATCTTCTAGCCTTCTCACTCATCAGTGGAATTCTTTTGTCAACCAAAACCACTAAAGATTTTTTTTTGTCCACCGTGCTGAAAGTGGAATGAGGAACCGTGTCCTCACCATTTTTTAATTCTTGCAAGCTGGTTTCTCAATGTGATGACAGCAAGGACAGTGAAACACATGATCATCCTAATCCTACTCCTAAAAAAAAAGAAGAAAGAATTCAAAAGTTCTAAACAATCTCTGTCTTCCAGCTACTGTTTAAACATGGAGAAAAAAAAAAGAAAGTCGATTTGTTATTTATCCAGAATGCTTTCTACACAATCTGCCCCGCTCCTTCTCCCCCCCCCCCAGTCTCCCTCGCCCCCATGGCTTTGTGTTGCTACGTAGTTGCCTCGCCTCCCAAGCCCCCCCTTGTCCTTTGACACAACCGCTCACTGCCACCTCCTGTGAGGGAGACCCAATCGCCTCAGAGACTCGGCCGCCCATGCCGGGCTCTATACCTGCTCCATCCCACTGTGAATTTTTGCTGTACCCATCCACATGGAAAGAGATTCTGACTGGGCCACCTTCATTGGTAAAGGGCGACGGGTCACTTCTGTGTTCTGGGTAACCAAAGTGGTCTGTGGTCTGGCCCAAAAGGTTGAGGGGGAAAAACAAAATAGGAGGAAAGCAATGTGGAATGAATGAGATGGCTGGCCAGGAGGTGTAGAAAGCATCTTTTTTTTTTTTTTTCCTTTAAAGAAAAAAATGGAACTATGAAGAGATTATTTACAGACTATATATGTATATGTGATCTACATATACACACATTCATATAAGCATATATAAGAACTAAAAATGTTTTAAGATATGAATAAATTATTAGTTATAATAAAGATGCAGGAATAATTCTGTGTGACTTGTTACAGTGTGATGCTTCCAGATGAGTCTGCTCTCCCCCACCCCTCAGGGAACACATTCTTTCACTTAAGGAGATGCAATACTGTGTACTCAACTGGTAAATAACTGATTTTCTGGTTTGTTAATGTTATATTGCAAGTATAGTTCAATTAACCACAGTGAAACCAAACAGAAGTCCCCAAGGACACTTTGAAATCATATGCACATCATGAAATCATTTGGCCCCTTTTAAAATGTAACTTTGTAAACTAACTACGGGGCTAATAAGCATAGGCTATTGCATACTTTTTGGGCCAAGTGCTTAGCTGTTGAGTTACATGACAGCAATATCTGGCCTACAAACACATTCTGCAAGGCACAGAATACAGTACAAAAGTAATGCCTTGAAATTTAGATTTGTCTCATTTTGCATGCCTTACATAATATTGAATTAGACAAACCAACCACTTGGGAAATCATACACTTTGTGGCAAATTAAACCCTTAACATGTCCCATCTCCCCATACATTACAGAGCAACGACATAATTTTAAAGTAATTTATTTTGCACAGAATTAAGTGTCTTACAGCAACATACAGCACAAAGCCAACTTCCAGACCTCATAAAATACAAAGTCCAACTTTGGACACAGTTGTAAGCAATCACATTTAGCCTATAGCCCACAATGTGCTACTAACTAGATACACTAAAATGCCAACATCTTACTTTACACAAACATGCACACATTAGTCATACTTTAAACAAGTCACAATGTTAATACGGATACAAATTCACCAATCTTGTTGACTGACGCCCTCCGGTTGAGAATCTCAAACGTTCATCTGAAAGAGAATACAACAACTTTGAGAAACCCCCCATATCTGATGAATACGAAAAGGTAGTCTACAATTCACAGCCGCCTCAGAATCCGCCATGTCAGTAGCGGAGTAGCACGTTTTCCCCACAGACACTCGGAGCCCAGTGCAAGACATCATTGAAGGCCGTTTAACATTAGTTGTGTTGTAATGATGTTGGAAATCAAAGAAACTTACCAGTGCAACTTGGACGCCTTCGGTGGCGGCACTGCAAGCTGTAAATATTATAAGGAACCCAATTAGACCAAAAACACACACTTCACACAGAACATGAAGACATCAGAAGTCTCCTCAGACTCTGCCATGTCAGTAGCAGAGCGGCACGTTATCGCCAAAGATATTCAGAGCCCAGTGCAATGCATCATAAGAGACCAGTACAGACTTAACCAGTTTACGTCCATTTGTAATCTGACTTATGTATTACTGTCAAGGAGTAAAACAAGACAATTCTGTGTCAGTATAGTTTAAATGCAAGACATGCTTGTTTAAAGCACGTGCTGCTTTTCGCTAACAGCCTTAGCTTGATATCGGTAGTGTGGTTTGAAGTGTGGTAGTGTGGCCCTTTGTAAACTCGGATTTAATACTTCGAGCAACATACCGAAGAAAGCTAGCGCTAGCTGATGCGAGTAAAATAACATTTCTCATTTTAGTTAAGCCCTATAACACAAAGACAGCTAGTTCATTTTCTCTACTTACCATCTGACCTCACAGACACACTTCCTACATTCAATGAGACCGACCACGAGGAAACAGGTCATATTTATACCATTCTAATCGAAGGACCCTTTGGTATGCCCAGTTATCGCCTGCTTTATTTTGGATGCCAAGATTGGAAAATCCAATCCATGTTTTTTATAACCAATATTCCCGTTCCGTACATGTTATATTAGCCTGCGTATTGAAACAAATATATATCCGATGTAAACGTACGCTTGATCTTGATACATTAAAATTCACAAAACGCTTAAAAAACATTGTTAAAGTGGACCAATTTCCAATATCCTTTGCAGTTGTCGTTAAGAAAGAGTAGTTTTTGATGTAGAAATAAAAATGTATCACAATGATGTTACAAATACAATGCTGATAAAACGCTTAATGCGTAATAATTATCATACACAGCAGCAGTTCTCAACTATCATCCTTCATAAAGGCCCATGTCTTTATTCGAGGTAAAGTTATAATAATAATAATAATAATAATAATAATAACATATAACAATCTAAGACGAAATCAAACAACGCTGTTCTCCTGAATTCAACTACTTAGTATACAATATGTAACACAGCGCCACCTTCACACGAGGTAAAAAGATAACCTTTGGTAGATATTTTTGTCCATAACTTCAATGCCACAAAACTCCAACCAATCACTTGCTTTCGTTAATTAGCCATCATTTCTTACTTGTTGATGAGAGTGGCAACTGAGTAGAGCTGTGGAAACTTCTTCAACAGAGCAAGAAACATAAGAAAACAAACATCATTTGTTTAACCTACATTTTGCTGACTACACATTTTTTAGAATTATTGGTTATTTATTTGCAAATTTTTAAACTTAATTTTTCTGCACAAGCTAGAGCAAGCTAAGAAGGTTGCTGTTAGCTTGCTGGCAGTTCCAGGTCTACGTTAGTCTGTCTAAGACAGGGATCTCAGACTCCTGGCCCTGGGGCCAGATCCGGCCCGCCAAGTGATTTCATCCGCTGTATACGGTACGTAAGTCATGGGCTATCAATGAGACAAAGTGATCCAAAAATGCAACTATAACAAACACCTTTATCCAAAGAGCATCTGGCATTGCCCAGGAATTGAAACTCAGGTCTGCTTGTTATTCAACAACACTAACCATTGCACGACTGATCACACATGGTACATTTGCCTCACTCAAAAGTGTTATCTACAGTATTGTGATAGGCAAGCCAACTGATAAAAAACATCTGGGCCCCCACTGACCAAACTGGACTCTATAGGCCCCTGGGTAATTTGATTTTGAGACCCCTGGTCTAAGTTATCTTTTGCTAGCTAATCACTAGCTAGCCTATTCCAGTGCATTTTTGTAAGATGGATCCGACTGATGAACACCGTTGACCACTGTGGGTAAAATGGGTACCATTCTCATTTGGGAGTACCAGATTAGGTAGGTATCTTACCCAGTGAGCAGGCGCCGGGTGAATGTGGGTGCAATTGTGTATGAATTGTGATATTGACTTCACGAGGGCCACCAAGACACACTGGTGCTGTCCTTGCAACAGCAACAATATGTTGGTAATCTCACCCGATTGGACAGGGATCAACCATTCAACACAAAGGCAGATCAATTAAGTTGATAATCCACAAATCAGTCTCATTAAATATATCAGTCTCATAAAATATATTATACTATCAATTTGGAACTCTGATTAATAATTAAATTAATAACTACAAACAAAGTTACCTTATTAATAGTATGGTTGAAGGTCATTGGAGTTCTGAATAGAAGAGGTTGACAACGTCCATTCTTGTGTAACATTAATTAAACCAGCGTATATAAATCAAAGTATTTATTACACAATGATAAAGAAATAACACACAATATGTAATCTAGCTAAATGTATCTGACTAATTAATTGAAGAAGTATGTATGTGTAAGGGAGAGGGAGTGTGTGTGTGAGCGAGCTTGTAAACTCGGTATTGCGCTTTTAGGAGCGCGCCTGAAAGAATGTGTGTGTGTCCCTTTGTCCTGACCACCGCAGGTCCGCGTGCATTTGTGTGCACGTTCGTGACTATGTGGTGTGAAAAAGGACGAGCCTTTATGCAGCGCCAAGTTCGATTATGAGCTTCGCGTGTGTGGCTATATGAAGGCCAATGTATTTGTAATCGTATGTGATTTAAGATGCCATGTTAGAAGAGGGAAATGGTTAGTAACGCATGCAAGTCCCGATGTATATGAGAAGCAATCGTAACGTTAACCCTTATATGGTGTGGCGAAGCCAACTACCAACTAACAATGAAAGTATATAACAGTTATGTTCGGTAAACAAAACAGATACAATACATGAACAATGGCATATGTAAACAGTCCTATGCTTAGCCAGGTTGTGATTAGCTAGCTGCCCAGTGGAAGTTACCAGTCCTTTGGAAAAGTGTTGGCGCATCCGATGTTCCTGAGGCAGAGAAGTCCGTAGGTGGAGAAAGTTGTCCTTACTGAGATGTCGTCGGTATTACACTGCAGTTTAGATCGGAGGATTTGATCGCTCGGAATGTTGCAGTTTCCGCGAGGTCTCTGTTGTGCTTTGTTTCTCCCGTTGCAGAGTTAACTGGCAGATCTAATGTTAGCTGCTTTGTTAAACTTACGTTGTCTCGGTTAGCGGGCAGTGTTTGGCTAACGACAAGTCTTAGAGTCTTTGTCTGTTCTCTTCCGTTGAGAACAAAGAGAGTAGGCCTTCACCAGGTGACGGTGGAAGGACGGATGCTCCTTAGCCGACGCCAGGAGGTAGAGAGATGAGTGCCTGGCAAGCCAGTGTAGAGAGAGTTCAAAGAGAGTGAATGTATCATTTCAACGCAGTTTATAGGCAAATGTACGTCACGATTTTAACACCTTGTTTGCAGCCAATTGTCTCTGTGAAATGTCAGATAAGAAAGTCAGAGTGATAAGGGAATTGTGGGTAATGAAGTCTTTTGTTGGACTCCACCTACATCCCCCCTTGGTCACTTGATTGCACCGGATGTGTGATCCAGTGAGCACAACTGTGCATAGTCCATGTGTGGAAAGAGTTCATTGGTGAGACAGTCAAAGTTGTAACATCAGTACTGGGCATTTGTTGATACTATCTATTCTGGCTTAGCAGGTACAAAGTCATCAAGTTACAAAGATAAAATCAAAATAAACAGTAATGACAATGACATAGCATACAACAAATAAACCAGTGGGTCATCTACTCATCAGGGTTAGTGAGAATAGGAAAAGTTAGTGATGTCAACTTGTTAGGCTGAAATGCAGAGATAGTGGCACCTGATACAATGATAAAACCATTTCTTGAGAATCCAAGAGTGTGTTTGTTGAATCACTCAATAGATTGGATGACAATACTGACTAGAAGATGACTAGTGACTGACTAGTCTTGGCAGCCTTTGCTGTGTTTGTCCTTCAGGCATGTTCTGCTGCGGAAGGGTGTCATCATGATCTCAAAATCTTAAAGCTCAAATGGCTGTATCAAGGTTTTGTGTGGCAGTATGGTAATGTCCTAAACTTGTGTTTGATGTGGACATGTGCCTGACTAGCTTTGTCTGCGATGTATGAAGCTAGTGTGCTACTGCGGTAGTTTAAATGAAATACCAGTTCAGAATAATGGAAGTTGCTGCTGTTGCTAACAAATCCAAGTTTGGCCTATACAACTACAAGAAAAGTGAGATCCCTGAGCAAGCATTTGTCTTACTGTCAGTGCAGGGTGGCTTGTGTTGTTTGGCTCAACAGACAGTTTAGTGGCGAACTCTGGAGTTCATGCGCTTGGAGTGTCGTCTGACTCTTGGCTCAGGGCTGTTACGCTCGGGGTAACCATAGTCAGAGGGACAGTCAGAGGCACTATCACTGTCTGTAGCCTTGCGGCCATGGTCTGAGTGTCGGTCAGTGTACCGGTAGTCATCGTCCGTCGAATCTAGGGGCAGGTCATGTTTCTGGGCCATGATTTCGGAATATGGCCTTCTGCTGCTTCTAGGGGATGTATTTCCATTACGACGCTGATGATGGACATGGCGGTTACGCTCAGTGTCCCTATGTGGCCGTTTGTCACCCCCCTTTGATCTGTAGTGAGGGTGAACTTGTGAGGCCGTGAATTTGGTCGACGCTTTGTTATCTGAGCAGGTAGGCTCAGTTGTTTTCCCCCTTTCTTTGGAATTGACAACAGTTTCCCAAGCCATCTGTGTCATCTTCCTGATCTCATTCATTGAGAGGTTACCTTCATGCGTCATTAGGGAAACGTGAGTGCGCACACATGGGTGCAGGTTGCGCAAGAACAGAGACTTGAAGGTGGAACTCTCTTCTAAGCCTGGTGCATTCTTGCCCTGGAAGTATGCATGTCTCAAACGTTTATAAAAATCCCTAGGGTGTTCTCGACGGGTGTGTTTGACTTGGGAGGCAGCAACCAATGATGCGATCTCGTCAACAGGAGAAGAGTATTCTTCTTTTAAAGCATGACAGAGCTCGGCGTAATCATTTCTGATACGGGGAGGTTGTGCCTGAATAAACTTGTGGACTGCTTTAGAGCTGGTTTTCCACATGAGTTTAATTTTCTCCCTTTGGTTTGCATTGGGTAGGTCAGTCATGTTATTGTCTAGTTCCCTAAAGTAATCGTCAATGTGTTGATCACGGTGGTCTGGGTCAAACATTTTAATGTCCTTAGCTATGAGCTCAAGCACTTCTAGACGGGGACTCTGTAGGGTCTTTTCTGAAGAAGGCGAGACTAATCTAGCATGGGAACGGACATGTCTATCACATTCTAATGTGCTTCTCTCTGGGTGAGAGGCAGATGCTGGACAGCGGTACTCACTCTCGTGGATGTATGGAGAGGAGGCTGAACAGTCTGTACATGACCTAGTCCTGCCTTCGGAGGGAAGGGCACGGAAGAAAGTGTTATTTAACAGAGGCTGAGAAGAAGGATGGGCAGTATATCTACTGGGGAATAAACTACCTGTTTCTTCTGTATCTGTTAGGGGCAAATGGGAAGTCAGGCTGTTAACTCGGTCTCTCAGTGGAGGTTGAGGAGCTGACTTCATTCCCAAGGACTGATGGTCAGTTGGGAAGTGTTCCCATCTGAATGAAGGAGGGGTAGACCTTTCACCAAGGGAGGAGTGTGAATCAGAGTAACCAGACTCACATCGGCTGAACGACTGTGGTGGGGCAGGGTGTTCTGACCTAACCTTCAGTAGCTCCTCCTTGTGTGAACAGAGTTCTAACTCTGTTGAGTGTAGATCTCCTAGGTAGCGCATAGCTTTCTTGTTAGCTGTCTGTACCTCTTGGAGGAGACTAGCATTCTGCGCTTCTAATGCTGCATTGCACTGAAAGGCAAGGCTGGTTTGCCTGTGAAAGTTCAGTAGCAAGCACGTTAACAATGGGTCTTTGGATGCAGTCTGCGCATCATACCTGTTATTTAGTAGAGAGTCTATCTCCTTCCTGCATTCACTAAAACTCAAACTGTTAATGAGTTCAGGGTAACCAGGTTTTAGGCTTTGTGCTACGGAAGAGATAAACTGATCTACACAGGGGTTATCCATTGTTATGTTTAGCTAGAGGGGTAAGCTAAAGTAATGTAAAATAGGGTAGGTTATGAAATTACTTAGGCGCTTGGCTATGGTGTTGCAATGGCAGACACCTTGCAGTGTAACTTGGGCAGTACACTAGCCTAACCTAGAAGTATAGTTACCTGCGCTATGAGGAGTAGCTTCCTGTGAGTGAGGTGTAGCTACAGCACCATCTAGTGGGTCTAGTGGGCATAAAAGTTTGGGCACACTAACTGTTTGCAGGGGAATTACAGTCAGGGTCAGTCACAGTTACCTAAATTCAAGCTGGAACACGTGGTGGTAACAGCTAGGTACACAAGTGTTTCACAGGGCCGGTAGCTCGCTGTGGCTCTCTCTCAGTCTCTATTCCTTTCACTGACTGGAATGCGTGGCAGTCAGTCAGGTACAAGCTCTCTTTCACAGGGCCGGTGGCACGCTGTGAATTAATTAAAAATAAGGGAAACAGTTTGATTAAGCACAGTTACTTCTGACAGCTTGACAATGTTGCATTGAATACGTGGTATTCAAATGCTGGACAGAAATTCACAATTCCTACAGAGTAGGTTTAACCTGAATGGCTAGCAGCAATAGCAAGTTCTAAGATTTCCAAGGTTTGGAAAAAGTGATAATTCACTAATAAAATATCCAATAGCTTGTAAGCTCAATTTGATATATAAAGCTTTGCACTTATTTGTAAGTACAGCTAGGGCTTAGTCCTATGACAGACTAGTGGCGGTGAGTGTTACGACTTTTAGAATAGTTTAACACTAGAATATCAAATTCTGAATTCGGCCTGAAATTAAGCGGTCATTAATATTACACAAATAATGAATGATTGCCAACAGTACTATCCTCACGCAGGGGCGCCATATTATGTGGGTAAAATGGGTACCATTCTCATTTGGGAGTACCAGATTAGGTAGGTATCTTACCCAGTGAGCAGGCGCCGGGTGAATGTGGGTGCAATTGTGTATGAATTGTGATATTGACTTCACGAGGGCCACCAAGACACACTGGTGCTGTCCTTGCAACAGCAACAATATGTTGGTAATCTCACCCGATTGGACAGGGATCAACCATTCAACACAAAGGCAGATCAATTAAGTTGATAATCCACAAATCAGTCTCATTAAATATATCAGTCTCATAAAATATATTATACTATCAATTTGGAACTCTGATTAATAATTAAATTAATAACTACAAACAAAGTTACCTTATTAATAGTATGGTTGAAGGTCATTGGAGTTCTGAATAGAAGAGGTTGACAACGTCCATTCTTGTGTAACATTAATTAAACCAGCGTATATAAATCAAAGTATTTATTACACAATGATAAAGAAATAACACACAATATGTAATCTAGCTAAATGTATCTGACTAATTAATTGAAGAAGTATGTATGTGTAAGGGAGAGGGAGTGTGTGTGTGAGCGAGCTTGTAAACTCGGTATTGCGCTTTTAGGAGCGCGCCTGAAAGAATGTGTGTGTGTCCCTTTGTCCTGACCACCGCAGGTCCGCGTGCATTTGTGTGCACGTTCGTGACTATGTGGTGTGAAAAAGGACGAGCCTTTATGCAGCGCCAAGTTCGATTATGAGCTTCGCGTGTGTGGCTATATGAAGGCCAATGTATTTGTAATCGTATGTGATTTAAGATGCCATGTTAGAAGAGGGAAATGGTTAGTAACGCATGCAAGTCCCGATGTATATGAGAAGCAATCGTAACGTTAACCCTTATATGGTGTGGCGAAGCCAACTACCAACTAACAATGAAAGTATATAACAGTTATGTTCGGTAAACAAAACAGATACAATACATGAACAATGGCATATGTAAACAGTCCTATGCTTAGCCAGGTTGTGATTAGCTAGCTGCCCAGTGGAAGTTACCAGTCCTTTGGAAAAGTGTTGGCGCATCCGATGTTCCTGAGGCAAAGAAGTCCGTAGGTGGAGAAAGTTGTCCTTACTGAGATGTCGTCGGTATTACACTGCAGTTTAGATCGGAGGATTTGATCGCTCGGAATGTTGCAGTTTCCGCGAGGTCTCTGTTGTGCTTTGTTTCTCCCGTTGCAGAGTTAACTGGCAGATCTAATGTTAGCTGCTTTGTTAAACTTACGTTGTCTCGGTTAGCGGGCAGTGTTTGGCTAACGACAAGTCTTAGAGTCTTTGTCTGTTCTCTTCCGTTGAGAACAAAGAGAGTAGGCCTTCACCAGGTGACGGTGGAAGGACGGATGCTCCTTAGCCGACGCCAGGAGGTAGAGAGATGAGTGCCTGGCAAGCCAGTGTAGAGAGAGTTCAAAGAGAGTGAATGTATCATTTCAACGCAGTTTATAGGCAAATGTACGTCACGATTTTAACACCTTGTTTGCAGCCAATTGTCTCTGTGAAATGTCAGATAAGAAAGTCAGAGTGATAAGGGAATTGTGGGTAATGAAGTCTTTTGTTGGACTCCACCTACACCACACTTTACAGGATTCTTTCCAACCATTTTGGTATGAGAAGAAATTAAGAGTGGAAGCAGAGGGGAGACCAAGACCTGTGGAAATATAACAGGTAACTTAGTGACTGCTATACAGTACGGAGACTGCGACCACTGCCCAACTGTCCATAATCATGTGATATGTTGAAGTTACTGGTGTGATTCATGAATGTTTTGTTAGATTATTCGATGTGTCAAGAAAGGAAATGGCATAACCAAAAGCTGAAGCTTGAGTGGTGGTGGTCTCTTGTTTTGGCTCTTGTTTAGGTTAGTTAATAAATGCCACCAGTTCCACCTATCAATAAACTGGGGAATGATTTGTTTTGTCCTGGCTACCTTCTAACACCCTACTTGTAGCCCATACTGTGGCGTATTGGGGAGGCTTTCTACTAGACAGGTCTTGCTTTTGTCAATCAAATAATCTGTTTAGCTCCCTGATTTATTAGTGGTACACATTGTTTTATTTATTTGTACGTATTTATCATTTGACTTTGACATTTATGCTATGTTTTCCTATAACTAATACCACCTCGCCTCGTTTTCAAATAAGAAAAGGTGCATTTCAAAAGGGGACAGGGGGGATTGCTTTACTTAAAAAAATATGGTCACCAGAAGATAGTCAGGAAGGTTTGTAACACAGGGGAAATGGTAGTGCACTTTTCACTGTCCGTAAAGTCACTGACGAAAAAACCTTGAACCTATCCTATTTTTCATTCATTTTTCATATTAAATTCTTGTACATTAAAAAAAGAGTGGACCCATTAAACTTTCTTGAAAATCACAGACTATAAGCCATAAGCTGTCTTCATTGCAATAGGGTTTTAAGAGTTTTTTTTGTTAAATGAAAGTAAGGCGAAAAGCACATCATTATATCGCAATGGAATGCCTGGAATCACTTGGAATTTAATCTTTCTCATCTATTTTGGGACATAAAGTCCTCAAGGGTCTCTTTTCAACAGTCTCATTGGAGAGTCAGAAGGCATTACAGAGAGGTTTCTCAGATGCACAGATGTGCATATTGACCATATAGTCTTTTTTATGGGTTTGTGAGTTTTTGACAAACACTTATCTGGTTAGCCTGAAAACTAGAGGGTATAGTACAGACAATTAAGTGATATATTGTGAAAGTACCGATAGGGCAAAATAATATAGAGAAAAAATGATTTGGAAATGTACAGACCTTGATCCGCAAATATACAATAATTTACAAATGTGTTTTTGTATAGAACTACAGAACTCCTTACCTGTGATGTTCTTATTTGAATAGGCTTAAACATACTATGACTTGTACAAAGGAGTGTCTATTTCTAAATATATACTTTATTATTTGTAAAAATAACTTCCGGGTATACTGATCATCTACCCTTCCACCCATCGTCTACCGACACGTGTCACTTGCCTCAGGCAACACCAGCATCTCTAGAGTGGTATCCATGGTTACATACAACTCTTAACTCACACCCCATGGTTTCTTTTGAAACTTAACGTTACAGCTCTAGCGCCTTAAACTTTTGATTTTATTTTATTCACCAGATTGTTGCTATCAAATCCTTAGGTAATTAAGCTAAGTGATCTGCGTTATAGTCTGTTATTTGGATAGCAGGACATATTTTATATAATGGGTCTACGGTCATACACTTGCATTTTAATGAACATAATCGAATGTGGGGTCTCTCAAGCAGTTATTTAACTGCCATGGATGTTATCTTATCGATTTTCTAAAAGCCCATTTATCCTCTCATAGGGATTGTCTTTTTGAAACCAGAACATGCAAAAATGCTATTCTGCCGCATACAAAATGGTGACGGTCACTCCCATACTCCCACAGATTCTTTTTGCTTTTTCGCCATCCACAAACAAATAGATCTTGATCCACAATGCATGTTACTCCAACTGTAACAAATGTATGGCAGTAAAAGATTTGTCTGACACTTTGTCTCTGTGCTTATTGGGCCATCTGCCTCAGCACGTTCTAGATCACTAGTCCACTCCATTTTTACTATTGAAAAATAAAACTTTTACAATATACTGTAGATAATAGGTAACTTTATGACATTTAACAAATTGAGTGCACATTTTTTTGTATGACTAATAAGTTCAGAACAGATTATGCTTTTAATTGAAAACTAAACAGAAGCACTACTTTGGATCAAAAACAACATTGTTAAATTGTACAGGTTCAGCCAAGTTTCATGAAAATATGCCTGTTTGTGTAATCTTACTGACAAACAGACACACAAACCGAACTGAAAATACATCCTCCATAGCAGAGGTATTTGCAGTGAAATATTTTATTGTTAATAGTTGCAGTGCAGAAATCATACAGTAAGCATCAACTAACTTCCTGGGATATCCTCTCAGACAGATGAAATTGATGTTCTCATGATCTAACTGCCTGTCATTATGTGGAATATGTGAGGTTGTAAAGTCAAGTATTGAATGTAAACAACTCACTGAACGGTCTATCTTCGTTTACCAAGTGGTTATGGTTGAGGTGTACACACAAATAAAAAAATATCTTATGTGCATGAGACATATAGCACGCTCATCACAAGGAAAGTTAAGAGGACCATTAAATCAATATTCTTAACACTTTACATTCATGCTTACAAGAGCTTCCAGTAGCTATCTCCATATCATGCTCACACATAGCAAGTCCTCAGTAAAGAAACTATAGGCCTACTGCAGCTAGCTGTCTAGTCAGATGGCTGATTTAGACAGTTAAGTAAGTGCAGCACTATTATCTGCATAGCTTTACAAACCTTGATAAATAGATACATATTCAGCTTGTTGACTTCTGTCAGGAAGACCCATTTCAGCAGCATGGTGAGTTTGTTGACACTCGCTGTAGCATTGCCCCAACTGACTGCTACTTCATACTAGTCTGGGAAGTCCCGCCCCTCTTCTTCCGGCCAATTTGATTTTGCCTCTGAAGTGGGTCTGGCAAACTTTGGATAGCAGTTCATTTCAAGATTTCCAGGATCCTTGGAGCCAATCACAAACTGGCTTTTGGCTGCCTGGCGCGCCATTGGCGGATTTGAACTAACCACGGCTACGTAACAAAATCTACTGCACGGAGAGTTTTTAAACATTGGACATGGTGGCCGCCGAAGCACACCAAAACTTCGATAAGGCAAGTTTTCTTTGAAAACAGAACAGAAACTTGCCCTGGAACAATTCATACAGAAAAAATATGTGTTTGCTTTATCACCGATCTTGTATCGTTGTATAGTATCGTTGGTCTGATTGGTTAAAGGCGTGTCCAATTACGTGACTGAAGTGGACCGCTGTTGAGTAGTTTGCCAGACCAACTGAGCAAATGAAATGCAGTGAAGGGGCGGGGAATTCCCAGACAAACTTCATACACTATGGCCTGAACAAGTCAAGACTGCCATCTAGTGGGCGCTCCATTGCTTTGGATTGGAGGGAGAGGGGGATTTGTGTGGATCAAGAAGACCTATTTGTGTGAGTCACGAAAAGTGAAAAGAATGTCTCAAAATTATGTCAGTGGAAGCTGGGATGAATGTGTGAGTTGGATAATCCACAAATGCAGATTCAACACTTCAACACGCAGAATTACAGATTTACAAATGGCATTGCACAACAAATGCACACGCAATTAAGTAGTATACACGGACGTACATATTTGGAAATAGACATTCATTTGTAAAAATCATTGTACATCTAGGCCAATTCAAATAAGAACCCACAAGTAATGAGTTCTGTATTTGTGGATAGAAAAACACATTTGTAAATTGTTGGATCACGGTACGTGCATTTACAAATCATTTTGAGACATTTTTCTCTCCATAAATAGGAGGCTAATACTGAGAAAGTAATCTACATTCTTTGCTTTTTTGTAGTGGGGGATTATACAGATGTTTTATTCTGAATGCTATATTATGCTGTGTGTGTGTGTGTGTGTTGTGTATTTTAATATGTATGTCCTTCCTTCAAATCCACATCCAATGCTGGCTGTTTTATAGAAACATGATACATGATTATCTGTCTCTCTCTCTCTCTCTCTCTCTCTCTCTCTCTCTCTCTCTCCCCCACCCCAATGAAAGTCTTTGCTAGCTGTGCTTGATTCTACAAACACCCTGGGGACAACAAGTTCCAAGGCTACAGGAAGGTATATTTTTCCCCACCACATTGTACAGTGTATACTGACTCTTATAGTATTGTTAGTATTGTAGCAACTCCATCACATTACTCAGCCCTACCCGTCAGGGTCACTTGCTTGAAGGTGTAGTCTACGCGTCCATGTGTAGCCTACACCACAGGCAGGGCCACCCTGCATTCATTAACAGTTCACTGAGAGCTGGAGCAAGGGCAGGAGAGGGAGGGTGGGACAGGAGGGGGAAGAGAGCGCAGGAGGGGGGGCGGAGGGGTTGTTCAGCCTGTGATACAGCGACCGAGAAGCCTAGTTTCCTGCAGCTGTTTTCTGTGAGAAAGGGAACGAGGGAGGAAAGGAGGGAGAGAGAGAGAAAAGCCACCTCACCAAACACTGAAGACGGGCCAAAAGGAGGGAGGAACGGAGTGTGTGAGAGAGAGACAGAAGGAGGGAAGAGACTGACCACAGCAGGGAAAAAAAGGGAGAGGACACAGAAAGCAGAGGACGGAGGGAAGAGACGACAAGAGCTGAAAAACGAAACTTTCTAAGTCAACAACCCCCCGGAGGACACTCAGAGGGGAAGACTTTGGGGTGCGTACTTCTCTGCAGTGTTTTTCGTCTGATCTCAGTGCTCTTACAGTGAATTCTCATGAAACTTCATTCCACTGGCTCCTGATGCATTTTCTATTTCTGTCATATGCGTTCATAAGTTGCTATATATTTCCAGCTAGTGCGGGCTTGTGTTGCTAGAGTTATGTGTGACAGTCGAAACGGGGACAGGGGGGTGGGGGGAGAGAACGTGCGCCAGGGTGGGTGAGGGGAGTTTTGGGGGGGGCGGGGGGGAAAAGGGGCTACTAAGCAGCGGTGCAGGGTTTGTAGGAGTTGTAACTAACAAAAAAAGAGATGGCAACTGTTATTCAAACTGTCAAACCAACAAGTTTGAACTGCTTTCAGAACAGTTGGTTCTGTTTGTATTCATAACGTTTTTAGGCTAGCACAGCCTGAAAATAAAAAGTGTTCTTAGCCAAAGGGATTAGCAGAAAGGATTTTGGCTGACTGAAACGTCATCATGTTGAGGCATTCAACAAAGCTGTAGTGTTTCAATCATTCACTGTAATTACCCTGAGGGGAACAACTTTTAACTGCTGTAGTTCTGGCGTAAGTGGTGGATAGTGACATTGTCTACTCTCCTGTCAGGCCATATACAGTATGCTGCCTATTGAAGTAATTGTGCATACCACAAGTTTATTTGAAGTAGTTATTCAGATTGCAGTGGATGGAGGTTGGTGTGAGATGGCTGTGCTCATGTATAGTGAGGGCATGACCATACAGATGTGTAGACTGCTGAAACTGCACAGACAGACTATTCTATAGGATGCGAGCGTGAAGACGTCACATATAACATTCCTCACAGATCCCCTCTGAGTCATACTAGTGTGATTGGAGGAGAAGGGACAAAGAGGAAGCAGGAAGTGGGATCAAAGGTCAACTAGAGGCAGATTTATTACATCCGTGACCCCTGTTGTGGTGAGAAAGGGGGAAAGCCAATTTAGTGTGTGAACTCCCCACACAGACCATAGTCCCAAGAACACTGAACATACAGACTGTATGACATTATACACAACATTGAGAGAGAGAGAGAGAGAAAGAGAGAGAGAGAGAGAGAGAGAGAGAGAGAGAGAGAGAGAGAGAGATGGAGAGACTGCCTGGGTCCAGTTTTTTTGTTCTGTTTTTCTCAGTTTGTCTGAATTGGTGGGTCACCAAATGCCAATTTACTTTCTGTCCCTCTGTCTCAACTCTGTATCTCTCCCTTCAAAAAGATTCTAGTCAAATTAAAAGGGTCCAAGATAGATACTTCATATGATACATGTTAGTGCAACACTACTGGATTTCTGTAGTCTGGTTGGCGTGGTGTGTGGGATATGTGTGTGTGTGACTGTGCCATGCTATGCTATGCTATGCTAAGCATGTGAGTCCACACAAGCACATGTGAAACACCCTCTTTCTGTCATGTTTGTGCGTGTGTGAGCGTGAGTGGGAGGGAGTGTGTATAAGAGAATGCATTGTCCCTAAGGCAACGCTTCAACCCAGCGGCAGGGGAGAGACAGTAGGAGAGAAGGTGGGGCGGGGGGGGGGGGGGGGGGGGGGGGGGGGATGACCTTTCACCTCTGTTTATTTTGGGATAGCTCATCTTTCAATGCCGGGGAATTCTGGGTAAGGACATTCCGTGTGCACAAGCTGAATCCCACCCACAAACACTGATCATCCAAGTGTCTGATTGATACATCAAGAGCCCTTTAGCAAATGATCTGTCAGTATAAGAAACTTTTTTAAAGAAGTTTTTTTACCACAACTGCCATGAAATGAAACTGGAAATATGTGGTAAGCTGCAAAGAACTGGGGAATCATACAAATTATGTTTGATGATCTTTTAGACACTGGTTACAGGGACAACCCACACAACTTTGCACACATGTCTTATAGTGACATCACAGGCCTTGTTCTGGTTTCGAAGTGGCTTGTTTTCCTAGATAATGACAGAGTACCTACAGTGTTCCACCTGGTTTCTATCTGCTAATTAAGTGTACTGCGCTGTGCTGAGTCATTGCACCTCCCTTTGTAGCAGATCTTTAGATCTTTAGAGCATATGGAATGGATTTCTGTACATTCTGGGCATTTATATTTGTGCTTGATCAAATGGGCTTCCGCATAATTCAATGCATATCGTTTACTCTAGTCATTACTGTTACCTTATGTTCTCATCCTGTTTCTCATGTAAAGTCTCTTGAAATGCAGTATTTTTGATTCCTGGGTAAAATGTCTAGAATACATTGTGGTTCTTATATTATATTTAATTATTAGTTTTCTATTTGTTAGTTTGAACTCCTGTTTGTTATGTTCTTTTCCTCAAATAGTGCATCAGTGAAACTGTGCAGTCTTTTAACCTATCCTCCACTGAATGGTGGCCAGTGCTCCTGAACTGAACTGACCCTCTTCTGGTGGATGCTATTCCATCATTGACCTTCTCAGTCATATCATAATATCCAAGTGGACCTCTGTATTCAAAACAAAACTCTACAGTGCTCTAGGGGGAGGAGTGGCTACCTTTATCCTAGGCTCATCCTGTCAACAGAGAGGGGAACACCCTGTCACCTAGCCAGATACTCTCCAGGCGATGTCATTGTTACGTGTCGGAACTTGACTGCAAGGGAGGCACTGCTATAGGATAAAAAAACCCAACCTTAACTCCTCCTTTTTCCTCACCGCCGGCTTCTTCCGCTTCGCCTCTATGACACTCTCCGTCTGTTGTTGTCTCCCCTTGCAGTGTCCACCATGTCCACTCCCCCGCCTGAGAATGGCCCAGAGGACGTCAACCACCGCAGCTTCTGGATGGTGAGTAAAGAAGGAGGGAGAATTAACCCGGGAAGAGAGAGCTTTAATAGCAGACATATGCAAATGCCATGTTGTGCGTCTTACAGTCAACACCCGGGACTTCAAAGGAGAGCCGAGGCTGAGGACAATGCAGGCCTTTCTCTGGCTATAAGTTGGCATGTAGGTCAGGGTTTAACATGGGCCAATGGGAACCCCATGCTGCCTCTTCAGCACAGATGAGTCTTTGAAGTGCACACCGCACTGATTCCCCCCCCCCCCCCGAGTGAGGCGCTTGACTAGGCTGCACCCGGACTCATGAAAGGCCATCTGTCTTTCCTAAATTGCTCGTACATGCATTGTCAGACTAGTGTCACTGCTTAGCCATTGGCTATTGATTGGTTCCTAGATCTTCGCACTGTTCACCCTTCCCATCCTCAAATTTGTTTTCGTATGTTTGAAAACATGGGGTTCTGATTCTGTTCCATGCCCAGCGTGCGGATGTCTAGTGTCTTTCCAGACTTCCGCGCTGTCGGTATTGCTGATTTTGTGGTTTATGGCCAGGTGAAGGGTTGGATGAAAGTGCTAACCCTGACTCATTTTTCCAGCGGCAAAGATTAAGAACAGTTGCCTTTGGTGTCTGCAGTAATTGCAAGTGCATGGGTTTTATAGAGTTCATGTCTGCCAGTAATTTCTCTTCTGCTGACCCAGATTGAGAGTCACAGTGGTGAACCAGGCTTGTCCCAGTTACCGCGATTGGTCAGCTTCCGAACTGCTGCGGGAGCTTTGTTGTTCGGTTCGTGATGCCATTGGACGGGGCTCTGTGATATGTCTGTGTTGGCTTTCGTGATTGGCTGGTTGCTGTCCTTGTGCGATGGGCCTAGCTGACGAAAAGATTCCTCAGCTGTTTTCACTTTACTCTCAGACGAGTGAGGAGAAACACTCAGTGCCACAGAAGACACACATGCACAAAAACCGCACACAAATGCGCACACACAAACACATACACACACGCACACACGCACACACGCACACACGCACACACGCACACATGCACACATGTACAAACACACATGCACGCACGCACACACACACACATGCACACACACACATGCACACATACATATGCACACATACACAAGCATTGAACCGCACACAAATGCACACAGACACAAACGCACACAGACACATACACATACACATACACATACACATACACATACACATACACATACACATACACATACACATACACATACACATACACATACACATACACATACACATACACATACACATACACATACACATACACATACACATACACATACACATACACATACACATATACACGCACACGCACACATGCACACATGCACACAGACACACACACACGCACACAGACACACGCACACATGCAGACAGACACATACACATACACATGCAGACAGACACAGACACATGCACACAGACACATACACATACACATACACACAGACAGAGAAAAACACACACTCACAAGCCCTCACACAGAGAGTAAAAGAGAATGAGAGAACGAAAGAAATTGTGGCCAGATACAATGGAGGAGTGTGAAAAATGGGGAGAGAGAGATTAGGGAGAAAACTGAGCTATGGAACAGGGAACGAAAGAGACAGAAAAAGAGAGAGAAGAAAAAGAAACAGAGAGAGAGAGAGAGAGAGCGAGAGGGAGAGAGCTGGTAAAGACTGTCAAGTTCCAGGAAAACAGAATCTCTTTCCAGACTCCACATCAACGAAAAAAACAAAACAAAACCAAAACGCCCTTTCTGGAAATGTCATTACCTCATGCCCTCTCTCCTTCCATGTCTCTCAGTTTTGCTTTCGGCCCTGCTCATGTGATCGCCCCGGCAACCTGTCATCTGATCACCTCAAAACCGCCTCCCACCTCATGGAATCCCTCTCATCCCCGCCCGAAACACACACACACACACACACACACACACACATACACACACACACACGCACACACATGCCCATACATGCACAAGGCCTTGTTATGGAAATGTTTTGGGAATCACTGATAAAGGCTGTAAACATACACTATGTCCTCGGCAGTTCTGTCATACCGTTCTTTCTTCTTCAAAATGTTTTTCTTTTTTTGGGGGGCTCTCTTCAGCTGAGTTGACAGGCTTATCACGTACATTGTTTTATGCAAATACTTGACTGGGAGCTTTGACACACTGTAAAGCATTCTCACTAACTGGCTCTCGTGATTAATTATGTATGAGGTGGTCTTATCGAAAAAATGTTGAGGGGGGGCTTAAAACCAACACTCATTTGTTTGTCAGTGTGCATTCCTGCAGGCGTGTCAAGCCCTTCACACCAGCAGGGTTAACACTTGGCACACACACCTTTAGTACCCCTCTTGTCCCTGTCCTCTTTTCTGACATCTTTTCTCTTTCTCTCTCACGCTCCCTCTCTCTCTCTCTCTCTTTCTCTCTCTCTCTCTCTCTCTGGTTTTGTCTCTCTCGTTCTTAGCCGGGAAACTACCACAGTACGGTGAAGCGCACAGAGAATGCCTTCCTGGCGTGTAACGACATGATGGCGTGCTTCCAGGAGAGGGCCCGTGTGGAACGGCAGTATGCCCAGCAGCTCAGCGAGTGGAGCAATAAGTGGAAGCCCCTAGTGGACGCAAGTGAGTACTGCAGCCTGGCCCAGCGTTTCTTCCCTCCCATACAACAACGATAAAATCTCTGCAATAAATGGCCCTCCCTTAAGGAACTCCAGATAAAACAGAGAAACCTCTGGAAACCTCAGTCTGGTTTGAATCTTTTTTCGGTTCTACTCTGTGGTCACAATCACTGGCACACTCAATTATATCACTAAACAAAAACTCACTCCCTCCCACACTTTTTGTTTACCTACTTTAATTTGGTATCAGCTTGTCTGTGTGGTCTGTGTCTAATTGTGATATTTTCTTAACACGTGTATGTCTGTGTGTAATGTTCATGAAATGTATTTTCAGAAATGTCTCTGTAAATGACGCTTTCTCTCGCACACTTTCTTTCTCTCAGGTCCATTGTATGGATCCCTCTTGCAGGCATGGCAGTGTTTTCTCTCCTCAGCTGACCGCATTGCGGCTCTGCACTCCTCCATCTGTCGCTCTCTTGTTTCCGAAGACGGGGACCGGGTACGCACCTGGCAGAAAGACTCCTTCCACAAGAAGTTGTTTGGAGGCTTCAAAGAGTCCCAGGACTTTGACACAGGTTTCGCACGTGCTCAGAAGCCCTGGGCCAAAAAGCTTAAAAAGGTGAGGACTGTTAGCCAAAGGTGCTAAATGTCTCCTAATTAGTTACATACCCTGGTCCATAGTCATTTTCAGTCTCACTACGGTATGAGGATGAAGCTGTCTGTGATTAAGAGGAACAGGTTATTTTGACTAAACCTGTGGAGGAATCAGTTCTCTGGTTGACTCAGAGCTTTGGGTATACCACTGTTTCCTTCCGTTTGGCCTTTGCTTTCCAGACTTTAATGAATGCGGAAATTATTTCTTATCTCTGCTCTCTCAAGAGGATTTATAGCTAAATCGGGGGCACGCTGTGCGTCACAGCATCCCTGCGTGGTTTGACACCTGTGACCTGTCCCGACTATTCATAGTGACATAGTTACGGATTGAATTAGTCAATCCGACTATTTGGTTGTGTGTGAATTCCTGCTCTGTGAAACTAATACACTGTCTGTTTCAACAACTAGACATGTTGCACAAGTTATGTTGCACAAGTTTATTTGGCTAGAAGCTCAAAATGTGGAAATAAGATTATATTTAGTCCCATAATGTGATGCCATTAGACGGATGGGGCCCATCGCAGATTCCCCACTGTCTCAATAATTTCCTCCTGCTGTACTGTTGTTTGTTGTTTGTTTATTGTTTATTGTTTTGTGTCTTTATCATTGTTTTTAACGGACTGTACAATCTATTGCATTTGTGATATTTAATGAATTGAATTCCTTTAATCAGACATGCATAAGCAAGACTGTTGATCTCTTCTCAACTAATGTAGAAAGCCTGAACCAAAAAAAAGTGTTTAAAGATAAAAGATGTTTAGACTTGCATACATTAGCATAGCAATGCTACTAGTAGCGGAGATGTAACTGTTTAGAATTGCATACATAAGCATAGTAATGCTACTAGTAGCAGAGATGAAACCAGTGTTTGGCCAGCTCAATCTCTGCCATGTGGCCACTGCCACTGCCACTGATGGCTCTGATGATGCTCTGTGCAGCTGGAAAAAGTCAAAGCAGCCTTCCACAAGGCTAGCCGCAAGGAGCAGGTGATCATTGACCGCGAGACCCACGCACAGGGCAACCCCGACATCGCCATCGAGAAGCAGAGGAAGATCCAGGAGGAGAGGGAACTGGCCCGGGCAGAGACCGAGAAGGTGAGGAAAGGGTAGCTGAGTGGGTGGATGAAGTAAGAGAGAGAGACGGAGAGATTGCCCCGGGGAAGGTTGAGGACAAGAAGGAGGAGAGAAAGTGAAAGAGTGATAATGTGGGGGAAAGAGATGGATAGAGAGAGAGAGAGAGAGGAGACAGACAGCAAAGAGAGGGAAGAGGGACGAGTGAGTGAAAAAAGGGTAAGAGAGATGAAGAGAGTGATAAGAGGTAGGGAGGGAATTGGAGAGCAAGCGATAGAAAGACGAGGTAAGGAGATGCAAGGAAGAAGGGGGGAGCCAGAGAGAGAAAGAGAAAGGGAAAGAGATGAGGATAGAGGGAAAGACGCTGGGAGAATGAAAGATGAGGAGCGAGTGGCGGGTGGAGGCCGGTCCCCGTGGAGAAATCCACATCAGGGCTTGCATCAGTGCTGACAGGGCAGAAATGTGCTTGCAGAAACCACAGAGCTGATTCGGGTCAGCAGCGCAACTTTCTGTGCATATCAACTAACTCTCCCTCTAGACACGAAAGCAGAAAAAGATCTGCTGCATACTGGTACTTACTGGAACATATACTGGTGTGTGTGTGTGTGTTTGTGAGTGAGTGTGTGTGTGTGTGAGTGAGTGGGTATACTTCCAGAGCCCTTCTAAGCCGTTAGATAATTTAAATGAAAATGCAAATACAAATAATATTGTGTTATGTCATGTTATGTCATGTCATGTTTTTCTGACATGCATATCCCAATGTGAACTCTCTTGATCTTGGGCGAACTGAATCGGTGCAAAGCAAACTGACAGCAAATCCCAACGGCCTTGTGTCTCCCCTCCCCCCACTCTTGTCCCTCAGGTGCGTGGCAGGTATGAGAAGGTTCTAGAGGAAGTGACGCGCTACGCTCCACGCTACATGGAAGAGATGGAGTCAATCTTTGACCAATCACAGGAGGAGGAGAGGAAGAGGATCAGCTTCCTCAAGCAGGCCTTCCTCTCCATTCACAGACACCTGGATGTCACCAACAATGATAGGTGTGTGTGTGTGTGTGTGTATGTGTGTCTGTGTGTCTGTGTCTGTGTATGTGTATGTGTATGTGTATGTGTATGTGTATGTGTATGTGTACGTATGTGTATGTGTATGTGTATGTGTATGTGTATGTGTAGGTGTATGTGTATGTGTATGTGTATGTGTATGTGTATGTGTATGTGTATGTGTATGTGTATGTGTATGTGTATGTGTGTGTGTATGTGTATGTGTATGTGTTTGTGTATGTGTGTATGTGTATGTGTATGTGTATGTGTATGTGTTCGTGTATGTGTATGTGTATGTGTATGTGTATGTGTATGTGTATGTGTATGTGTATGTGTATGTGTATGTGTATGTGTATGTGTATGTGTATGTGTATGTGTATGTGTATGTGTATGTGTATGTGTATGTGTATGTGTATACGTATGTGCATGTGTATGTGTATGTGTATGTGTATGTGTATGTGTATGTGTATGTGTATGTGTATGTGTATGTGTATGTGTATGTGTATGTGTATGTGTATGTGTATGTGTATGTGTATGTGTATGTGTATGTGTATGTGTATGTGTATGTGTATGTGTCTGTGTATGTGTATGTGTCTGTGTATGTGTGTGTTTAGTTCTCACTGGGAAAACCTGAGCTCTTTGCACGCACGCGCACACACACACATGCACACACACACTCACACACACACACGCACAAACACACACGCACAAACACACTCACACACACACACACAGTGTGAATGCTCATCTGAGCATATGATAGATGTATATATTTGGCTGTAGCCTGTATAATTAATTGTGTCATCCTCTCTCTCTCTCTCTCTCTCTCTCTCTCTCTCTCTCGCTCGCTCGCTCTCGCTCTCTCTCTGCTGTATGTCAGTGTGAAGGCAGTGTACAATGAGCTGCACAACACTCTGATGGCCATTAACGATGCAGAGGATCTGCGCTGGTGGAAAAACACGCACGGCCCTGGAATGCCTACTGACTGGCCACACTTTCAGGTGATAAACACACACCTCACATACATTCACACACACACACACACACACACACACACACACACACACACACACACACACACACACACACACACACACACACACAGATGTGCACATAATCACACACACACACACACACACACACACACACACACACACACACACACACACACACAACACATACACACACACACACACACAGATGTGCACATAATCACATGCAAACCCATACCCATAGGTATTAGTATCATGATACAGATAGATTTCAGACACGTTCAGTCCCTTGCATGCGCAGACACACACACAGACACACACACAGACACACACACAGACACAGTTGTACTATTAAAAACTAAAAAGCCTGAGCGGCAGTGTTTCAGTTTCGAGTTACAGTGTCGAGGCTATAATAATGTCTGCCACCCTCAAATGAGATGCCAGTATTTTATACCACTGAATATGATACACGGTGCCGTTCAGGGCTAGACGTGCCTGATCTGCACACAAGATCACTCTGTGTCACCACAGACAGATGGGTGGAAGGGCTCTACTCATCATTATTTTCTTCTTCTTTTCTTCTTGGGGAGATTAATGCAGGATGCAATCTCTTAATGCGTCTCCATATTTTAGGAATGGACACCAGACAAGAAGAGTAAAAAGGGGAAGAAAGACTTGGAGCTTAAGGAGCCCATCGAGAGAGTGTGAGTGTGTGTGTGTTTGTGCGTGTGTGTGTGTCTGTGAGTGTGTGTGTGTGTGTGTGTGTGTGTGTGTGTGTGTGTGTGTGTGTGTGTGTGTGTGTGTGTGTGTGTCTATGTGTGTGTGTGTATGTATGCGTGTCTGTGTGTGTGTGTGTATGTGTGTGTGTGTGTGTGTGTGTTTGTGTGTGTGTGTGTGTGTGTATGTGTGTGTGTGTGTGTTTGTGTATGTGTGTCTGTGTGTGTGTGTGTCTCTGTGTGTGTGTGTTTCTGTCTGCATGTTTGTAGTTGTGCAGCTGGGCTGAGCTGATCTGAGTTTATTTCTGTCTCTCTCTTCCTCCCTCTCTCGCTTTCTCTCCCTCTCTCTCTCTATACACACACAGGGTCATGATTGGAGGAGTGAGGGTGAGGGCTCTCTATGATTATGCGGGACAAGAGACAGATGAGCTCTCCTTTAAAGCAGGTAAACATCTCTAGCTCATTCCCGTGTGTGTGTGTGTGTGTGTGTGGGGGTGGGTGCGTAAGTAAGTACGTACATATGTGTCCTACATATGTTTGTGTGCATATGCGTATGTATTTGTGTATGTATGCGTTTGGGCATGGGTGTGCATATTTTTGAGTGTGTGTGTGTGTCTGTGTGTGCATGTTTGTTTATTTGTGTATGTATGCATTTGTGCATGCATGTGAATTCTTGTGACTGTGTGTATGCATGTTTGTGTGTGTGTGTGTGTGTGTGTGTGTGTGTGTGTGTGTGTACACGTGTGGGTATGTGTGTGTGTGTGTGTGTGTGTGTGTGTGTGTGTGTGTCCAGTGTGTGTGTCCAGTGTGTGTGCACGTGTGTGTGTTCCATGCATGGGCACTGCTCAGTCATCCATGTGTGTGGGCGGGACAACACGCTCTCTTCCAGGCCCCTGCCTCCCATGTGCAGCACATCCTGTTCTGATTGCCCTGATGCCCACAGCCCCCCTGCTGCCACAGCCGCAAGAGCATTATGCACGTCCCCCTCTCCCCTCTCACACTCGCACAGCTTGGGGTCCTCTCTCTCTCTCTCTCTCATCATCCTCTCTCTCTCTCACCATCCTCTCTCTCTCTCTCCATTCTCTCTCTCTCTCACCATCCTCTCTCTCTCTCTCCATCCTCTCTCTCTCTCCATCCTCTCTCTTTCTCTCTCCATCCTCTCTCTCACCATCCTCTTGCTCTCTCTCACCATCCTCTCTGTGTGTTCTCTCCTCAGGCGAAGAGTTCTTGAAAATCGAGGATGAGGACGACCAGGGCTGGTGCAGAGGAATGATGGATGGAGGAAGAGAGGGACTCTACCCGGCCAACTACGTGGAAGGGGTCTAATTAGTTTAGAGTCAGAGAGCGATGAAGAGGGCAAAAAGAGCAAAAAATACTTTTTAGTTACACTTTAAATTGTGGTACTTTATCCCTGTGTACTGTGTGATCATCTGTGTAAATGTAGCAGGATGATGTTTATTGTGCCAACAAGCGCAGTGAAGGTAATGGTTATATGACCTGTCGTATAGCATTGGTTGTAGGACACTAACACTATAAGACCTGTCATATAGTCGTCATGGTGAAGTAGGGACCTAAGCACATATGTATACATGCTCAGATATATGCAACCCCCCCCCCTCCCCACACACACACACCCACCCACACAAACTCATAGACACTATATGCACACACATCTACATACAAATCCACATAAACGCACAAACACACACACACACACACACACACATAGCATTGTGTACTGGCCCTGTTAATACCATCACACTGTACTGTACTGTACTACATGTAGATGCACAGGAACGGGTGTGCACCACATTGCCATCATACCATCTGAAGTGGAAATCTAAATAACAAATACAGTCGGAAGTTTACTTGCACAATCTGACCCTCTCTAAAATCTTGACATAGGGGTGATCGCTGTGCCTGAAGGGTGCTAATTTTTGTGCCAATTTCAAAGTCAGGTGTCTCACAGTGGCAAATGTGTTTGCAAATTCTTGGCTCAGGCAGTAACCACTGAAGGAATAGGGTTGAGGAGGAGATCAGGTGATGAAGTATAAAACATATTTTTTTAGTACTTCTGTTCTTACTTAATGTTGGGGTAACAGAAATGCACAAATCTCTCCAGTGTGTGTTTGCAAGCACCGAGGAAGAATAGCCAACAAGCTGTCCCTCTTCTTTTTGCCTCCAGGTGTCGCTAAAGTCTGGTTACCATTGAGGGTTAATGCAACCAGACAAATACCAGACAAATTAGCTAGTTTGATTGAATTCATCCCTCTGTTTGTTAAGTTGCTATCGAGTTATAGATGATTTGTTCATTCAGTTTCTGACACTATGGTTCTTACTCCGTAAAGGAGAAGGGCTCGTCATTTTAAGATACAAATGGATGTATAATATATTCTCACTAAAAGATCTGTATGAGCATAGTATGTAATGCATGATTCTACGCTGGACTTGCCAAACACGCTCAGAGCTATTGCCTATGGATATCGCAAGAAAAAAAATGCTTATTTATGCCAAAGAGTTTCTCACTTACGCAGTCTATGTGAGCAGGGTTAAAGCTCTCATCATATTGTATCAGCAGCACGGATATCACAGTAGTATTTCTATCTTTTTCAGAGTTTGCCTGTAGTGGTAATCCTTCTTGAGTTGAGTTTCTGATTCTCTTTGTCTGTCCCTGGTTTTTGCCCTCTGTTATATGTCACATGCTTGAAATGTTCTTGCAGTACTGGCATGATCACATGTTTCCTCTGAGAAGGTCTGATGGAGCTAAGCCAGGCTGAGGACGGTATTACTGTTCAACACGTAAGACCGTCGTTTATGCACCTGCCGCCTGCAAATTATACTGCACACTGCACACTGGGATTTAAAATCTCTTGTCTGCAATGTATCTAAACGTGTTCTGTGGTTCAGGGGCTGGAGTTGGAGTAGCCTTGTCAGCAGTGTGTGTGACCAGCATTAATGTCGTGCATGTTGCCAAGTGCGAGAGTGCCTACAGGAAAATGATTTACAGTTACTGTGTGTGTGTCTGTGTAAGCAAGTCTGTGTGTGTATGTTATTGTGTGTGCATATGCATGATGATGATGGTGATGATGATGAAGGTGATGTTTTTATGTGTGTGTGTGTGTATTATCTGCCATTCTTACCAAACATGAGGGAAACCGTTGGTGGCCTTGAGGTAACTTTTGTCTATTCGCTGAAAGTAGCTGGATTATTGATAAATAAATGGATTATTGATAAATGCACATTTCTATTGTTAAAATGAAAATGAAACACAAATAAACAAAAGTAAATCTTATTACCCTTTGCTCTTCTTTATTTACATGACACGAATTTCTTCAGGTCCTTAAGTGGCACAGGTCTGCAAGCATATTGTGTGTGTCTGTGTGTGTGTGTGTGTGTGTGTGTGTGTGTGTGTGTGTGTGTGTGTGTGTGTGTGTGTGTGTGTGTGTGTGTGTGTGTGTGTGTGTGTGTGTGTGTGTGTGTGTGTGTGTGTGTGTGTGTGTGTGTACGTGCATCTCCATCTATGGAGCAGCTTTTACGTATGTGTATTAGAGGTGTGCACCCGTTTATGGTTCTGGCTGTGTGTGTATGTGTGTGTGTGTGTAAGTAAGTAAGTAAGTAAGACTTTATTTATATAGCACATTTCCTACAAGAGTTGCAATTCAAAGTGCTTTGTGTGCAAGTGTGTGTATGTGAGTGTGTGTGTGTGTGTGTGTGTGTGTATGT
>NC_137916.1:21797026-21817026 GCF_963457725.1 Sprattus sprattus
AAGCTGTCAGGAGAAATTGGGTGGTTATCTGGTAATTGCAGTGTTAATTGGCTACTGCTTGAACCATTTATTTGCTCTGTATGCCTTTTGGAGTGGGAGATATGTCCTTGGACTTGAGATTTCTTCAGTTTAGCGTGGGTTCCTTATCATATACACGAAGTTATACGACAGAGTAGGGCCTATTACACGACGACAGCCAATGTACATATGAGAGGTCTGACGTGGCTTATATAACTTAAAATGGTACTGATGTGCTCACAGCCGCAGGTTATGCGCTGTCTAAACTAATTCAGTCGGATCACATGCCAGCCTGAAGGGAAGCGGCGGCAGCATCATAAATGGGATGAAACTCAGTGCTTCAGATAACACACCCTATTATCAGCCGATCTGCGAACAACGGATCCTTTTTAATTAATGTTTTGAAGGGTCGGCAGATTGACTAAAGTATTGTTCTGAACGAAGCGCACGATCTCTCCGGGTGTGAAAATCACACGAATGGTCTCTCTCGTCGCACTTTTTACACGCCGTCTCCCTCCGGCGGTGAGTCTGACCACAGTGGCCGGTCCAGTCCATCCGTCTGCTCTCCCATCGGCGTACCCCTCCCCTCCCCACTCTCTTTCCTTGCTCTCTCTCCCCTCTCTGCCCGGTACATACATCAGTATGTCTTTAGCACTGGTAGCGCTATACACCCCCTGAACGGAGACGGAGCTCGTTTAGTATTCCGCGCACAAGGCGGCGAGAGAGAGAGAGAACGCGCACTAGAGAGAGGGAGGGGAGAAGGAGTGAAATAAGGAGAAAAAACGAGGGTGAGAAGACAAGAAAAATACACAGCGAAAGAGGAGAAGAGGAAAGAGGAAGAGGGGAGCGGAGAGATACCTTATTGCTCCCTCCCAGTCTATCCCTCCGTGCCATCATCCTCATCCCAGGTGCAGTATTTGGACCTATCCGTATTTTTCTCCCGAACGGCAGAGTTATCATTCATTCAGACGCGGCGCGTCTGAATTTTTTTTTTTACTAGACCGATTGGGCTTGGGATAGACAGCGGAGGCACCGAGACTAGGTGTGGACTATGCACGGAAGGTCTAGATCGTGATTACGAATGGATGGCTTGCATGCTCGTTTATGGTTTGCGATGTACACAGGTTAGCCATCACATACCATGAGATTTTTGCGCGCACGATAGTGCTATAGGCTATATACCTTTGTCATCCTCTGTTTTCTCTTTTTGTCCCATCCATTATGTTCGGCCAGCGTTAATGGGATGTTGAAATTTCAGTATGTTTTACGACATGTAATCTACGGTCTTCACAGAGTGTGTTAAATAACTGTAGAACGACAGAGTCGTGACCTGATCTAGGTTTGCATGCACGTTGCATGTACCTTTATTGTGGGCGCTTTGAATGTGCAGGAATGTGTAGGTGCATCTGGCTTCTGCTGTGGTCTATCGCCATTATAAATTCATATTCGTAACTTTTCACGTGACTCCGGCGTATAGGTGATTAACACAAAGAATACAAATCTCCATTCCAGCTATAGCACCTGAATGTGGGCACACACACCAATAAATACACTCACACACATACAAACACCATAAGTGCAAGGGTTGAAATGTATGGAAGAAGGTCTCTCCTCCACCCACTCCCTCTGTTCCCCACCCTCCTCCCCCCTCATCTTCAAAGGCAGGCTTTTGCCCAGGCGTTATCAGGCACACTACTGTAATTATGCTAATATTAATGTATTCATGTGTAGCCTGAGCCACAGGGATTCAGGGCTAGGCTCAGTGTATAGACAGGCGTGGAAATGTGCAAAATATGAAAGTGCCTAATTCTCCTACCGTTTGCTTGTGTGGATGGCGTTGACGTTGGCTGGCTTGGCCATGGATGATTGCAGCTTTTCTTTATGATCCTCTGTGTGTGTGTGTGTGTGTGTGTGTGTGTGTGTGTGTGTGTGTGTGTGTGTGTGTGTGTGTGTATGTGTGGTGTTTGTATCAGGGCCTAATTCAGCAGCAGCCTCTACAGGAGGAACGACACAAGTATCTGAAGGCTCCTGGCTTGCCTCTCTTTCTCTTTCTCTCTCTCTCTCTCTCTCTCTCTCTCTCTCTTTCTCCCTGGCTGGCTCCTGTGATGTTATAGATAATTTAGATACTCTCAGGGCTGGAGGAGAGTGCAAGCACTGCCACGCATCTGAGCAGAGCCTCCTCAAGCTTTGCCCTTCTTGCATGTGCTTGTGTGTGTGTGTTTGTGTGTGTGTGGTTGTGTTTTTGTGAGGGTGTTTGTAACCGCGTGTGAATGTATGGGTGCCAGCGTTAGCGTGAGTGTCTGCCAATGCATGTCAGTTTGTGTGTGTGTCACTGTGAGTGTTTGCATGTGTGTGTGTGTTGTGTGTGTGTGTGTGTGTGTGTGTGTGTGTGTGTGTGTGTGTGTTCCCTCTGATTTGGATGGAGGCATCAGTCAACAAGACCACGTAGCCAGGATCTTCAGTCAGTATTTTGTCCTTAGCGTAGCTAAGTGTAGCTGCGAGGCAGAGAAAGGCCACAGCCTGGACCTATCGGAGCCTGTATCTACATCATTACCCTCGCTCCATAAGCACCACCATAAAGTTTTCATACTCTTATCCTCAGCATTAGGGCCTTTTTACCCAACACGACCTCACCTCTGTCTCTCCCTTTCTCTCTCTCTTTCTCACACACACTTTTTCTTTTTCTGTCTCTCTGTCTTCTTCTTTTTCTGTCTCTCTCTGTCTCTTTCTCTCTCCTGTCTACGTCTCTCTCTCTCCCCCTCTCTCTCTCTCCATCCCTCTCACTGTCATGCTTCCAGCACATCTCAGGGGCTGGCTTACATAACAGGAGAGGTACTCAGGGCTAGTGATGGTACAGTAGTCAGGTAGATGTGTGTGTGTGTGTCTCCGATCCCCTGTCTCTCCCTCGCACTCTCTCTCTCTCTGTCTCTCTCTCTCCCCCCTGCCTCTCTCTCTCTCTCTGTCTCTCTCTCTCCCCCCCTCTCTCTCTCCCTCGCGCGCTCTCTCTCTCTCTCTCTCTCTCTGTCTTTCTCTCTCTGTACCATGACAAGCAGGTGTGTGGTGGCTGAACAGAGAGCCCAGATCACAGTGGGCGAGGAGGAGGTGAGTGTCATCGAACCAGGCAGGTGTGTGTGAGTGTGTCTGTACACACACTCTGGGTCAGTCAGCTCGGCTCAGCGGACGCCACCAGGTCCGCGCTAGTGAACAGGAGGAGAGCGCAGGTCACGGCCCCCTCTGAGTCACGGAGAAAAGGACGTGCGCTGTCTGTCTGAACGAGTATGCGTGTAACGCGATCATGTGTACTAGGGAGCAGCACAGCAGAGGAAACAACAGGGGGGGTGAGAGAGCGTGCATGTGGTGTAGGAAGAGAGGACAGAGAAGGGAAGGGCAGAAAACTGGAGGTGACCAGGTGGATTCAAAGAGAAATGATGAAGGGATCACAGAGGAATAGATGAGAGAGAGAGAGAGAGAGAGAGAAATCAGCACGGGATTGGTGCTGTGAGAAAGTACAAATTTGGTAGCACTCTCAGGAAATCAGCAGAAATACGTTCAACACAACAGCACACAGCACACACACCTGGAGCGCGTGGTCGGGGAGCTGAGGAGGAGGTAATCCTTCGGCAGACAGAGGGGGGGGGGGGGCGGGGGGGCATTAGAGCAAACAATAGCAGATAACATTAAAGATGACTTTGCAGATAGGAGATCACCCACAAAAGAAGACAGAGCTGAATGGAAGGGAAGCTTAAAACAGATAAAAAAGAGATTGTTAAAATATCGTATTAGGCATGCTCAGTGGATTATCCCTATTTGTCAACAGCAGTGTTCACCTTGTAGCAAAAGATGCCGATAAAAGGTGAGGGTGTGATCTCTGATCAGTTAAGGACATTAGACATTAGATCGGTAAGAAATGTAGAGTGCTGTCACTTAGAAACAGAATTATGGCTAAAAGATATGAAGGGTTGATGCTCAGAGAGGGTCTTAGCAAAAGGGGTAAAATGTGTTCATAGGATGGCATTCTGCCATATAGAAAAACATGGCCATGGAACACTATTAAAAGCACAGGACTCTATAAATATAAAGCACTGAAAGATCCTCTGCATTAATTGACTTCCGTTCCTTCCAAACACAAACAAAGGGAGACTTCATTGTCAGAGCAAAAGGGAGCAAGTTTTTCTTCCGGGACAACGTTGTACTTTGCCTGGCTGAGGTTTGTAAAAGACCATAAGGATTGAAAAAGCGGACTGGAGGTTCTTCTAAGTTCGTCTTCTCTGATGAATCCGATTTCACAGTAGGTGCAAGACTCTCTGGCTTGTAGGCCTCTCCAGGTCTCCGTCTAACCATCAGACGACCATGTGTTGGGCAAAGCTGAAAATTGGAATCAGAGAAGACGAACTAGAAGACCCTCCAGTCCGCTTTTTTCAATCCTTATGGTCTTTTACAAACCTCAGCCAGGCAAAGTACAACGTTGTCCCGGAAGAAAAACTTGCTTCCTTTTGCTCTGACAATGTTCCCCAACTCTGAGAAGTGTTTTTTCCAGCAGGGCAATGCTCCATGCCACACAGCCAGGCCAGTAAAGGTGTGGATGGAGTACCACCAGATCAGGACCCTGTCATGGCCAGCCCAATTTTGAGACCTGAATCCTATAAAAAACCTCTGAAATGTGATCAAGAGGAAGATGGATGGTCACAAGCCATGAAAAGAAGCCGAGCTGCTTGAATTCTTGCGCCAGGAGTAGCATAAAGTCACCCAACGGCAATGTGAAAGACTGGTGGAGAGCATGCCAAGACACATGAAAGTTGTGATTTTAAATCAAGGTTATTCCACCAAATATTGATTTCTGAACTCTTCCTAAGTGTAAGCATTAGTATTGTGTAGTTTAAAAATGAATATGAGCTTGTTTTCTTTGCATTATTCGAGATCTGAAGACACTGCATCATTTTTGCTATTTTGACCAATTGTCATTTTTCTGCAAATAAATGATCTAAATGACAATATTTTTATTTGAAATTTGGTAGGAATGTTGCCAGTAGGTTATAGAATAAAACTAAAATGTACATTTTACTTTAACACATACCAATAAATAGTAAAACCAGAGAAACTGATAATTTTGAAGTGGTCTCTTAATTTTTTCCGCGGCTGTATATATACATGTGTGTGTGTGTGTGTGAGTGTGTGTGGGTGCGCGGGCCAACGTGTGCATTCAGTCCAGGGAGAGCACCTAAGGGGATTTGCTAATTACTTAATTTGTTTCATACCAGAGTGAGTTTACCTTCAGGTCAATGACTGTGGCTTGCTATAATGTACAGCTGTTGTATGATTGTGTAATGTCCATAATGGCTTCCCTATTACTGTTATGTGATTAGAATGTAACTGCAATGGCTCCATGGTCAAACAGTGACGACAATATCATCCTGCCTGCACATTCTGGTTACTAATTGGAAGGAGGCTGTAATCTATGTGGCTGCGTTGCTGCTGGCTCGAGTTATGACTAGAGTGGATCTTGGATCTGCAGATGTGTGAGTATGATGATATCTGACCTTGCTAATTTGAGCTGGTCACGAAAGGGAGTCAGATCATTGTATAATTTATGTGTGACAGGATCATTACCATAATAGAGTTTGCAGTTGTGCGATTGGACAGTGACCTTACTGTCCTGGCTGTGTCTAATGTGTGATTGGAACATGGCCACACTGGCTGCGTGTTGCAGCTTTCTGATTGGAGCGTCACCCTGTTCGCGACACGGTGTTGTGTGCGTGATTGGCCCGTAGACCCGGTGGCTATTTGGTGTTTCACCTTGCGATTGGGCAGTGACCTTACCGGTTGCCAGGTCTGTGTTGTGGTGTAGTGCTTTTCCTGCGAGTATTGATTGGAGGTAGGAAAGCAGTCAATGGATCGTCTGAGCAAGGTTTTGTGTTCCATGGTGGCAATGTGTGTGTCTCGGTGTCTGTGTCTATGTGACCTGTGTACATTTCAGGAACAATGGGAATCAAGCCTCACCCACCAGAATATATGTGCTAGACAGCCAGATTGATGTCGGACAGAACAGACAGATGTAACAAACTGATAGAAATGTCTTTGTATTTCACAGTAGCCTCCCGTCTCTCCCTTTTCTCTTTTGTTCTCTCTCTCTCCCTCTCTCTCTCTTGCTCTTTCTCTCTCTCTCTCTCTCTTTCCCTCCCTCTCTCTGTCTGTGGTGGCCATGTCATTTTCATGTCTGTTTCTCTCTTCGCTCCCCCTTTCCTCTCTATTCTGTGCCTGTTGTAGTGCCTTACCTCTCTCCATGTCCTTCATTCTTTTTTGTACCTGTCACTCCACATTGTTTCCCTACTCACCCATTTTTGTTAAGCACTCTCTGTTTTCCAACTCATCTAATTTTTTCTCATCTCTCTCTCTCTCTCTCTTTCTCTCTCTCTCTCTCTCTCTCTCTCTCTCTTTCTCTCTCTCTCTCTCTCTTCCGGACAGCCCATTTTGCCAGTTTGGTGCCAGACAGCCATCTTTCAGACTGAGAAATGCCGGGTTTTAAAATCAAACTCTTGACAGATTTACTGACCAGGGGCGAGGAAGGCTGGCTGGAGGGGGGCTTTTTAAAAGCGCTAATCTCAGACTCATTTTTACAATGGACCCAACATCTAAGATGGACAGATAAATGGACCTCTCAGTGTCTGCCTTTCTTTTTAGAGGGTGATTCAGGACGGTAGACTGCACTAATATGCTGATTAAGAAAGCTTGAGGGGAGTAGGGCCAGAAAGAGAGAGAGAGAGAGAGGGAGAAAGAGAGTGAGAGGGTCAAAGAAGGAGGGAGGAGTAAAGAGCAGGAGGTAGAGACACTCAGAGAGATCGAATAAGTGTGTGAACGTCTTGACCCTCGTCTTGTCTCGGATGACGTATTGCTGTACTTAACGCGTTGATTGACTGATTGACCAACTGATACCTGCCCGGATTATAGCTTTCGGAAAAGATGGACAGAGGAGGAGCACTCGATTGGAAAGCCGCCCTCCTACATACAAAGAGAGACTGATGGCATTTTCGAGAGCCGAACAGAGCAAGACAGTTTATCCATGTGACATATGGACATGCCCCTCAATAACGAGGGATCTTATTGGGCAGCCAGACAGTATCAAAACACTTATTTGGAGAGAGACAGAGAGAGAGAGAGAGAGATGTTACCATGAATAAAAGTAGCACAGATACTCACAGAAACACTGACGCCAGAGTTGGGTATTGAATTTGCTTAATGAATAGCTGTAACCACACAAGAGCAAGTCAACAGGGACTAAGAGAGAGCGAGAGAGAGAGAGAGAGAGAGAGGGAGAGAGGGAGAGAGGGAGAGAGAGAGGGGAAAAGTTGGATAGAATGGAGATAGAAAGGGAGAAGAAGCGAGAAATGGAAGGAGAGAAAGGTGGAGCATTGACCTGTTTTTCTGGAGACAGAATGAGCACAGAGCAGAGAGGGAATACTAAAGAGCTCTCTCAGATATCCGCAACGTGACACATAGACAAATTACATACTCTACCTCTCACTGGTGACTACAACGAGGAATGCCACCACCCTTCATGACATCCCACAGACACAACAAATGCTGAACCAGGCCATACTATTCCTTTTCCTTTTCAATACCTTCTTACCGTCTGTTTTTTCAATGTCTTGCAGGCAGCTATAGCTGGAGTCGCCTCGAGATTCTCCTCAAATGGAACATCGGCCCTCCATCAACAGTAAAGTTTGACTCACATGACTGGAAAACCACTGCGTCTCCCGAAGGTCCCACAGGAACTACGTGACCCAGAATTCCACTCTCTATGCTGATGCCGTTCTGTGAGGCAGACTTCATAATAGGCCACCCCCGGATCAACTCTCATATTAGCGTTTGGAGCTTGTGACATTGTGGGAGGCCTACGGAAATAACTTACTAACAGTGAACTGGCAGACGGATATGCCAGGCATTCTGCCGTGATCTGGCTCCCTAACGCCATCATGACAAGGACTCTGCAGCCGACCTGCCATATATGTTTAAAACGTATGTATTATCTGTTATGAAGTCTTTAGCTTTGTGTGCGCACCTGCAGAAGGAATTAACCATCTCAGCATGTGTATTGTTAAAAGAAATGCAAAGAAATGTTCACTAAAGAAAATTAGATTTATGGTGCCTGCTAGGCTCACAAGGGCCTTAGGTCTTAAAGGTCTTGCCCTGTATATCTAAGGTCATTAGGTCATGGTTGGTGCTGCTGTGGTGATGGTGTATCTTTTTATTTTTCCTTGTTTCTCTACGTTCTCCTTCAGCCCTTGCCCAGAAACTGATGACTGTGTTGTAAGGGGTGGGTGTGGCCTAGCAATTAATGGGCATATCAGTCACAGATGGCTTTTGATTAACGCAGCCCTCAAAGGCTGTGCCTAACAGAGCCCACCCTCCCCCTTACTCCTATCCTGATTGGCTCTGCCACATTCACTTCAAACAACTCCCCTTCACTGGTTGGACCCCCTGCAAAAGGAAAGTGGCCAGACCCTTCCCGCTCAGGCACCGACTGACTGGTGTTTGGGGGCGGTAGGGCCTGCGCTGAGCTGAGGATTGGATTGGCTGTCTCGTCTGCGGCGGGGGAGTGAGATGCGGATAGGAGGATGTCGGGGGACTGGGATGAAGACCTGTGCAAGAAGGCGTTCATGCTGGTGGAGGAATTGTGCTTTAAGTCCCCCGAGGGGCGGAGCCAGAGCGAACACTGCCAGGAGTTCAGCTACATCATGAGGGGCGGCAGCAGGCCGATGGATTCAGGTAAGAAGTCACACGCATGTATACACACGCACACACACACACACACCTCAGCACGTTCGCGCATATTATTTGCATTCATTCACTTAGCCAGACGCTTTTATGGCAAGGGACTCGAAGGTAAAGCAAGGTGAGCATTTTTACCGCAATGTGTGGTCCCTGGGTAACAAACCCTTGACCTTGATGTTGTTAGCACCTTGTTGAACAGGAACACATGGCATAAGAAGGGGGGGGGGGGGGGGGGGGGGGGGGGGGGGGGGCTGTGGAGAAGGGAAGTCGGCTTGGATGCGGTGGTTTTGTTTCCTTAATAGCTGGCTTCTGCAGATTTGAAAAAGAACAGTTCTTCACAGCTCATGTTTGCAGCTCTGATGTGGCATCATGGAGACAGAACAATTTGTGACATTCATTTAAAATGAAACAAAAAAAAAGGCCAGCGCGGAGAAAGAGAGTGCTCCAAATTTAGATTCATGGGCCTGTGTGGATGAGCATCTGTCCAGAGCCGCTAGTATCGCCCCACACTTGGGGGGGATTACGTGTCAAGAAGTCACATTTTGGTATTCACTGATTGTAAGCCACTCCGGAAAAGCATCTTCAACATGACAAAATGTGTAATGGGCTTAATTCTCCAAGATGCAAAAGAGGACAGTCATTAGGGTGTCCCCCCCCACCCCCTGTCCCCCAGTTTTCGGTGACAGAAGCGAAGGAAGCGTCCATTAAGTTGCCAGCAGATTGGAAACATTGGGGAATTATTTGCCGAGAGCAGAGAATTGACAGCGGCAGAATTGGATGCCAGCGCGTGTTCCACATCAGCCAACGTGTGTCACGCTGGAGCCTCTGTTCATTTGCTCTCCTCATTCGTCCTATCTCTCCATCTCTCGCTCTCTCTCTCCATCTCTCTCCATCTCTCTCTCGCTCTCTCTCTTCATCTCTCTCGCTCTCTCTCTCATCTCTCTCTCTCTCTCTCTCTCTCTCCTCTCCTGGGGAGCTGCTAGTAGGCTTTGTTGCAACGTCTTTTTCTTGAAGCTATTGAAAAACAGAATAAAGTGCTGAATGTGACTTACAAAAATGAGGCAAGAGAAATTTTCCAGGCGAATGGCTAATTTGGAGAGCACCAATACAGACATACATGCACCCATGTGCAAAAGTAATGCCTGTGATCTGTCTGGGAGCCATTTTGTAACATTTTTACAGAACCACAGACTGCCCTTCATTGCCATACTTTATATTTGTAAACGAGACATCCCATATTCTTTTCAAAAAAATCATTTTGGTTATTATTTATGTTGAACTGATGAACCACTCCAATAAATACAGAAAAATAACTGATACAGTGTTTTCATTTTAGGCATGTAATGGTCACACAGCGTGGTATAATAAAACAATCATTCAGTTAAACAGCTGGGTAAAACTATTCCATATTGACTGTATTCGAGGTTTTTGAATCTAAAATGCATGGCTGTACCACCCTATTTTTCTCGCCTTGCTGCACACCAGGGTAAGTGAGATCTCGTCCAACAAAAAATGGGAGGGTGAGAGGAGGGCATGGAAAAAAAAAAGAGTGATGAACATTGTGTAGTTAGGCGGAGTAGTGGCAAGCCATATGCTCCGGGGCCAGCATGTGGCAGAGAGGGACACAGGGAGATTTAAGGCAATGTGAACCAGCGAAGAACGCTATCCGCCTCGGAGCTACTTAGAGCTTCGACGGCTCAGCGTGGACCATATGGAGCGCTGCTGCGCAGAGGTGAGTTTGGCCCCGGATGCTGTAATGTAGAAGGGGAAAGGGAGGGATGGGAGATGGGGGAGAGAGATGGGAAGGGTGGGAAAGATTAGGGAAAAAAAGAGCGACACAGATTTTAGCTTGCCAGGGAAAAAAAGGGAGGGAGGCGGGGGGGGTGGGGGGGGGATTGAGGCAGATCCTACGAGAGGTAGGGGGAATTCTTTTTCGGTGCGAGCTTTCTAATGCGGAATGTAGAGGGATCAAGGGAGGATCTACTCAAATCGGCACATTCCCTTTGGACAGTCAAACCCTGCGCATTAGACGTCTCCCACTGTTTCCCCAGCCTAGATCAGCACCATTCTGTCGGCACCCCCACCGAAGGGTCTTGGGATTTCTATCGAAGAGGGCTTGAATGATTGGCAGACTCTGATTGGCATGACATCCTCATGGGTCTCCCAGTAGGGGAGTGGCAGCGGGAGGTAGGAGGGGGTGGTGTGTTTTGCTTTGGGGTGGGGAGAAGAGGGGAGTTTGATCAGGTGTTCGCTGGCAGAGCAATTACAGCCATCCAAACACACAAACCCCCTTTCGCTATCTTTGTTTTCCTCCCATTGATCAGGGCATTAACCTCTCACGTCTCGAAACCACTCCTACATTTAGTTCCCTCACTCCATCAATGTCTGCGCATTGACTCCTAAGCTCTGCCTCCTTTTTTTTCTGTTTCCGTCACACACACACACAAGTACGCCATCCCTATTCACCTCTCCATCTGCCTCTCCATACCTCTTCCTCTTTCTCTTCCCTCTCTGCCTCGCTGTGTGGAGCTGTGTGGAGACTTTATTAACCCCTCTCGGGTGGGATCTGGCTGCCTCTCCTTGGCGAGCGATGGGGGAGTGAATACGTTTATCTTGACCAGTCAGCCAGTGTGTCGCTTTCAACATGTAGGCTAATCTGTTACCTTTCGCTCGCACCTCCTCCCTCTGCCTCGCCGCCCCTTCCCCACCTCACCTCACCACACACACACACACACTCACACATACACCCCCCCCCAAACACACACACACACACACACACACACACACACACCTACCCACCCACACACACACACACACACACATACACACACACACACACACACGCACACACACACACACACTACCTCATTCCTCCCTATTGCCACCTTTCCGCTCCTACTCCCCCTCACACCCCAGCCAGCTCTCCTCCTACCCCTCGCTGCTTTCCGACTTCCTCTCCATCTTTCAATTCTCCTCTCTCTCTCTCTCCCTTGCTCTCTCTTTCCCATCTGCGTCTTGTTCTCCACAGTGACAGATCAATGCCCCCCCCCCCCCCCCCCCCCCCCCACGCCCCTCCCCTCCTCGTGCACTCTCTGATCATATCTTTTGAACAAGTGCTGGTTAATGACATACACAGACTAATGAATAATTCACCAAAAGAGAAGGGGCGGGGTGGAAGAAAAACAGAGCAAGAGAGAGAGAGAGAGAGAGAGAGACAGAAGGGGGAAAGGAGGGAGTGAGAGGAGAGACAGAAGATTGGAAGGATAAAAGGAGGCATGAGCGACAGGGGTGGGGGGAGAGAGAGAGAGGAGAGACAAGGGGAGAAACAGCACATGACAGCGAGGAAGAGGGAGAATCTGCCAGAGAACAGATGAGAGACACATTAAGGGACGACGAGACAGACAGAGATTTGGGTACACAGAAATATGGCCAAGAAAAACAGACAGCGAACAAACAGACAGACAGAGGTATAAATGTGAAGGGAGGGACAGACAAACATCACCCCCCCCCCCCTCCCTTGCATATGGGTATTGTCTGATGCTCTGTTGTTCTAAGGTGCACGTTTCCTTTCAGATTTGTTCAGTGGGATTTGTTGACTTTGTTTATTTGTTTGGCTGCGTAATCTCTCAGTCGTGAATAAAAGGGGTGCTGTCACACCCTTTGTGTCTCCACAGTTTGGATAAAGTATGAGTCAGGAGATGAGTTAGGGAGAGAGAGGCGCAAAAGGACTCATTTCCCTGTAGGCAGTTTTGCCATCGTCAGCCCCACAGCCTATGTGTGTGTGTTGTGTTGTGAATGGCTGTCATTTTACAGCCGCGGATTGTGACTAGTAAGTTTAGACATTCCGAACTGCAGCATTTCAATGACCTTTCTCTCTGACAACAAAATTGTTGGACTGTGGTAAACATCGACGGTTGGTTGCCACTTAAAACAATTTAGAGGTCATGTTTTTCGAAAGGTTTTTGGTGACTGCTTCAATGTTTTTGCAGCTTGAGTGGGGGTTTGTTTTATTTTTTCACCTGGTGCGGATTAATGTCATGTATGTCTGGCCTGCTCTTTTCAGTTGAAGTTGTTCCTGAGTGCCATGGAGATTACTAGGAAATCATGGAGCAAATGTAACCAAATTCGACATGTTTCACAAACAAATGTAAATTTCTCCCATTCGGCCTTGAATCCTTTGTGGCTCACGTAACAGCCTCACCAAGCTCCAGGCTCAGCTCCGGCGTCTTCAGAAGCCCAGGTTGCCTGGCATTGTCTGTGTAATTACATGATTTGAGATAGATGACAGAGAGACAGACGGCTTGACAGATAGGCCCGTTGTGCCGACTTGATTGGCAGTCCTCCGCCCGATGCCTTGGTGTGTCGGCAGAGGAGATTCTCAGCCCCAGCTCGGCTCGGCGACGGAACGGAATATTTAGCCCCGTTATTCATCGATGATTCATTCGTGCTTTCCCCTCGGAAAGCGTCATTAAGTCCTCAGCGTGATGGAAGGCCCGGACAGAAAAAGGGAAAGGCTTAAACGCGTTTCAGAGGACTTTTTGTGAGGCACTGTTTGACGTTATTGTCAGGTTTTTCTCTACGCACCCACCCCCAGTCCCCGTCCTTCACCCCACCCCACTGCCACCCCCCACCCTTGAGAAATAAACCAATTCAATGATCGTTTTAAACCCTGCTTTCAGACAGTTGCACGGTACAAAGCTGTTTGCGAGAGACAGCATGAATTTGCTCTCTCTCTAGGGGGTGTTTTTTCCCCTTTATATCCTTCCCTCCCCTTTTCCATTTTGCTCTTTTTTTCTTCTGTAAATTCTCTTTTCACCAACCATCATTAAGACGTCTCACTCTGCCTCTCAAACTCTCATTCACTCCTTTGCTCTCCACTTTTTTTGCGGTGTTTCTGTCTGTCTTATCACTATAGCTCTAACTCGCCTCCACTCTCTCTTCTCTTCTCTCGTCTTTCTGTCTTGTTAAATGCAATGCCTGCCTGGGGATTCGCATCGTTTTGATTTGTTTGTTGTTGGTAAGCATAATTGGTCTGGATAGCGACACCGAGAGAATAACCAGGGCCAAATGTGACAGTGGGCTGAGACATGATAGGCCCTGAAGGAACGGCTCGACTCAAGCTAGCTCCGGTAACCGCTGAAGAAACTATGTCAGCTCATTCCATGTAGGCTGATGGCATGCTGCAATTCGCTGATGTGTGTGTGTGTGTGTGTGTAGCGGGTGGGGGTAGGGTGGTGGTGTTGGGGGTTGGGGTGGCTCCATGCAAACTTAATGAGGATGAGGGTTTGCTTTTACACGTTTAAAGCTTTGCGAGGAGGAAGAATTGTTTTTAGCTCTCCGCTTCTAAATTCGTTTTGATTTTTTTTCTTCTCGTGCAGAGCTCTAACCCTGGCGAAACGTTAGGCTATTTTGAATCCTTCTTGACATTCCGGCTCTCATGGTTTGTTTGCACTGAGTAAAGCTGTGATGTATAAGATGTGCCACTGGAGGTGGGCTCAGTTAGTTTTTTCAGAAATACATCAGTCAGACAGAGGCAGAGACTCTCATTGCCCATCAGTATGAAGTCCCAACCCATGGTCCATGGCTCAAACCCCTTCATTAGGGCACTCCTCTGCCAGAGGGACCCTTGATACATTAATTACTGCTTTTACGCCAGGGGGTCTTTCCAAACATGCAATCTTGTCTAGCCCCACCCCTCCTTCCTGTCGCACCATCTATCCTTCCCGTCACACCATTTACTGTATCCTGCGTCTCCCTCTCCATCTATCTACTCCACCTACTCTCTTTCTCTCTGTCTCAAAGTAGCTTCATTGGCCTGAACGTTCATATGCAGGGTTGCAAAGACAGTGTAAGTGTTGCAATAAAACACATATGCACTCTCTGTCTCTTTCTCTCATTGTGTCACAGAGATCTCGGTGAGCCTCCTCTCAGTCATCGTGACCTTCTGCGGCATCGTCCTGCTCTCCGTCTCGCTGTTTGTTTCCTGGAAGCTGTGCTGGTTGCCATGGCGCGACAATGGGGGCCTGAGCTTGACGGCGGGCCTGTTGCCGGGCGGTGGCGGGGCGGGAGGGTTGGGCTGCGGTGGGGGCTCCTCCCTGCTCCCCCCTTTGCTGCAGAGGAAGGACACGCACTCGTCCTCCTCGCTCTACCCGTCCCTGTCGCAACCGCCCCAGCACCACCCACACTTCTCCGACCTGGTGGGGGTGGAGAGTGGCGGGTTGCCGGTGGTGGGGGGTGTGGTGGGGGGGCCACAGGAGACCCAGGAGCATTCCTACCTGGACATGGACTCCTACCCCAACAACGCTGGTGAGTGGGTTTACCATCAGAGCAACAGCAGTAGTCATGATGCTTAAGTTGTTGAGCTGGTGACTGTCAGAGCAACAGCAGCGGTCATGATACTTAAGTTGTTGAGCTGAATGTGTCCGTCTCATGTCTGCGTCATATCAGATGCATTTAGTGTGCCTGCCCCATATTAGAGTAATAGCAAATCATTTCTTCTATTCTCTATTCTTCTATTATTAATATAGTAACACATACTAACCATGTGCTTTACTACATTACCAGATCTCTGCTATAGCTTGCTATTTCTTCAATAACACTGCATTGAATAGTACAGTACAGTAGAAACAAATGTGCCACTTTAAAAGCAACCAGTCTCTATGACGGGGCATTATTCAAATACTACATTACACTACAACAGCAGCTGTGTGGGTAAAATGTAGTATGCCGCCTCTACCACACAGCATAAATGATGCATGACATTATTGTATAGCATAAACCTACACCTAAGCATAAACATGTGCCTTACTGTCTGTCAGTTAGGTTTTATTAGATACATCTAAATAATTAACCACATCTAACGTCCAATGTATAATATTGGAATTATTGGACACTAAGCCACTCGTGTTACAGCCACAGTCAGTGGAAATGCCATAATATCCCATACTAGAATGTCACACATACATGGGAATGATGAGGTCAGATCATCATCATCAGATTACATGGATAGGAAAGCTGAATACAGCTGGTAGAGTGGTCCAGTTTTTCTACCTTACCTCTCTCTCTCTCTCTCTCTCTCTCTTTTTTTTTTTTTCCTAGTGCCTGTCTCACTCTTTGTGTTCTTTCTTGTCACTTTTCTAATTTGTCCTGTTGTTTTCTTCTGGCCTTAATCTCATCTGGCTCTCCCTGCCATCATCACTTTTAATGTTCTCCCCCGCCCTCCTCTTTTCTTGCTTTCTTTTCCTCCCGCCCTATCTCTCTTGATTGTTCTCTCGCTCCCTCTCTTCCCTCTTGGCCCTCTCAGGGAATCTGAAGTTGAGCACCACGTCTCCAGAGTTGCCCCCCACATCTGAAGGCGCCCAGCCTCCGAAGGAGCTGCCCAATGCCCACTCCCAGCAGCAGGTCACCACCAGGTCTGTGTGTGTGTGTGTGTGTGTGTGTGTGGACAGTGCTGTGTGTGTGTGTGTATGTCTGTCTGTATGCATTTGTGTGTAGACAAAGCTGTATGTGTGCGTGTAGACAGAGGTGTCGGTGTACATCTGTGTGTGTGTGTGTGTGTGTGTTTGAGAGTGTGTGTGCCACGCCACATCAGCATCTCTTTTTCTCGTCTCTCTAGGCCCAAGCCCATGACTCACCAGCTCTCCAGCCCCGATTTCCACGGCGAGGAGAAGAGCGACCAGGTGACCAGCATCGGCCAGATCAAACCGGAACTCTACAGGATGCGCGGGGGCGACCAAGGGGATGGCAAAACGGGGGACTCCTGCGGCAAGATTAGCTTCCTCCTTCGCTACGCCTTCAAGTAAGTCACTCTCGGTCCTATGCACTCCATTGCACACCCAAGTCCTCCCCAAGTCCTTTTCCAGCGCTGAGACAGTGCCAGATCACTGTTGTCTGTCTGTCCCATCACTTATGCTAAGGGAGATCCATATCCTTCAGTGCTCTAGTGCTATATAAATAGATCCAGCCTGTGTAGCCCATAAAGGAGAAAGCACAAGAAACACAGAGCGTGAGAGAGAGAGAGAGAGAGAGGGGGTGGTGAGAGAGAGACAGATATAGAGAGGTGGTAGAGAATGAAGGTGAGGGGGTGGAGAGGTTTGTGAGGGGGAGTTATAGCAGCAGAATGACTTATAGTCAGGCACACGGCGGGCACCCGAAGCTCATCTGGTGGGGGTCCTTTATTTTGCCGTCACGTAGAGGCACATTACAATGGCGTAAAAGTGCTGATGTTTGAAAAATGAGGGGAGTGAGAGGCCGGCATGGGCATGAATTATATATGGCGAGCTACTTTTAAACAGCTGCCCCTGTCAACACATAATAACACTGCACTGTGAACACCGAGAATTAGAGGCCGGAGAGGGGGATAGAGAGAGAGAGAAAGAGGGAGAGAGGAAGAATGGAGCAGGAGAGCGAGAGGTGGCAGAGGAGGACAGATGTGTGGATAAGGGAGCGATTGATAACCCTTTTCCCATTCTCAGCCGCTGAGAGGGAGGGACTTGGAATGGATGGCGGCGCTGACCCCAGGCCTCTTCATCATGTCAGACGGATATTTATGCGCACTCGAGGTGCAGCTGTGGCGTGCAGTCTGCCATTTTGTGGCTGTGACTAGGCGTTTGCGTGCCGTGTTATGTGCGTGGCTCCAGCCTCTCTCTGTCTCTCTCTCTCATGTGAAAGGGTTTGCCGTGTTAGTGTGTATGCGTGTGTGTGTGTGTGTATGTGTGTGTATGTGTGTGTGTGTGTGTGTGTGTGTGTGTGTTTGTGCATGTGTGCGAGGAATTGGTTGCTTTGTGTGTTGGTTGAGTAATAAAGAGTGAGTGAAAGGCACCTGTCTCTTTTCCATTGTCCATGGCCTGATTTAATTGACACCGTTGTTCTCACGCACGCACACACTCACGGCCAGGTGACACGCATTTGCAAGACGATGGTGTTAATGTGCTCGGTGGAAACGTGTGTGTGTTTTTTTTTGGAGAAGAGGCAGCAGGACAACAGTGTCAGCGCTTGACGGGACCCTCGCGGGGGGAGAGCTACGTTGTATTGACAGCGCAGTTAGTAGCTGACACATGGGTGCCCTGGGAATCGCGAGTGCATGTAAAGGATTGTCTGTGTGGAATAGAAGGTGGCTTTGTGTGTCTGTTATGTGTGTGTGTGTGTGTGTGTGAGTGTGTGTGTGTGTGTGTGTGTGTGTCTGTGTGTGTGTGTGTGTGTGTGTGTGTGTGTGTGCGGGTGTGTCTCTGTGTGTGTGTGTGTGTGTGTGTGTGTGTGTGTCTTTAATGGAAACTGATGGCAGAGGTGTAATAGGTACAATCTCCGGTGGCAGCTGTTGGGAGCGTGTGTGAGGGCTGCCACTGCTCTTCATTTCATTGTGTTTCGTCTCCACATTCTTGGTTTATTTTGCATGACGCAGACACAGACACAGAGAGCTCAAGAGAGGCAGTGACAATTGCCACTGATTAATGAATCTGGACCACGGAATGAGTCACACCATCATGGAGGTGGGAGAAGGGAGAAGTGTGTGTGTGTGTGTGGGGGGGGGGTTGTGCAGAGCTAGAAGTGGTGAGTGTGTCTGTGTGTCTCTGTGTGTGTGTGGGTGGAGAGGGGAGGAGAGGGGGGCTCTTTAAAGCTTCCTCGAATGTGGCCAGAGCCATCCTGCGATTTTCAATTATGGAGCAGACTGGCCCACACAAAAAAAAAATGCCTGGCATATTTATCACTGTGTGGGGAGTGTCGCTCAGCCCCAGGCCCATTACAGGGCTACAATAAGGCGCTGCAGTTGTGAAACGGGACATAAATAACGATAGAGAAAAAAGAGAAATATTTATCAGTACTCATGTACCATTGGTTCTCTTCTTTAAGACCAATGCAATGACACACATCTTGTTGTGCAAGGTGGCATGTGAGTAGACGTGGTGACGTACGTAGCTAGATCATGTGCGGTACACTGATCTGATTACGCTTGTATGTAGGATTATTATATAGTAGAGTATCTTTGAATTGGACCCTGATTTTTTCACGTACTGTGTCACGCTAATCCCAATTTGGATGTTACTGTCGGTTTGCCTTATTTATCTGGCCTCTTAACTGGCGGGAATTAACATGCCTGCCTCCGACTTGATTGGATAGATTGAGCTGCTTAATCAAAAGAGTTCTGTTGCCGGATTTGATTGGTCACGATTCACAATCTGGCCAGATTCCTACTGGATTTCCCTGGCCTGGGCCAACCTTCCTAAAAAACTCCTGCTGAGTTCCCGAGAGAGCTAATGAAGTGGTGACATGCTCGTTAAGGCTGAGAGACACATTCTAACGAGGCCCGATTAAGGGCCTTACACTTCCCTACCCACCCTTAATTAAGGGTTAAGCATGGCTTGTTCTGCATGCTTCAAAAAAGACCTTGGTGCTGTGATTAAAACTGGTCCTCCTCCAAAAAAAAGGTTGCTGTAACTTTGGCGGTGTCCTCCTTGTACTTGGTGTTGCTGTCTTAGTCTCTCTTTCTTTCCTCAGACACTGGCGCCATCATGTGATACATGTCGCGGCTCGCTCTTTACTGGAATTTAGGCCAAATGGTTTTAGGATGTTCTGAAATTCCACTCTGTATATTTGAAAATAATGGCGGTTGTTTGGCCACAGTGTTATTTTTCCTACGCTGACTTAATGGTGTCTGAAATTCAGAGTGGTCCTTCTAGATGTGTAGTCTGAGGTAGACAGAGATGTGTTAACCCCCATAGATTTCACAGCAGTCATGGCTGCAGGAGATGAGAAGGTGCTGCATGAAGTGCTGATGAGGGCGTAGATGCTGTTCTGCTTTGTCTCAGTTATCTAGGGTGTGCAAGACTGCAGGATGATCATAGGCATCACTGAAATCTGTCATTATATAGGGGGTCTGTTTAATGCATGTGAATGGGGGGGTTGGGGGTGTGACAGCCAGTTGTCTGCCATACCTTATGAAGATTAAAAAAAAAACGGTGCAGAGGTATGATTAGTCAACTGCATCCCAATTGCTGCCTTTAATGTGAGACCGATTAACTCTCCTACGCTGCTATTTTCCATCCAGCTGTTAAACTGAGCCATAGTCAGGTTTCTAGGAGACCCAGCCCTATGTACAACCGCTTAAGGAGGAATGTAAAAGAGTCATGCTTTTCTACTCACAAGCTCTGCTGACCTTCAACAAATCCCAAGTGGTTTTCGAGTGACCCTCCGAATGCTAAGGAGGCTTTGTAACG
>NC_137916.1:21822026-21882026 GCF_963457725.1 Sprattus sprattus
TTCGAGATCACTGGCCACCAGGTCACCGTCTGTTGTTTTCACTCCTCCTCCTCCTCCTCCTCCTCCCCAACACCTTTGCCTTCATTAGGACTTAATGCGTGACATGCTCAGATATGACTAATACTAATATGACTAATTGTCATTGTGCGCGAGTATCAGGTCGTTAATAGAGCGGTGACAGTGCCATTATGGGTGCAGCTGTGCTGGAGGTCGTTTTAAAGTCATTATTAACGGTGCGTGGTGTCTGGCTTGTTACTTTTGCTCGGCGAGGGAGGTGATGGGTGTTGCCGGTCTGTTGAACATTTCCTCGAGTGGCCTTGTGAGTCAGCCTGTCTCCCCCACCACCACCACCGCCACCCCCATCACCCCCACCCCCAGCCTAACTCTTCCTTCCTTGGTGGACGTCTCAGCTTGTTTTACATAAAGGCAGGGGCCTCATGAATAAACATGGCTTATGTAAATGCTGATAGAAAATAGTGTCTGGTGGTAAAGATGTGAAGTATCCCTGCCAGTGTTTTTCCTGTCTGGCGCACCTACCTCTCGTCGCAACGCTGTGCCGTGCATAGAGTCACTGCATATGTTTACAACTCAATAGCCGTTTAAATAAATATAAACAACATCTACATTTGAGAGGCAAGACTGCACAACCCAATTTCAAGCTCAGTCTTTTTCCCCTTTTTGTGGTGTGAGCCTTAGCCCAACATTATCATTCTCATTATCAGAAAATATGGAGATTTATGTCACACAGCAATAATGTTTACTCACGGCTAATTCAAAAATTACATTTTTCATAGACTCTGCATAGGGAACCAAAAAGAGCAATGTCCTGCCTGTGGTCATTATACTAAATCATTCGTGCTTTGAGTGATGATTTATGTACATTTGAGGAGTAAGAAAAGTTTCTCATTTCATGCAGTGGACTCCTGGAATGTGAGGAGAAAGAGACAACACGAACAGAACAGAAGAAGCTTTGAGAGAGCTGTAGTGGCAGATGACTACAAGTGTCTTCCACAGGGACTGCTTCACTTCTGTAGCTTTCATTTTTTGTTCTTTTTAGTTTGTTGTTGTTTTTTGTTTGTTTTTTGGAGGGGGGTAGGTTTGCTTCAAACAGACTGCAAATGCCAGGTCTCGATAAAAGCGTGCATCAGACAACGTGGAGAAATCCCGCCCCTGATCAGGAGAGCTGGGTAGCTTGGCTTGAGAAAAAGGCCTCAGGTCCTTGTGAACATAAATGGGCCGAAAGAAAATGAAGGCCATACTAGTCATTGGTTGTTTTCCTCAGAGAGCAATGGATGTTGCACCTGCAGTTAGTTTTAAGAATTCATTGAAGATTAGTCCTAGAAAGCACCCTTTTTGGAGGGTGTTTGTCTGTCATTTCTGATGTTTGCACTTAGTGCTTTTTGGCTTCCTGTCCAGCATTTCAAACTAATTTGCGACCTCTTTCAGGGGTCCTGAGTTTGAGACAGCAATTACTGTACATGGTGGTGATCCTTCAAAAGATGAGCCTGTCTCTCCTCTCCTCTCTCCCGCATTCATCTCTGTAATTCTGTAATTGGGATATACCTCTGTCTCTCTTTGGCTGCCTTTCTCTGTAATTATGTCAGCCTCATTTTCTTCTTCTTCTTCTCTCTCTCTCCCTCTCCCTCTCTCTCTCCCTATCTCTCTTTCTCTCTCCCCCTCTCTCTCTCTCTCCCTCTCTCTCTCATTCTCTCCCTCTCTGTGCTTCTCTGTTCCTCTATAATTATGTGGCTGTGAGGGAGAAGACTGTTTATGTTTCTCTTTTCTTCTCCCCCTTTCATCTCATGTGTGCATGTGCATACGTGTGTATATACAGTATCGGGCATAACGAGGTCATCGGGATGTGTCGCGTAGGCAGTGACGCAGAAGGACCTGGAAGAGAACACTGGACGGCCATGTTGGCGAACCCCCGCAAACCCATTGACCAATGGTACCAGTTGGTTGAGGTAAGAGGGGTTTGGCGTGGTAGTGCAGGCGTGGTTGCAGCATATACGTATTTGTAAGCTCATGTTTGACTCTATCCCTCTCCATTTCTCTCTGTCTTGATCTTTCTCTTCCTCTCTCTCCGTTTCTCTACCTCTGATTGGATTTCCGACTCCAGGAGAAGGCCATGACCACATTTGTGTCAAAGAGTGCCACAGCTTCCCCTAAGCCTCACATTGTGGTGGATAGCCCTCACTCTGAATAGTCCTGTGAGTATACACACATACACACACACACACAGAGATACCAACACTCTCTCTCTCACACACACACACACACACACACACACACACACACACACACACACACACACACACACACACACATACAGGCTACGGATATCAGGGGCCGATTACAGGCCTCCATTGACTGCAGCACAGGCTGCAATGAGTAACGTAAGTTTGAATTGGTTCATTCATGCAGTGGGGCATTGGCCCAGGCCAAGAGCACAGGCATCCAGGCCGAGAGCACAGGCATCTGTTCCAGCCCGCTGTTAGAGCTTATGTAATGGTCTCCCTTCCCCCTTACTGCACACTGTTGTTTTCACACTGTATTTTCCCCTCTCCCTCTCTCCCTCTCTCCATCCCTCTCTTTCCCCCCTCTCTTTCTTGCTTTCTATATATACACCCTGCTCTCTCTCTGGGGCCCTATTTTGCTCTCTTTCTGTCTCTCCCTCTTTTTCTTCTGTTGTTTTTCCTCAGGTCAGCATTATCTCTCAAGATTCCAGACTTTCATTCTTTCTCTTATCATCTGTGAATAGTTCTCTCCATCAAAGGAAGAAAGAAAGAACGAAAGAAAGAAAGAAAGAGGAGAGGTGCTAGTGCTGTGCTAGTGCTGTTCAGATGCTACTGACAAAGCCTGAGACAGACACACCACCATGCAGAGATGTCACCATGTTAACTGGACACTAAAGGCTCTCTCTCAATCACATGCATATTGTACACACACACACACACACACACACACACACACACACACACACACACACACACACACACACACACACACACACACACACACATACACACACACACACACACACACACACAAGCACGGACACGACTCACATGCACACATGCATGCATGAGCAGACCCACATATACAGTTCACACAAACACACACAAACGAGGAGCTGATTGACTGGTCAGTATTGATCAGTAGTTCTGGGAATGATTTACAACCTTCTGTATTTAAAAAATATGGTTCCATTATTTTGTTCCTTAACACTGGGCATACGAAATGACTTTGTTGGATCTTGAATATGTCAGTGTGTGGGTGTATCTAACTGTGTGTATTAAGGTGAGGGTCTTAAAAATCTCTGTAGTGTTCTTTCCAGTGTGACATACTGTGTACGTGGAGATGGACTTTGGATGCCTTGAACTTCCCATCTGAAAATCCAGGACTTTGTTGCATATTTTAGAAGGGACTCTCTGTACTGTCTGTACTGTTTCGATGTGTATCGGAGCTGGAGGATAAGGATGGACCCTTTGGCCAAAGCATGTTGTGCGACATCGAAAACGTGTCCCTCTGCCTCATACAATTCTCTCACCTTTTCTTGGAGTTCTTTGAAATTTTACGTGTAGGTTTTATTTTTCTATGAGTTGGTTAATTTCATTTGGGATTATTTATATAAATGATCATCATTGCAGAGCCATACTTGATTTCGTTTTAGTTTTTTTGTTAATGGATTGTCACAGAAAGGAGTTCTTTACCCAAGGGAAATGGAACAGGTTGAGTGCGCCATGGAAACACACACTGCCCTCTCTCATTGGCCACCCTGACAGACTCAAACCCGTGGAGAACTTTCTAGAAGAACTCAGATTAAACAAAAAAATATATTATATAAATAAATATATATATGAATCGCCAGAGGACTTTATCTAGGACGGACCTGCTTGGTTTTGGGTGCACTTATTGAGAACTTATCCTTCGGGGAAAGGATGTTCACCATATTACTTTATTTTTGTACCATCCTAGGTTTTTTTTTGTTCTCTTTGTCGTCGTAGGTTCTCTCAGAGACATCTTTTCTCTTTTTTGAGTTTTAAAAAAAATGGATGAAGTGTCTGTTCACTCCATCACCTCTGCGATGGAACAAGGACTACTGAAGGACACGCGCCACTGTGTCGCTTGTTTCTTTCTGTGTTAACCTACGTGTTCGTGGGTGTGTGCTTTACTTTTTTTGTAATTGATATGCGTTCGTGTGTGCGTGTACGTATGCCTGTGTGTGTCTGTGTGTGTCACTGTGACCTTGTGTATGACACGTTTCTGCCGCCAATGCAACCCCCTCCACCCCACTCTCTTTCCCTCCGTTTATCCCTCTCTTCCGCCAGACCTTCCCTCTGACTCAAGAAAAAAGAAAACAAACAAACAAACAAACCTTGTGTCTTCTGTCCCGTGTCTTAGACAAATCATTCTTTTTCGTGTTGGATCTGTTGCACTTGGTAGAGAGTGGGGAGGATTCTTGTTTTTCCCTACCCTGTGATGCATAGTACGGGCGTAAAACCACAGACATTAGAGTGTGCCGTCTATGTTGTTTCCCTCTAATCAGCTGTCGTATTTGCTCAAAAGTGCCCCTAGCCTGATCAGTGTTACTGTGTAGGGTGTTTAGTTCTTTCTGCATAAATGTGTTCTGTCTGTTTGATGGTGAGGTACAGGAGTGGAGGTTACACTGTAGGTCATGGAATTCACGGAATCAAGAAGATGGATATATTTTTTGGGGTTAAACATGAGAGGATGGATTACAAAGGCCATAGGAACTATAGCTGTTCTACAGGAGAGCTAGTATCGCTAAGGCCGAGTGTGACAGTCTTTAAGGTCAAACGACATTCCCTTCACACTCGGAGACAGAACGGGGCGTTGCCAGCATCAACATCCTCCTCCTCCCCGTTGCTCTGAGGGTGGAAAAGAGAAGAAAAAAAATGAAAATAATAAAAAGGTCTGAGCTCCCGCTCCTGCATGTCCTGTGTAGCCTACCAAACTGCCACCTCAGGCAACCGCTGACATCAGCCTAGAGTGCAGAGTGCTCGCTCAGTCAATAACACAACTACAGCTTCACAAGCACCACTGTGTTCCTTAATCATAAGGACCTTGCACTTCAAATCAGTAGGATTAGTATCAGAGCTGTTGCCTCCTTGTTGGCCCCCCCAAACAGCCTCTAAAGCTTATTTTTACTACCAGTGCCATTAACACCAGCCGCTAGACTTCACGGCCACTGTTGCCCCTTCCAGATATTACTTCTGCACAGCTAGTCTTCTCTCTCCACCCCCGGCGGTCATTCCTTCGAAAGCACTGCTGGCTGTTTGGGCAGGTGTTATTGTTAAACCACTACTGTGGCCATGTGTCTGTCCAGTTTGCATGCAGGCGTTCCACAGCACTCTTGCCACTCTTCCCCGTACGTGGGACTTGTCATACATTTGCTGCTGTGGGAACCCCTATGGATTCATGAGCTTGCGTCTCCGTCTCTTTGTCCTCGTCTGTTTTTGCAGTACTGTCTTGCTGCTCGATGGCTCGAACGTTTTTTTTTTTTGTTGTATTTTTGTTTTTTGTTTCGTTCTTCCAAGTGCTTATTTATTTGTGTTTGCTTTGCTTGCTTCTCGGCTGCAGCCCTGACACCGGGACCTGTGGGTCACGCTGTAGCCGCAGATTTTCTCTCTCTCAGTGCAACTTGTTAGTGTGCCCCCCCCCCCCCCCCCCCCCACTCCACACCTTCCATCCCACCTCTCCCCCACTCTTTCTCTTTTTCCGGTTCTTTCTCTTTTTTCCACATTTTCCTTCTTTCACATTTTCACTTCACTGCTCTTAGTGATGATTGGTCATCTTTTGAAAGCTGGGTCAAACATCACAATTCTTGCGGCTCTCTTACCTTTCTCCAACCACTACCTTGCAATTGCTTATTCTGTCTCTCTCTCTCTCTCTTTCTCTCTCTTTCTCTCTCTCCCTCTCTCTCTCCATCACTGGATGTACCCCATTTCTGTCTCTGCTGGCATCAGGATACCAGCCGCCCGCTCTCTCTGTGTATCTCTATCTCCCACTCTCTCTCCATTTCTCTATCTCTCCTTAAAAATACCCAGCACTCTTTTGTCTTTCTTTCCTCTCCTTCTCTGCCTGTTTGACTCCCTCTCTCTTCTCCTGACTCCCTCGATGTCAGTTCAGTTCTGAATGAACTTGGGAAAAACGTGTTTGCATGCTTATATTATCATGGATGATGTCAACTAGATGCAATGAAAATTAAACAAGTGATGCTCAAAAAGCAAAAAACTGGCAATGAACTTGATACTAATATTACTAATATGACAAACAAAAGGAGACAAACAGCAATTCTGACCTGTGTGATCCAAACCAGTGAAGATGAAGAACACCGTTGATATTGTAAATCTTCCTTCAGTGGGTACTCTGTTTTCTTTTTCTTTTGTTAGTTCTGTTCATTTTGTTGATTACAGGTTTACTTTTTTCTATGAGTTAAGACGATGCTGAAATTGGAAATTAGGGCAAAGATAGTGTTTTCTGGTCAGGTTGGCCGTTTTAGACAGGAATAAATTAAAAACTACTGTGAAGAAGGTGATGACCGGGTGATAGCGAGGCTGAAGCTCAAGCTGAAGCTGGATTGGCTAAAATAAAGGATATGTATCAAATGATCACAACAGTGTCGTTGTTTTAATCCAGACATGCCAAGCGAGTGTCAGGTATATGTATATACTGTGTTTGAATCTGTCTCTTTCTCTCTCTTTCTGTCTCTCCCTCTCTTGCTGTGCATTAAGTTGTGCGTAATTATTTAGCTACTTCATCATAAATTCTTTATTGAAGGCGCACTTTATCTAAAAATGCAAAGCAGAGCGGAGCTGTGCAAGTGCTGCACAGTGCGTGTTTCTGTGTGTGTGAGTGTGTGTGTGTGTGTGAGTGCACGTGGTGTGTGTGTGTGTGTGTGTGTGTGTGTGTGTGTGTGAGTGCCCTCTATTTTTCCATCATACACTCTACCTACTCTCTTCCCTATCCTCTCTCCTTCTCCTGCTTACCTCTGTCTATTCCCCATGGTCAATATCACCTTTAACCCCTTTAATATCCTGGAAGCACTATGTTTTTATGGATCTCACTTATGGCTGTTTGGAAAGATACGGTTTTACTTTCCATAGTATTGGCCTGTGTATGTACTGTATGTATGTGTGTATGTTTGTATTTATGTATTTATTTATACTGGGGATGACCAGGCACTCACATCCATCTCTCTAGCTGATGAGGGTGCTCAGTCACTTGAATGACTGGGTCGGGGTGTGGTGATTAGGCATGGTTAAACCAAGCATGGCTCTGTGGACTGATCGAGTGCCTGCTGTCAGCTATGTCTGCGGGGGTGGAGGGACGGAGTCTAGAGTCGAGTCCACAGAAGTGAAAATGAAGGCAAAAGAGCACGGAAATTGTGTGATGTGCCTGCGTGTGTGAGGGCGAGTGATAACAAAAGAGGGAATCCAGCCTGTGTGTGTGTGTGTGTGTGTGTGTGTGTGTGTGTGTGTGTGTGTGTGTGTGTGTGTGTGTGTGTGTCTGTCTGTGTCTTAGAGGATGAAAGTGTTCACGCAGAAAAAACAGAGGGAGAAGAAGGTATAAAAGCCTTTTTTACACCAAGCGCGAAAGAGAGAGAGAGAGAGAAGAGGAGGAGGAGGAGGAAGGCTGGAATTAGAGAGAGCTGTCGTGCATGCACACACAGCGTGAGCGGGCGAGCGTATGCGGGCGAGAGATAGCGGAAGGGAGGTGGGAGAAGAAGAAGAGGAGGAGGAGGGGACAGATTGAGCAGCCAGAACAGCAGGAGGACGAGGAGGAGGAGCAGGAGGAGGACAGGTCTGTGTATAGACACGCTCTTTGCGGGTGAGGAAAGCACCTGCAGCGCGTCACCTCAGCGAGCAGCGTGAGACCAGCTCGGGGATGGAGGGGAGAAAAAAAAAGAACGAGGGAAAGACAGAGAAAGAGAGATGCCGCCGAGGTGCCGACACGGCAGTTAGCACCGTTACGCCACCAAGGGAGGCAGAGACCCGGGGGTGGGGTTGGGGGGATGTCTCCATGGCAACGTTCCCATAGTGCAAAAAAAAAAAAATTCATTTAGTCGGAAAGACATTTCACTCAGTTCACTGAGCTGAGAGAAGGAAAGAGAAAGAAAACGGCAAGAGAGAGGGAGAGACGGGGGGGGGGGGAGGGGGGGGGCTTGCTGTGTGTATGTGATGAGGAGCTGTTTAGATTACACCAGAGGGATTTCTGGCCAGGCCGCTAGCTTAATATAATTAACATTATGCATTATGGCTAAACAATTTTCTCTGAATGCTCTGCTCAGTGCAAGGCGTACGACGTTTTCGATCCTCATCATGACGATCTCCTTGGGTGAAGAGAGAAACAACAACATGTTACTACAGCGTTTATTAAAAAAAAAAAATGTCTCTCATTCGTATGATGTAGACGGGATGGAAAAAAGGACAAGTCCTTTGTTGCATGTGGTACAATGTTTGTGAACTGACCCAATGTTTGGTGCAGTGTGTTAGTTCTAGTGACCCAATTATTGATGTGAGTGTATGGGTGTGTTCCCGCTGATTACCTGTTGTGAGAGGTCCAGATGGCACTTGTCTGAGTCGGACGGGACGGTGTGTGTTTTCGGCAACACCACCTGGAGGAATTCTCCTGGGCTCAGCAGATTGCACATTTAAAAGCAGGCACTAAAAGCGCACACACATACACACATTCTCTCTCTAATCCTTACACACTCACACAGATACACCTTAATCCTTTTTACTGTAACACTATGATGAGCACCACATGCTATTTGTTGAACACAACTACTTTCCCATTTAAACGGAACAGCCTTCGGAACATCTGGACTTCATTTAACAGGTCTTGTTTTAACATATTCATATTGACCTACACTGTAAATTCAATGCATAAAGTCAAGGTTAGCACTTGACAGACAATGTGTTTTTGTCATAGGGAGGTTTGAAATGTGATCGCTCTAATGTCTGTCCACATGGCATAGGCATGTAGTAATATGGATATACTATATGGGGAATTTTAAATATGTTGGTAGTTTTTATGTCAGATATTGGATGACACACCTAAAATAATAAATGTTAATGCATATTGAGTTCTCAATTCAAATCCAGGTCTCTCAGACTGTCTAATAATCATTCATATATTTTACATTTGCTTTGTATTTTGTCAGGAAATGTATATTTCAGGAGCCAGAGGACCTAGTTTGTGTAACTACTAACTAACTAATGGTGTAACTACTTAACTAACCACAGTGTAGCTACATGTTACTTATGACATTTTACATACAACATACTACAGTGTAGTTACATTCACAGCTACCACATAACCGAAACTGTGAATTAGCATCGCCCCATTGTTTTTGTTATTGTAGACTGTACAGCCATTTCTTCTTACAGTAAACACAGCCTTTCCACAACAAAAGGCATGTGTGACTTTTTGCTCAAAAATCCACAACTTCATCCAAAAAACCTCTGATAAAGGGATCAAAGCATTTCAAATAAAAGCATAGCCTGATTGGGAGCAATAAAACATGACTTTGAGAAGTGCTCAGACTATAATCCCAGCAAACACTGCGCTTGGAAGACACAGTCTAGCTATAGAGAGGCTATCTTAATGCTGTTAATGAAATAATCATTAGGCTACTCCCCTACCACCAGCAGGTAAAACAGTCAGCTTACTCAACTGCATTATTTCATGAGAGGCCAGTCAACCAGCAAATGCGTTGCTTCACCATTGGGAGCCATTTATTTTTTATGTAATAAGTAAAGGCATATTCCCACTCCAGTATTTTTCATTGCCTTCTTCTCAGTAATGAAAATGCATAGAAGAGCCAAGCTAACGGGGCACTGAACAACAGCTTGTAATTGAAAGTGAGATGATTGCTGTGTTGTCCACTTCAAAACTGATAGTGCTGATCACATGGAAGATGCACCACCAACTAATCTGTAACGAGTCAGTAGCTTTCTTTACATTTTCTTGAAGGTATTGCCAGCAAATGCTGATCTGTGTTGTTCATGGCCATATAGAGTGGTGTAGTGGTCCCTGGAGAAGTGGGTATACTCTTAATTTTGTTTTAACAGCCCATACAGTACAGGATAAACGCCCTGTTTTGAGAAGTGGGTATACACAATGCTGACTGAAAAATAAGTGGGTATACTGCACTACACCACTGGCAATATACATATAAAGTATGTAAATACTGTATCTGTCATAAGCCACAGTGAAGTAGTCTTTGAAACAATACAAGAAGAGAACATCCAGAGATTAGTCTATCCACTTTCTATATTCAAGCATTTGACATGTCAAAACACTAATAACAGCTAAGATACACACAGACACACGCGTGTGCGTGTGCTGGAGCTTACTATGTGGTTCATAGCAAATTTTTACCATACTGCATGCAGATCATGCCTGAAGCAAACATTCTCCCATGCAAGCAAATTCAAACAGAAATGTAATAAGCAAAAGAAAGAGAGAATTCTTGGCCTTTGGTTTGCCTAAAAAGGACAATGAATTGCACTTTAAAGGCAGCCACAACACACTTTAGTGAAAGTTCACACACTGCTTAACAAATACACAAATTATGTTGTTATGGAAATCTTGCCCCTGTGCCAACAAATGTACGCGAGTGTGAGAGACAGAGAGCAAGGGGCACAAAGAAGAAGGGGGACAGAAAGAGTGAGAGATGCCCTATTTGACCCTAATCTCTTGAGTCTTGTGTACAATCCAGTTGTTTGTGTTGTTTTCTTAATGTGGGGCCTAGGGCACTCGCTCAGCTCCATGCAAACACACACCTTAGATGGGTCACTGTGGGAGCTGGACTGTTGACTGATAGAATGTTAGGAACGATCCAGCGTTGCCAGTGTTTGTGCAAGCGGGGGCATAATGCTCAGCCTGAAATTGGGTTAAATTGATGCGGTGCATCCTTTTTCCGTGGGTGGTTTTGAGTGTGATGAGCTTTGATGCTCTTTGCTGTTCGCTGAGGCTGTGCCGTGGCTCAGGGTCGCCATGGGGGAATTGATTCTATTGTTGGAACGAGGGAAAACATCACAGCACGAGCCCCGGACCAACAGCAGGTTAGCTCACTGCAAGGTCCTCTGATTTGGAATCAAGGTAGCTTGGAATCAGTCTGTCCAAGTCTTTGTGCACCATCATGATAATGAAATGATGAATAATAAATATATTATAATATATACTGTATGCATTTAAAAAAAGGTTAAGTAAAATGAATGGAGAAGTAAAGCACAGAGACAGGAGTGTGTGACAGAACTAGAAAGGATATTTGTATCCCCTTGCCACTTGCCAATACAAATTGTATTACAAAGCCATTGCAACAATGGCGCTAAACTTCCCTGCCTGGGTCATCTGAAATGAATCCAGGGAACGAAAGTGACGGGGGGAAAAACCTTCAGAGGTAGGCCCCATGGGCTTAGAAAGTAAAGTTGTTCCAACCTGCCAGAAATGACGTCAATGTGATAGGTGATAGTGTTACAGTAATTGTATCTAACAATTATCACCAGTCAGTATTAGCTAAGACCATTCCTTTAGGTTGTTACAGAATCAAGGACCTAATCCCTTAATGCATGAGGAGAAGAAGCCATGAAATCCACTTTTAAAAGGGAATATCTTAGAATAATATCTGAGAAATAAAGGCAAGCAAGTCCAAGGAGTATCTGACAGGGAATAGGACTGAAGCACCGAGGAGTTCGTACAGTATCAAAATTTAAGGGCAAGAAACAGTGGAACAGGCCTGATAGATGAGGGAGTCTTAATAATAATAAGAAATAGGGGTAAGGGGCTCAAATGTTGCAGGATGGATGTACAGAGAATGAAAACTTGAAGAAATGACTAGACCCCCACCATATAGAAGAAGAAACAATGAGATGAAACAATGCCCCCCCAATCTGGACCACAAGAGTGAAATCAGGATAGAATCCAGTCAGCTGTGCCTCCTCCTTCTCCAAAAGAACCACCCTTTGTCAGAATCACCTGTCCACCTGCCAGACACATTAACAAGTCAGACAGTTTACAGAGAATATGATTTGGCATTACTTAAGGCAAGCTATGAAGCAGACAAAGTAGCTGCTAAGTAGATAAAGAAATTTAAAGATCGGACAGAGGCCAACAATCTTGGTCTGGGGGAAATAAAACCATTTTTAGCCCAAATACTGGGGAGACATACACTGATCGGCTTAATGGTCAGAGCTAGAACCAAAAAGACCATGACTGACCTGGCAGCAGATGCTCTGTCATCCTATCGATTAAGACCCATGGTCTGGAGAGCACTGAGAGAAGCATGTTAAAGGAACATTGATCCTTCCACACTGACCATGGAGAAACTAGGGGATGATAAGAACCCTTAACATACATAGACAAGCAATTAGACCACCAGCAACCCTAGACAGAACAGCTGTTGAAAGTATTATTCAGACAAGCCGTAGTTGCAGAAATGCCACATTCAGTAAAAACCAAAAAGGAGCAAGAGGTCCATTTGAATATGTGGACCCATTAACAGTTTTGTCAGTTTGTCAGACACCATGGTGAACTTCAGGGGCCAAGCACAGATCAAAAATCAAGATGAAGAGGTTTGTTGTAAGCTCTCTCAAAGACAGTTGGCGGAGCTAAAGGGGGTGGGAAAAAGAAAAAGGTGCAGGTCCCCAGTGATGAAGCAAGAGGTCAGTCCCCCTGAGCCTGAGGTGCTGGATAACCAAGGTGTTGAGGGTGTTCCATCAAGGCACTGCCCCTGACCCTGCCCAGACACCACAGCAGACCCATCCCATTGCCCAGGTTCACAACCATCCCCAAAGACCCCCAAAGCAGGCAAGGCAGAGGACAAGCCCCAAGAAGTGGACAGTACAGAAACCAAGGGGTAGGAGGATGGTTTAACCATAACTACTTCCACCCAGACCAGAATCAGACCCCAAGCCAGACAGCTGAAAGGTTTTGGTGGTGCCAGCAAAATAGGGCACCGCTGACATGAGTGCCCCAACAACCCATGGATACAAAACCAGAATGGAAGAGGGTATGCTGGTCTGCCAGGACAGACAGGTCAGAGGCCTATCAAGGACCGGTCTCATAGCATCAAGATGCCCAAATAGTCATCCTCCAAGCACATGATGACATTCATAGGGCTGATTGGATTTAGTGCAGACTGGATTGAAAGTCGTGAACAATACACAGCTCCACTCGGGGAACTGATAGTTAGAGCAGGATTAGACAATCCCAAGAACAAATTGAACAATTGATGCACAAACAGCCTACAAAACAATATAACAGCAGGTCCCTGTGCTGGCAGAAAGACAGACCAGGGTCAGGTTACGTAACTGCAGAAAACCAATGCGCTGGCAGAAAGAAACAGGCTATAGCCTACTACAGGTTTAAGCTGGACAGTGTAGTGTACATTATGCCTATGAAAAAGATGTTCCTTTCAATTTTGAAGGAACCGCACATGATTGTGTTGCAGAATCACTCACATTGGCTCAACTCTTCATGTGAATGGGTCAAGTCACAGGTATGAAAACAAAGTTCTGTCAGGTTATGACGTAATTAATAATATGGCAACTGATGTAAACCTAGAATTAGAGACAGTCATAACAAAACCATGCCTTTAGTCGTGCTTGAATCAATAAGCGTAACTGAAAGCCCTCACTTCAGCATGCCTATTAGGCTCAGATAGAAAGTGCACTACTTTTTACAGACTCAGCTTATGCCCATGGTGTGTCACCTGCATGGAGCGCAAAGAAATAAACTTGTACCAGCCTGCCTAAAATGAGGTTAATGTGATATGTGATGGCTTTTGGCATTAATCTGTGTCCAAGGGCAACATTGTCAGACCAATAGCATTCAACTTCATTTCAAGATGAGCCTGCACATGCTGTTGCACAATAGGGCATGGTGCCTTCTTTCGCAAATGACCCACTTCGTGTCACTCATTTGTTTGTTTGATTTTCCACAAATGACTTTGATATAAGATATAAGATATTCAAGCACATCTAACTCTCCATCAAGATTTAGACTAAACCATCAAGATTTTAGTTTATCCAGAAAACACCACACTTTCTGTTGTTTTGTGTGGGGGCACTGACTACGCTACAACCCTAAACTATTAAAAATCACATTATGTTGTAATTTTGAATTCATGTTAGCACTACCAGTGTTGGTCTGATAACTCAACAGTCTTACCAAAATTCTTGCTCTTTATTTAATGCATTATAATTAATTCTGAGCCACTAAAAGAGCTTGGCTTTACAAGTAGCCAGCCACAGGGATAAATGATGCACTCTCATTCTCAGAAGTGTCCCATGCTGTTCACGCCAGCAGCTTGGATTAATTTGCAGATGACTGATGGCTCTGTCTGCACGGCATACGTCATTTTTTCCTAACAATTCGTTGAATTGCAAATTGGATCTTGATCGGTGAAGAAGACCCTTGACTGGGTCACAGAGACACATGCAGGCACATAATATTCTTTGTTGCAAACAGCCATGGTTTTTAGAAGTCTACAGCTGATTGTTTGTAATTGTATTTCTTTGCAGAGCGAGACCACAGACACTACAAAAGTTTCCAATCCTTGCCAAAGAGTGAATTAATTCCAATGACCTCAGGTCTTTAATGACTATTTTTCATATGTTGTAATGAGGTGGCATAATGTGTGTTCAGCCTGTGATATATAGGCTGAAATATTTGGAAAATAACAACTTACTGGTTATTATACTGCTTATTATACTGTTAAAGTTCACAACATGCCTACAGTAGTAACCTAAATAGCAATAGAAGATTGTTCTGATCATTTTCAGACACATGAGCTATGATTAAAATATTGGCATTCTTCATTGTGGTTGAGAATGTGGCTGAGAATGTGGTTGCATTCTTCTTTTCTACCGTATGTCCATGCCATTCTTTAAGGCCAGTGAAGCCTAGTCAAGTACAACTCCAGAGTATATTTAAAGTATTGAGTCTACTTTGCTGACATCTAGCGTTTGAGGAGACACATTGATTTTCAGGCGGTCTTAACCCTCCTATTACCTTCAATTTGACCCCAGCAATTTAATCCTCCAAAATATATATTGTTTTACTCAAGTTTATGTGTCAGGCACTTTAGGTTGGCGTGTTGACTACCTAAATAGCCCTATAAATAAAACAATACCCCCACCCACCCCCTTTATGCATCCAGAATACATGTTACGCGACTATTGAGAAATATGCAGAACAGCATAAAATCTCACTTATTGACTTACAATTGGAAAGAGATATCCTTCTACTGTTTTAAGGCTTTATACTATTTCTATTATTCCTTTCTTGTTACTGATAGCATTTGGAATAAAAAAAACTATTTCTGTTATCGGGAATAGTAACAATGTGATGAAATGTCTTATACATTTTGTATTTTGACCCCAAACAACACCTATGCGTACAGTTTGTGTACAATACATTGAAAATATATCATCATGTTCATTTTGTGTCTGCCATTAATTAGGAACAGTAATTAAATATGAAGCAAAAGAAATTACGTCAATCATTTATTAAGAGACGTTAAACATTGCTTTGTCTATTGTGCAGTCTAAGTAGGCATATCCTAAATGTGGCCTAATTCAAATTTGCCTATGGCATTTCGATAATATATTTTCAATCGTAGTTCAAAGTATGCTAAAGAATTGAAGCAGTAACAGAATCATACAGAAATGTAAAACTAACGACGGAACCGCTCATAAAGACTTGAGCCTCTTTTATAGTGTGTGTTCCGTCCATAAACATGAATATCAACTAAGAAAAAAAAACCGATTAATCAACCTTGTAGAATCTTTTCAACAGACCAGATGTGTGGATAACCGAGGGAAGTGAGAGATTGTTTGTCAACACGCTTTTCTGGGAACGCCGATATAGTTGGTAACTTCTGCTAGAATGCACGGATTTAAGCGAAAGTAAAACCTTGGCTAGAATAACTGTTACAACCACCATATAATTACGCTATTCTCTAGACACGGAAATATAAAGGCCAGGTAAGAAGGTTTTTTTTGCTAGCCAGTTAACTAGCAAGCCTGGCTAGTCAATTTATTTGGTTTCACGACAAGGCTGCTTGCCTTAAAGCGGTATACTGATCGGTTTGGACAGCATTTTTACAAATTGATATCAAATTGTGATTTGGATGTTACTTTCCACTTTTCATACTCCTATATTGGTAATGTTACATTGAATTCATGCTCAATCTTTGGCGAGGTGATAATCAAGTGGCATTAGCTAATTTAGCTGGTTAGTCAGAAGAGATTATATTTGCTACCTGGAATTTTCTCATCATTGCATTGTCAACTGTTTCGATTTTGCCATTATACTGTGAAACATTGTATCTGTGTTGGAATTATTTGGGTGGTGGAATGTTGGTTTATACATGGATAGCTACTGGATGGCTAAAGCTAACTTTGAAAACAGAGTTTGCTGTGCAAACGAAGGTCTCTACTTGCATGATTTTTAGTTTAGCTTTGTGTGTGTTACGCATTCTGTGTCAATGAGATTATCACAAATAATTGTATTTCTTTTAAAGCATATTCCACATCATACCCAGGCTTTACCACTAGTCGTTGAAGTAAGGCTATAATTCAGTGGAGGTTAGCTATTGGTATTGCTACTACTAAATACATACATACATACTTTCATTCATTCATTCATTCATTCATTCATTCATTCATTCATTCAAGAGACCATCCATCTCAATGAATGTATTGTACACTGAAATCTTGAGTTATAACATTGTTCCTATTTATTGAAAGACTCATGGTCGCGGGCTCTGCCCATATGGAGCCCCCCTCCAAACCAGGCGCCAATCAGGTGGCCGACGTGGTCTTCGTAATAGAAGGAACAGCAAACCTAGGCCCATACTTTGAGTCCCTCAGGAAGAACTATATCTTACCTGCCATTGAGTGAGTATAATTTTCTTAGCCCAGTGCTTTTTTGATGGTATGGTGTTTATACATGATATGGTAAGCTGTCCTTAAACTCACTTAAATCCTCTTGAACAATAGATATTTTAATGGTGGTCCACCAGCTGAGACAGACTTTGGAGGGGATGTAAGTTTTAATTTTTGTATCCACCTAATTTCAGTCAATCGTGTACTTTTATTCAGGTTTACCACATAAACACTCCAGAGACACCATGTTGAATGTTGTGACACTTCCTTTTATATCAACATAATTGGCTATTCTGTGTAGTATTTTTTTTAATGAAATTTGCAGAGGCACCTCTTAGATTTTCCTACATTAGAGGAAATGTCAAAGCTTCATGATGATCTTTGGTTTTACTTGATGAGTATATGATGAACTTCAAAACACCCTTTTTATTTTCTCTCTAACATGTCTGTGGATGTTTTTTTCCATTTATCTTCTAGTATGGTGGCACACAGTATGGACTTGTAGTGTTCAATACAGTGGACTGTGCCCCAGAGTCCTATGTGCAGTGCCATGCTCCTACCAGCTCAGCTTTTGAGTTTGTCTCTTGGATCGACAGCATTCAGTAAGTAATTGTCTTATTGTTGTGATTGTAAGAAATTAATTGATGAGTCTGCAAATGCAGCTGAAATTGTAGCTGTTCTCTAAATTGAACTGGGTTGACAGGGTGTGAAGGTGCCAAGAGACAGTCTTGTCTCCCCATGTGGACAGCAGGGTTCATGGCGTCTGCGGGAGAGTTGTTAGTGTGTTGTATGTTGAGTTGTTAGTGCTAACGTGGCCCCTGTGTGGCAGGTTGTTAGATACATTATATTAAGACGATAATATTAATGAGACAGAGACCACCAATCAGAATTTAAATCAGTACTTTTTATCTTTTGCAAAAGAGGAAGTGTGTCACAACCAAATGTCATGAACAGACTCCAAAGATGAGCTGTGTAAGATAAATTCAAATGTATCAAATTAAATGTAGCATACAGAAAACAGCAAGTTAGATTCACATGGGAAAATGTAAAGCCAGACAAGACAGCCAGTCATAACTAGGACAGAGGGCTGTGTGAAAGGGCAGCACAAAACTTAGTTTAGAGAAGAAACTATTTGTCAGTCTGTGGCGCAGATAAGGAAAGCTTTTGGACATACAGTAAGTGGTGTCAGCAGATCAGCAGTTCTGTAAGTGGAGAGACCCACAAGAATCATGTGTTATTACTATAACTACTTTACTGTTGCCATTGTGCTTGCACTTAGGGGGTTCAGGCTCTGGGCTCTGTAAAGAGCCTAGAGGCAATTGTATTGTTATGGCGCTATATAAATAAAATTGAATTGAACTATGCACAAAGTGGACCAGACGTTATGTCACCATCCCATGATCGATAGAGGGGCGGCTTATGGGCCCAAAGTGACATCACTGAGCTGAGCTTTAAATATTTGAACATTTCTTGTATCTTATCAGAACGGCCTTCTCCAGGTATCGGTGTAATGCTGATGTAACATTCTTGACTGCATTACATTGATGGTTGTATTGTTTCATCAGTTACCAAGTAAACTTATCTTGCTAAGTTGAAATCTCTGTTTCATATAGCTACAGAAGTTACAGTACATGTCCTTGAAATAAGAACGATATGTATGACTATCAGTAAAAAAACAGGTGGTTTGCCTCAGCAAGAGAGTAGGCCTCAGCAAACAGGGTAAGCATTCAGATTAAAAATAGAATAACAATGTCCTCATTACATTTCTCTATCACAGGTTCATGGGTGGAGGTGCAGAGAGCTGCAGTCTCATCGCAGAAGGCCTCTCTGTGGCCCTGCAGCTGTTTGACGACTTCAAAAAGATGAGAGAACAGATGTGAGTTATACTCAAAATAACAACAAGTCCTGAGTCATGTGCATAGTCCCCTACACGCGCATGCGCACGCGCACACACACACACACACACACTTATTCATTACTATGATCTTTCACCTTCTTTTACACCACCCACTTGGTCATAACAAGGCAAATGTCCCCCTAAGCATGTACATATGTATGTATAGTGACACAAACATGCATACACACCTGTGTTCATAAGTTATTCATACTCATACATAGATGGATAATAAATGTGTGTTTGTGTGTGTGTGTGTGTGTGGGGGCATCTGTTTATGTGTGTGCTTTCAGTGGACCAACCCATAAGGTGTGTGTGCTGCTCTGCAATTCTCCACCGTACTTGTTGCCTGCTGTGGAGAGTGTCAGCTACACTGGCTGCACCGCTGACAACCTGGTCCAGATCATCAGAGATGTGAGTAGTGACGAACCTCAAGACACACACACACGCGCACACACACGCGCACACACGCACAGTGTTTCCCCTACCATTATATTAGGGGGGCGCCTGTTGGAGAATTTCTTGTACTCTCTGCGTGATGGTTTAGGACTTGAAAAATACGCCAGTACGAAGTTTTGTTGTAACAAGGTAGAGCTTTACTTGATAAGTTGATAATCTCCGGAGTCTGATCTGCTTCGAAGAAAATCCAGTTCTTATAGTCTATTTCTTACTGATGTCATTTCGTGGGCCCCTCTTGGTAACAGCTGGTCATGGGATCTATAACATGGTCTATCTGTTGTTCTCAGAAATAAGACATTAATGTCACATGTATTTTGTGAAGCCCCTGCACCTCTGTTTCTCAGGGACTAGCTGACCATGTTATCTCCCTAGAGACCTACAATGTGTCATAGGCCACATCCTCCTGTCCTGGGCAGCTAGAAACTTCTGTTGCAGTGAACTGACCTTTCCAGGCCTGCTTTTCACTCTGGTCTTCTGCAAGACAGTTTTTTAGAGATTGTACCTATTCTTCCTAATAAACCTATACTGAACTGAAATTATATTACAGTCCCTCCTTTTTCCCTCCTTTGACCTCATTTATGAGCCTAATCCATACTTACAATAAGGATTGCCTACGTCCATCTCCAGCCACCCTCTCTATAGGGGAAAACAGAAACCTCTCCTCCCCTGTACTACATGGATCTTCCATTTGTGTAGCCGGATATTTAGCTAGTGCTTCTACTGTGGAAAACTGTTCACTATATGCCTTCATTTTTACTGCTTCTCTATACTATTCTTTCTTTTTGTCTCTCGTTCACATCTGTCGTTCTCATCAAGCTCCTCAGTCCATTTCAGACCACTGCCTTACCGACTTCCCATAAATCTTCCTGTGAACCCTGACTCCATTATAGTTACTCTGTTTAAGTTTCTTTCGTCTGTTCTTAGTTGTCAAATTCGCATGTCTCCCTGTGTTTTTCTGTCTCAGTTCTTCTCTTATCTAACATTCACCCTCCTTTTCTACACTCCTTCACTGCATCTGCCTTTCACTCTTCCCCATCCGTTGGAAGTTTAGCCTTAGCTTCTCTTATCAGCTTACAGTGGCTCCGGTGTATCCAAGTCACTCATTCAGCAATTTTTTTAGGGCAGAAAATAGGAGTATTTAGTGTTTTGTTGATAATGCTGTTAACGTGTAGAAAACATAAAATAAGACAAAACAAATACAGGCATCCGCCCCCTCTTAAGTCAGCCCTAGGTTGCTGGTACAATGTATAGGCTTCTGTGTAGCATCCACCTGACACATTGTAAACTTCGTATGATTATTTGTGGGTTCAGAATCTTAACTCAAATCTTGTGGCAGTAGGCTGTATAGCCTCTCCCCTATGTGTGTGAGAGTGTGTGTGTGTGCTTAGAGCGTCAGTGTGAGCCTGTGTGTGTTTCTCTCCTCTCATCTGGTCTGCTTCCCCGAGGGTGGAGGCTGTGTGTGTGTGTGCTTGGCTGTGTGTGTGTGTGAGTGTGTGTGTTTAGAGCTTCGGTAGCTCTGTGTCTCTCTGTCTCTGTCCGCCCCCTCCAACGGCACCCCCGTCCCCCCCTTAAAGGTCAATTTAATTTTGTTCAATTTAATTTTCTATGTAGCGCTAGATCACAACAGAAGGCATTTAAGGTTACCTTTCCTATAGAACATGTCTATAGCGTGTTTTTTTTATTAAACAAACTAAATAGCCTTATGTTATTTATCTTATTTACATGACGGCATGTCATGTTTAGTTCAATGTACAGTTCAAAATGTGTTCAGTTGTTATATTGACTGCTGTATTGAAGAAACACATGAACACCATGATTCCTTTAAGTGTCGCCCACCCGACTAGTAAGAGAGGCCACCAAGACACCTATGACTACTCTGAAGAAGTTTCAAGCTTCAGCAGCTGGTATGGGAGAGACTCTACATACAACCACTGTTGCCTTGGTTCTTTTTTTCAACAGTGGCTCTCTTCCATAAAGCTTTGATTGGTGAAGAACCCAGGCAACAGTTGTTGTATGCAGAGTTTCTCCAATCTCAACTGCTGAAGCTTGAAACTCCTTCAGAGAAGTCATAGGTCTATTGGTGGCCTCTCTTACTAGTCTCCTTCTTGCACGGTCACTCAGTTTGTGAGGACGGCCTGATCTAGGCAGATTTACACATGTGCCACAATCCATCCATTTCTTGACGATGGATTTAACATAATTCCAGGGGATGTTTAGTGCCTTGGACATTTGTATCCTTCCCCTGACTTATACTTTTCAAAAACCTTTTCTCTGAGTTGCTTAGAGTGATCTTGGGTCTTAATGGTTTAACAATAGCCAGGAATACTCATTACTGAATACTGACCAGTGAATGGACCTTCCCGACACAGGTGTCGTTATACTACAATCACTTGAGACACATTCACTGCACACTGATCCCCATTTCACTAATTGTGAGACTTCTAGCACCAATTGGCTGGACCTCTGTTGAATTAGGTCAGTCTATATAAAGGGGGTGAATACTTATGCGATCACTTATTTTCATTACATATTTTTATTTCATTTACATAACTGTGTAGAAATCTGTTTTCACTTTGACATTAAAGAGGACTTTTTTTGTGATTTTCTTTGCCCAAAAAGCCAACTTATATTGACCATGACTGATTTATAAAAGCAGTAAAAGGGTAAAACATCCAAGGGGGTGAATACTTATGCAAGGTACTGTACATACAGATACATAGAGCAAATAATGTCCTTGTGGTAAAGCCTGAGTTTTCCCACTGATTGCCAGACCAAGTCTTTCACTTTGGATTATGTAGTGCAAATGCATGGCTTATAACCTCAGAGATGATGGCATTAATGCCCTCTTCGATATACATTTTTTGTATCCATTTTAGTTCTGAATGTACATTCAAACAATTGTGGGTTTCCGTGAGGATTTCTAGTTAGTCACTGTATTGAAGCCATGTACTCACAGCAGGTACACAAGACTGCCCCCTTCATTGAGTGTTTTTGATCTCTCTATTTGTGGACACTCTCTAAAGATCTCATTGAGTGTCTTTTACCATAGAGACTTTAGCCACATTGATTAGTTTACATAGCTAGCCAGCACAGATGCTTCAGTTGATAGAGGCAGGGTAGCTTCACATTCAGATCATGTCTGTCCATCTCCCTACAGAAAGGAATCCATTTCTCAGTGGTGGCACCACGCAAGCTTCCTGCACTGAGAGCGCTCTTTGAGCGTGCGTCGCCTGTGGGCGGACCTCCGGAGTCGTCGCTGCCTGATTACTGCCAGGACCCCTTCCACATGGTGCTGGTGCGAGGCATAGCACTCCCGGGTAAGCCTGCACAGAGGTGACCCTGAGCTTAGCGTACCTTAACAGTCCATGATTCGAATCCTCCTCATGGTCCTCTAGCTGGTCCATTTAGTGTTTTGCACTCTGGAAAAGCTCTGGTTTGTACACAGTCCTGGCTCTGTAAACCATAAACAAATCAGTCAATCAACACAGTGCTTCAGCAGCATGGAAGGGATGGGTGTAAATTGATTGGCTGTTGAGATCAAATATCAACAACCTTTTGTGAAACTAAAACTGAACTGCACTTTTAAAGTGGATTTGCAGACCTAGGTGAAAGTATTGTTCACATCCACTGTTAAATGTATGCTCATACTGCATTGTCTGTGATTTGCATCTGCTAAGATCATTTTAGTTGTTTGTTAGTTGTTGTAGGCACAGTCTAATTGTTTAATTGTTTTATGGGCACCAATAGATTGTTGTGTTGTCTGTACCCTTTCTAGTTGCCTCTGGAGGCAGTGCTGGGGCAGTCTCCCTGAAGCCAGTTTTACCTCCACAGCCTATGGCTGGAAATCAGCCTCCTATTGGTGCACCCTCCCAGGCTCCTCAGCAAATCAACCCAAATCATCCATACCAGGTATTCAGTGGATCTATAGTGTCTGTGTGAATTGTTTTACTGCAACTCGTAAAATACATGTATTGTGGTGTTTCCAACTGCAGAGGCAGACAAGTTATAAATGGGTTAATAGCTTAAGTGAGTGAGGTACGAGTGCTAAGTGATGTAGCTTGTCTTGTGGATGGCTTAATTTGCTCAAGTGGGGAGGTTTGTGTCCATTACTTTGTCTAATGTATGGTATATTGTCTTCTCTCCGCTGCTTTCTACCCTTGCCCCTCCCTCAGGCACCTCCCTCGCTCAATGCTGCCGCCGCCGCAGCCGCCATGGCTGTAGAGGCTGCCAATAACCAGAAAAACCGCTGTAAGTCTCTCTCTCTCTCCCTCTCCCTCTCTCTCTCTCTCCCCCTCCTTTTAGTTGAGTGTTGTTTTTCTTCTTTAATTATCTTGTTAGGGGCCGATCACACTGAGAAGCATTTCTAGAAACGCGTCGCTAGCAAAACCATAAAACCATTTTCATATGGTACGGCGGGCCTTACGTGCACGCCTTGTATGCGGTGCGCTTCACATTTTTCTAGCGTTTTTGAGGCGGGCATAAAAGTTAAATTATTCTTAACTTTTCAGCGCAAGGTGCGAAGTCGCACAGCTCATCAATGTCTCTCAGCCCAGGCAGCCAATCAGATCAAGCAATAGGCAGGGGGTTACTTCTTTATCATTTCCTTCCTGTTTTGATGCCGGTCGATGTGGTAGAAACGGTCATAGACATACAGGTGCATCTCAATAAATTAGAATATCATCAAAAAGTTGATTTATTTCAGTAATTCTATTCAAAAAGTGAAACTCATATATTATATAGATTGTTTACACACAGACTGATCTATTTCAAGTGTTTTATTTCTTTTAATTTTGATTAATATCACTTAGGTCCATCACCTCCCTTCATATTTTTAGATCATCATTAATCACTTACTTTGAAACATCCTGCTCTTGCTTCTGAACGGCCTTAGTTGTTGGGTTTTGTTTTTGTTTGTTTTTTGTTGTTTCCAGTTTTTCAAGACTTGGTCTGTTTTTTTCTTTCTTTTCTTTTTGTTTTTTTTGTTGTCTTGTTGTAAATGCTGGGTGGTGGGTGGTGGGGTAGTTTGGAGAGCAATGTCGGCGAGTGAGTGTGCATGTGTGTGTGTGTCTACGGTTTGCACTCAATTTCTGTTTTTATTTTCTGTTACTGTACTATACTGCATTAGGACCCCCTCGAAAACGAGATAGCGCATCTCAAGGGGCTATCCTTGTAATAAATAAATAAATAAAATAAAAATAATATAACTGACAGCTAATGAAAACCCAAAATTCAGTATCTCAGAAAATTAGAATATTGTGAAAAAGTTCAATATTGAAGACTCATGGTGCCACACTCTAATCGTCTAATTAACTCAAAACACTGGAAAAAGCTTCCTGAGCCTTTCGATGGTCTCTCAGTCTAGTTCAGTAGGCAACACAATCATGGGGAAGACTGCTGCTTGACAGTTGTCCAGAAGACGATCATTGACACCCTGCACAAGGAGGGTAAGACACAAAAGGTCATTGCTAAAGAAGCTGGCTGTTCACAGAGTGCTGCATCCAAGCACTTTAATGGGAAGTTGAATGGAAGGAAAAAATGTGGTAGAAAAAGGTGCACAAGCAACAGGGATAACCACATCTTTGAGAGGATTGTGAAACAAAGCCCATTCAAGGGAGATTCACAAGGAGTGGACAGCAGCTGGAGTCAGTGCTTCAAGAGCCTACACACACAGACGTATCCAGGACATGGGCTTCAAATGTCGCATTCCTGTGTCAAGCCACTCTTGAACCGGAGACCACGTCAGAGGCGTCTCACCTGGGCTATGGACAAAAAGGACTGCACTGTTGCTCAGTGGTCCAAAGTTCTCTTTTCAGATGAAAGTACATTTTGCATTTAATTTGGAAATCAAGGTCCCAGCACCCTTGGCACCTGTACACACTTCCAGAGGTACCAGTACCTGGTTTAAGGACCATGGTATGCCTGTGCTTGATTGGGCAGCAAACTCGCCTGACCTAAAAGCCATAGATTCTATAGGGTATTGTGAAAAGGAAGATGCGAGACAACAGACCCAACAACGCAGAAGAGCTGAAGGCCACCATCAGAGCAACCTGGTCTTCCATATCACCTCAGCAGTGCATCAGACTGATTGCCTTCATGCCATGCCGCATTGCTGCAGCAATTCATGCAAAAAGAGCCCCGACCAAGTAATGAGTGCTGTACATGTTCATACTTTTCAGTAGCCCAACATTTCTGTGTTAAAAATCCTTTTTTCTATTGGTCTTCAGTAATATTCAAATTTTCTGAGATACTGAATTTTGCTGTCATTATTAGCTGTCAGTTATAATCATCAAATTTAAAAGAAATAATCACTTGAAATATATCAGTCTGTGTGTAATGAACCTATATAAAATATGAGTTTCACTTTTTGGATAGAATTACTGAAATAAATCAACTTTTTGATGATATTCTAATTTATTGAGATGCACCTGTATATACATGTATATGTGTCTATGGGAACAGTGGGACAATGGTGAAAGGTGAAAGGTTCATACTAGCTGTATTTAATTACGATGACTATATAAAAAAAAAATGTCCAGTGTCGCGGTTTGATTTGGTTGCGCACGCAGCCCCGCTTCACAGGCGCACCAGGCTGTTTTGCCCGGCACGCTTTGCCAAGGCCTTTTTGAAGCGTCTGCACTGTGATCGCGCCCTTACTGTGCTTTTACCCCTCTCTCTCACACACGCGTGCCCTCTCTCGCTCTCTGTCCAGGATTTCACATGAAATAATGCAATAAGAACATCATGATTTAAAACAAAATTAAAAACATTACAGCACATGATCGTATCTCTCTTCGCTTTGTAATTCTCCTGTTGTAATCTCCACTTGCAGTCCCCGGGATGATGAACGCAGGTCCGCCCTTCGGCAATCAGCCCACGCTTCCCTCAGTGGGCGGAGTCAAACTGCCCCCCTCCAGTCAGCCCAGCCTGGCCACCGTCACCACTGTATCATCGCCCCTGCTGCCCCAGCAACAAGTCCCGCCCCCACAACAACAACAACAGCAGCCGCAGCAGATCCCACCCCCAGGCCAGTCTGCACCCAATCCGCAGGCACAGCAGCCTCCCCAGCAGCAGTCGGGAGCCAATCAGCAGACTCCTCCCTCGTCGCAGCCTGGCATGGTAGGAGCCATGGGCATGGTCAGTATGAAACGAGTCTCTTGCACCCTCGCTCGTACCTCGCACTTTTAGAAAACCAACACTCTTTAATCACCATGGTCTAAGCCACGCGGCTTTCTCTCTCTGCCCCCGCCCCCAGTGTCTCAAATACGTATGTATATCTTTCTCTCCTTCAGCCAGGTGTGGCTGCCGCTCAAGCTGCCTCTAACGCCATTGGCCAGCAGCAAGGAGTGGCCAATAAGATTGTAGCATGGAGCGGAGTACTTGAGTGGCAAGAGGTGAGACATTTTCCCATACTAGAATGCAGGGTGAAACTTTTTTTGTACATTTCCTGTCTGTTAATGTCAGTCCCTTTTATCCCCTTTTAGTCTTTGAAAATAGACATCCCTGTCAGTTCCTCTGAAGTACACTGTTCTATTAAATTGTTAACTTGTATATTCCTCTAGCTCTAGTTATGATCATTCATTTAGTTTTTCGAAATGTGATCAATGGACTTGATTGACTTGGGCCTGATTTATCTTGCCAGCTGCATTATTAGATTGACGGGAAAAGCCGACTGGGGGATGTCTCAGCATGTGTACCTCCTGATGAATGACCTCGCCCTCTGAGTAGGCTTGGGTTGCACCTTCATTAAAACTGATTGGCTCATTGACTTTAGACGATTATCCAATGATTTATGCCTGTGGGATTCATGGGAATCCATTGATTCGGGGTTGGAGGGGTTTGTTGATTTAATTTCTTTTAGTCCCATTGGAGCTTTTTCTCTAGTAAGCCATTCAAAACATGATGGAAAAACAAGAATCTGCTAACCCGGTGCAGCTATACGTTGCTTTCTGTTCGCACATTTCTTTAATGGACATAGGGGATGAATTCAGTGGCTATATTTTTCTCAAGGGAGCCCGTTTTCTGGGCTTGGTGCGATCAATCAGGTATTGATCCATTATCAATCTGCCATCGACGGGGAGAAGATGAACAAGGTCAGTTTATTTTCCCATAGGCTGCGCTCTATCGACCTCCCCTCAGAAGGCTGCGCTGGCCTGTTGCCAAGGCGATCGCTCATGTCCAAGTAGCCCCCAAACTAAAGCATAAATCACCCAAGTCCATAACCACCTCAGGGGTCACTGGTCATGTCTGTATTATAATGCTAACCTCTTCATGACACTCTCTACCACCCCACGTCCCCCAACCCCCCCCACCCCCACCCAACACCTCCTCCCTGTTTTTCCATCTCTCTGTAGAAGCCAAAGGCCTCCTCCATGGACTCCAATACCAAACTCACTCGCTCCCTGCCCTGCCAGGTGCAAGTCAACCAGGGGGAAAACCTGTGAGTACACGACCACCTGCTCCAGTCTGATGCCAGTGTGATGATTCTATGATAGCCAATGCCCAAGGTGACCTGCTGTCCTGTCCTCGATTTTTCCAGAAACACAGACCAGTGGCCACAGAAGCTGATCATGCAGCTCATCCCACAGCAGCTACTGGTAAAAGAAATAATAACGATAATAGTGAAGAGAAAGATCTAATACAGCTCTTTCTCTCCGACTGTAATGCTACTGAAGGTTGTCAACACAGGTTGACATTGAAAACATACAAGCATGTTTTGGAGAAGCTGGACTCCCACTGATAAAGAGGTTTCAGTGCTTCTCTTTGCACACCAGTGTGTAATATTTGTGTAGTATGGGTGGCTTCACCGTTTGAGAATATGTAATGTCATGTGGATGTAAGCCTATGCCTGCACACTTACCTTTTGTTTACTCACTCATTCTTTCCCATAGAGAAAAATCAATCATGTTCTTTAGACAATTAACCATTTCTGACCATCCATTCCAAGCCATTGTTCGTCGGTAACCAATAAACCTTGAACTCCTTCCATAAGGTCAGAAGAGGTCATTGTCTTTATAGAGGATCTAAAGATTTAAGCAACATGGACATGCCTAACTAAATTATATATCGAGTGAATGGGATGGGTTTGTGTCGAACAATGAGAGTCTATCCTATCTGGATTCACAGAATCTTTTTAAAAGGTATTGGCCTCAACCAGCTTAGCAACTCCCAAATAAGCATAGACCTTGATTGAAATCAGGCAGCTTTTTCTTGTATTATTCAAGAACCTTTGACGTAAACAAGCAAATTACAACCCTGTATTCTTTGTCCTGCGTTGCATTATTTGGTACTGGAGAAATTGAACACAGTAGTTTGCAGTGCATTGAGGCAATTTTAGAACTAACTTTACACCGAATAGAATCGTTGTGAATTTGACACAATAGCCGATGCTCTGAATAGCCCACTGTTAGAAGGAGTGATTTATAAATGTAACTGATCCACATTTGTACTCTCTCTGCCTCTCTTCCTACCTGTCAGTTAATCACCCTCTCTCTCTCTCTCTCCACATGACAGACAACACTGGGGCCGCTGTTCAGAAACTCGCGTATGGTGCAGTTTCTGTTTACCAACAAAGATGTGGAGTCTCTGAAAGGCCTGTATCGCATTATGGCCAATGGCTTTGTGAGTCCAGCTTGGGTCATTCTACACACCCCCATACACACACACACACACGCACACGCACACACACACACACACAAACACACACAGTTTTCCACTATACACGTCAAAAAGACCACAACATACCACACTTAACCACAATGGCAAACACATCTTTAGTTCAAGCTGCCTCAGGTGGTCACAAGAGGGTGTAGTGCATGGTTGTGATCCAAGGAGTATTTTTTATATATAGCTTAAGGAAAGAGTCTCAGGATCAGAGCCCCAGTGTTGCTGTAAATCCAAGGGAAGAGAACATTTCTCTCTTGCTCTGCACTTGACATCTTCCCCCTATGGTCACACTGTGTGTTGAGGGTTGAAGTCGCACTGTATGCACCCCTATTGGGACTTCTGAACTCGGCTGCAGGGAACCAAATGTGCCACCAGGGGGAGTAAGTAACCATATGTAGTTTTGTAGTGCCAGAAAGATTTTGGATTGGCAGCTTCTAGTCTATTCATGGTCTGGTTTGGATTATCTAACTTAATTAATGACATATGGGATTAGACTATAGGCTTTTGTCTGATATATGCATTTCTGCTCCTGGGTCTACAAAGGCTCGGACTGTGCGCCTAGATCCATTCAGATTTCATTGCACAGAACCTTTGAGCTGCTGTTAGGGCTGTGAAGACAACATATCTGTAAAGTTATGATGGTGGAAAAATAACCTTGCTAGCGGGTTGTCGAAATCGCTGCACTCCATTTGCGTTCAGGATCAACCCACACTGTCTCCCAAGGGGATACTTTTTGCTAGATGGTTGCATTGCTTGGTGACCAATTGTTAGGACATTGGTTTAGGAAGAGGAGAAATCCTCCCAAAAAAAGTGTTTGAAAAAGACACCAGATAGTAGCCCAGTTGACGCCCAGTTTTGACAGCTGATATGCAACATCCTGAAACAAGAAACTGAAGTGCTCCTTGTGTTGTTTTAGTATCACGGGAAAGGATCTACAGTGCCACTTGAAAGTATGTGAACCCCTTGAGGACTTAAGCGTTTTCTGTTGTTTTACCATGATTTTTTATTTTTTTATCACCAATTTTCCATAGATGAAATGTCAGGTTTATGTTTATCATTTGCATGTACTTGTTTAGAGGAAATAGTTTGAGAAGCTGAAAAACTACATGAAACATCGAATTAGTCCATTTCAAAAGTAAGTGAACCCCCAGCTGAATTGATAAAGTCAAGCAGGTAACAGATTCAGTGAAACTTATTTGGGTGAATAATTAGTCAATTGAGCAAACCGATCATCTGAGACATCCTTAGGGAAAGGTTTGGGCCATACCGATTAAAAGAGAGAGGAAACCAACCAAACTACTGTAGTGCCAAGGTGTACCCACACAGATCAACAATGCCGAGAGGAAACGAGATATCCGAGAACATCAGGAAGAAGGTACTGACAGCCCATCAGTCTTGGGAAAGCTATAAGACCATCTCCAAAAGATTCCAGCTCCATCCATCCATCCAAGACAAATAATTTTGAAATGGAGGGTATTCAACATGACCGCATCTCTGCCTAGAAGTGGACGCCCATCAAGACCATCACCAAGAAGCACCAGAAGAAGAATAAATCAGGTAAAAGTCAACCCACACATCACCTCTAAAGAGTTTCGGACCTCTCTGGCAGCATCTGGGGTAAATGTACATGGGTCTACAATCAGACGAAAATTGTTGGTTTTGATCGTGACAAAATAATTCTATCTCGGACTCATCTGTTTAAAGAAGGGACTTCCAGAAGGCCTTTGGTTTATCCAAGTGCTCTCGGGCAAAGTTGAAACGGGCAGTTTTGTTCTTTCTTGAGAGCAGAGGCTTCCTTCTAGCAACCCGATCATGAATGTCATGTCTATTCAATTTTCGTCTGATTGTAGACCCATGTACATTTACCCCAGATGCTGCCAGAGAGGTCTGAAACTCTTTAGAGGTGATGTGTGGGTTGACTTTTACCTGATGTATTCTTCTTCTGGTGCTTCTTGGTGATGGTCTTGATGGGCGTCCACTTCTAGGCAGAGATGCGGTCATGTTGAATGCCCTCCATTTCTAAATTATTTGTCTTGGATGGATGGATGGAGCTGGAATCTTTTGGAGATGGTCTTATAGCTTTCCCAAGACTGATGGGCTGTCAGAACCTTCTTCCTGATGTTCTCGGATATCTCGTTTCCTTTCGGCATTGTTGATCTGTGTGGGTACACCTTGGCACTACAGTAGTTTGGTTGGTTTCCTCCCTCTTTTAATCTGTGTTGCCCAAACCTTTCCCTAAGGATGTCTCAGATGATCGGTTTGCTTAATTGACTAATTAAGCACCCAAATAAGTTTCACTGAATCTGTTACCTGCTTGACTTTACAAATTCAGCTGGGGGTTCACTTACTTTTGAAATGGACTAATTCCATGTTTCATGTAGTCTTTTGGCTACTCAAACAATTCCCTCTAAAAAAAGTACATGCAAATGATAAACATAAACCTGACATTCCTTCTATGGAAAATTGGTGATGAAAAAAATGAAAAATCATGGTAAAACAACAGAAAACTCCTAAGTGGTCAAGGGGTTCACATACTTTAAAGTGGCACTGTATAGGTCAAGTGCATTCAAGTTGAGACCTGACCGTGAAAGACCAGCTTCATAGAACTCACACCATTTTGATGTACAGTGGGGAAAATAAGTATTTGACCCACTGCCGATTAGGCAAGATTGGCCACTTGCAAAGTAATGCGTGATCTATAATTGTAACGGTAGGTTTATCTTAACAGTGAGAAACAGAATATAAACATCCAGAAAGCTGCATTTTATAACCGTTCTGAATTGATTTGCCTTTGTTGATTTGCCCCCTACCAAACAGCAAGAATTCTGGCTCCCACAGACCAGTTATGTGCTAAACTATCGAAACGGTATCATGATTTCACACGCCTGTAGGTATTTTATTGTTAGAGATGAAAAAAAATAAGTTATTGAAAAAGCAGGAAAATGTAACCATATTGTAAATCATGCAAATAAATACAAAGATGATGTATCTGTTTACTGTGTATATTATGCATCATGAAGAGGAGTAGTTATTGATTATTGTAACACTTGTTTTCGGCGCAGGTAGCTTGGGAATATTTGCTTCAGCAAGATTGCTTCAGATAGACTCCACATTATGTGTGACATTTTTGATATGTCACAGTCAATTTGTAGACTTCCTCTGCATATTTCTGCACCCTTAAAGACTCACATTTTCCAAGGGGTATTTCGTGATAGAATTTCATCAATGCTTCTCCCAAGTAAATGTTCATAGTAAATGTTACATGTACTTGGTGGGTAGCTAGGCATATGCATAGAACAAGAATCCAAGGCTTTGAATACTAGCTGGACTTTTTGATGATGATGATGATGATTTGTGTCTGTCTGTCTGTCTGTCTGTCTGTGTCTGTGCACATTCAGGCGGGCTGTGTGCATTTCCCCCACAGCGCTCCGTGTGAGGTACGGGTGCTGATGCTGCTGTACTCCTCGAAGAAGCGCATCTTCATGGGCCTCATCCCCAACGACCAAAGCGGCTTCGTCAACGGCATCCGCCAGGTCATCACCAACCACAAGAACCACCAGCAGCAGCAGCAAAGACAAGTGAGCACATACACACTAACGCACACACGCACACGTATTCAACTATCTGTATATAAATCAACGAAGATGTACACACACCTATTCACATGCTTACGTGCACTCGGTACACATGGATATTTACTATATCCTCTAAAATACGTGTACACACAGGACATCACCTTGTTAATCTTTCCAAAAGTATACACACACACAACCCCACCCCCCCCCCCCCCCCGCCCTACTGACTGCCTGGCTTTCTCCATGGCAGGGTATGGCGGCAGCTGGTCAGATGCAGCAAGGCCAGGTGCCACCCAATCCGAACTTCCTCAACCGAGCGCCCGGCGCTCTCCAGGGTCCCCACGGCAACGTCCAGCAGCAGGTACCCCGTCCCCCCCTCCCCACACGCACACACACACACACACACCGCTCCCCCCTCAGTCCCACTGTTTGCCCACATGTTCTGCACGGTTTCACTGTTCTCTCATGCATTCTCCAGTGTTCTTGAGCTCTTCACAGTTTCGCCTCACGTTCCTCTATGTTCCGAAGTTCTCCCCTCCCTCTCACCACGTGCCATACTCCTCCGCACGCCTCATAGGCTGTTGTCTTTTTCCTTTGTCCTTGGATGGAACTTGCATGCCTTCTGATAACCCTCCACTCTGCACCTCTTCTTTTCTTTCTCTCTCTCTCTCTCTCTCTCTCTCTCTCTCTCTCTCTCTCTCTCTCTCTCCCCCTGCCACTCCCTCCTCCACTTGTCCTCTTCTCCTTGTCTCCTGTGGTGTCGCACCCCAGTCTGTGGTGGTGGGCATGCCGCCTGTTAGTCAGGTCTCTATGATGGAGGACCAGCAGAGGCAGAACACCATGGTGAGAGAGAGAACACACACTCACACGTATGCGCCCACACACAAACACCCCCACACACACATACACACACACACACACACACACACATATATGCGCCCACACACTCACACACTCTCACACACACAAACACACACACACACATATGCGCCCACACACACATATGTGCCCACACACACACACAAAAAAAACACACAGGTGCTCTAAGTCACACAATAAACATGCATACACACAGACACTAACACACACAAAACACATGCATTTTTAAATTGGTCTTTATTTATTTCCATATTTAAGGTTTAATAAGAATACGAAATGCTTTACAGGCACACTATTGATGTTCCTAAGCTTTATTTATTTTATTTATTTATTCTTATTCCACCGTTTTTTTTAGCGTTACTTTGCTTCTAGCGCTTTTAAGATGGTTGTACTGCACCCTGTCGTTCTTTTGTTATTGTTGTTTTTCATCCCTCTTTTTCGTCCTATTTAAATGAATGGTCAAACGTTCGCCTACTGCGGCGTTACTTGCCCTGCCAGCGGTAGACCAGTGCCATTTAGACCAAAGATTTTAGAGCATGCAGCGGCTGAACCGAGGCCGACTGAATGATTGATTGATTGATTAGTTTATTGACACACATCAGTTTTTTCCTTTACAGGAGCACTGTTCTTCCTGTGGTCACCTGTGGAATGAGACCCTATATCTCGGTCATGACTGAAATACCCCATCTACTGGTGTAATGTGTAGCCTATTGTAGCATACATGTGCTTCCATATGCTGCAATAGGGGGTGGAAGCAGGATTTTGTAGCATTTTGATTATTTAAAACAATGTTTTCAAGGTTTATCAGCATGTGGACTCTTTAGGCTTGTGGTTTTGTTAACAAACATGATTACCCTAGCCTATGTTAATTACCAACGATAATTAAATAGCAAATGTTTCTTTTCTTCTCATGGCTTACTGGTGATATTAAGTGTCCTGCTTAGCGTTATTTAGCCTAGATGATAACGATATTGGTACACAACAGTTTGAGATGTATTTTATGCAGACAGGAAAAGTAACTGGACGAACTTGGTCAAATAGCTATTTCCCAAAACCCCATTCGTTCCCTCATAGAATTTTTTTGTACAACACCCCTCCCTCAACCTTTTCTTTTCAAGCGTATAGGAGAATTAACTTAATTTGCTAAATTACCTGTCCAGCAGAAAATGGGCAGTTTTTGAGAGGATTCATGCTCCCGTGATTTTTTTTGTGCTAAATAAGTTTGATCCTCCATATAAGATATTAGCCAGCACCAGCAACCACTGATTCCTCTCCTTTCTTTTTCTTTATCGTCCAACCGGCGCCGACCAATTCAAACTGCCGCTTGAACATAAAAACCGTAAATGGCCCACTCTAGAGCCAGTGCAGAGACATAGCAGTGCACATGGCAGCATCCATGGAAGAAGACCCGCTCTTATGTAGATGAAAACCGCTCATAATATCTGTGCGTAAATATGTCCAGGAAAGGGCACTGGACACACACACACACACTCACTCACATACACAGAACATTAGAAACGACTCACACAGTGATCACTTTGACAAGGAAGGAAACATATATCAGACACACACATCAGGCAGGCTAACCACAAACACTCAACACTTCTTTAATGCATCCCCATAGACAAACGTGTGTGTGTGTGTGTGTGTGTGTGTGTGTGTGTGTGTGTGTGTGTGTGTGTGTGTGTGCGCTTACGTATGACATTCTCTCTCTCTCTCACACACACACACACACACACACACACACACACACACACACACACACACACACACACAGGGACCAATTATGACCACGTTTCTAATTCCTGTCAGTAGGCTAACCACTTGGCATGGGTTCACAGTAACTCTCTGATAAGTGCGTATGGGCAAACAATTGTATGAAGTGAGTAGCTACCGGCTTACCCTCGCAATCACTCTTATCTTGGTTTCAACACCAGACTTGCCTTCAGTCCCTCTCAGACTCGCTTGTTTGACTCTCCTCCTCCCGCTCCCTGTATGCTTATCAGCCATTTTGAATGCATCATCTTGCACAGCATTCTTCTTTTTTCAGCTATCTCTTTCCTTCATGTCACTCTTTTGGGACTAAACTCTCTCTCTCTCTCTCTCGCTCTCTCTCTCTCTCTCTCTCTCTCTCTCTCTCTCTCTCTCTCTCTCTCTCTCTCTCTCTCTCTCTCTCTTTCTCTCCTCTCCTCCTCCTTCTCCCAGCTGACCATGCGCGCTGCCGCCACAGCCAATCAGCAACCCCCAGTCAGCGGTGCCCCGCCCAACCAGGTGTCTCAAGGACAACCCCAGCCGGGCGCCATGCTCCGCCTCCCCAACCCAGGAGCCAATCCACAGCTTCGGAGCCTTCTCCTCAGCCAACAGCAGCCGGTAAGCACCCCTCGACTGACAGTCGGAGACAGTCGGAGACAGTCGGAGTGGCGGGTTTTTTGTAGGGGTCCGGATCAGTGGGCTGAGTTGAGGCGACTGCCTCGTCAGAAGCAATCTGGGGAAGATAGAAACACGTCCTGCAGCAGAGAGAGGAGTTTATTTTCATCTTAATTTCATGTGTTTACAGAACGTCAGCGCCGTTGGGGTAAATGTGGAGAGATGTGTGAGGCAGCTCTTATTAATGTTCACTGTCATATGGTGTGTTGGAGTTAGAGGTGCGCGTGGAGAGAAACTGGCACATTTAAGGAACTGCGATCACACTCTCTCTCTCTTTTTCTCACTCTCACACTCTTTCTTTCTCTCTCTTTCTTTTTCCTTTGTTTCTCTCTCTCTCTCTCACTCGCTCTCTTTCTTTTCCCTCTGTTTCTCACTCTCACACTCTCTCTCATATATAATCTTTCCCTCTCTTTCTCCCTCTATGCCCCCGCTTTTCCCTCTTCCTCTATTCCTCTCGCTCTTTCCTCTTCCTCTCTTTGCCACTCTTCTCCCTCTTTCTTTCACTTTCTTCCTCTTTTGCTTTGTTGAACTTTCTGTCTCTCTCCTCCCCTCTCTATGTCCCGCTCTCTCCCCCCTCTGTGTTGCACTCTACAGCAGCCTGGAGTGGGTCACATGCAGGGCATGCTGCCGGGGATGCCAGGTCTCGGCCAGCAGATGGTCCACTCTGCACCGGGAGGAGGCGCTCCCATGCAGGCCCAGTGGAGGCAACCTCTCCCAGGTAAAATTAGAACCCACACACACAAACACACACACACACAAACACAGACATATGTGCACACGCGCATTTGGACATACGCACACGCGCATTTAGACTAATGTGCGCACTTACACACACACACGCACACGCACACAAACACAGGCACATGCGAATGGACACACACACACACAAACACACATACGTATGCGCAACGTCCACACAGACATATGCACATACACATACACATACACATACGCACATACAGACATACACACACACACCTGCACACAGACCCACAGACACGCACACTCACACAGAGTCAGGTAGGTAGGCAGGCAGGCACCTTGTTGGTACTGACCTAGTATCAGCACCTGCTTCTCCTAGCTTTAACCTAACCCCCTCTTGAGCTCACTGGTGATGAAATAGCCCAGAGGGCCAGAAACAGAACCTGAATCGGGTCCAGAGCGCTCCGTTTCCAGAGCCGGTTCAGTTTAGCTCAGCTCAGTTTGGGCTCAGCCAGCACTAGATTAACTGATCTGGATGGGAGCCTGATCTGAGAACAGGGATTTGCATGCTAATGCCGTTTGTCCAAGGCGGTCTGAAATTAGCTCAGGAGACATGCCATCCACTGGGAAGTTGATATACGATTGTAATATTTTCTTTTATTTATCCACACACACACATTTAAACATAGATATTACAGATGACACTCATGCACATGTTACACCTTCTTTTTGTCATCCCTTTATCACTTTTTCTAAAACTCTTCTCAGGTCAAATGCTGATGTCGACGGGACCGCGTGGGCCTGTCGGACAGGGTCCTGGAATACCACCGGTGTCCAGCGTCATGGAGGATGAGATTCTTATGGACCTAATCTAAAGTTGCCTGTCTCCAGCAGAAAACTTTATGGACTGCAATGCCCATCAGGCCTTTATTATTTTCTTTTCTTTTTCTTTCTTCTTTTTAAATCAAGACACCCTTTTGCTCCCTTCATGGGAAAAGCAACACACACACACACACACACACACACACACAAACAAAGACTTGCATACTTTCCCCTCACACGTACACATGTGCTGTCTGATCGTGTTATTCAACAGTGAGCTTGTGACATTAAGCACCATCATGGAAACTGTTGAGAAGACTGACTGCCATAACTGGCCTCTGCTGGTTAGGCACGTGCAGAACGTTTTCTTCAGTGCACAGTGTTTTTGAAGGATTTCCACATAAAACCATGCATATGTTACTTTTCAGGTAATCTGAGGTGTAGGCTGTAGATGTAATAAAGTCAAACCATTGAAATGCTCTTCCATTGAACCATACCTGCGGATTTTGTCCTCCCGTTGCAGTGTCGTTTTTCACACTTTCAGAAACACATTTGATCAGGTCTTCATTTTCACACATGTTGAGCGAGAAAGGAAAGAGAATGAAACAGAAATATGAAAGAGTGCGTGTGCGTGTGCACGTGTCAGAGAGCAGGCATCCATAACTGAACAGCTCTCTTTCCGTCATGCCACTGAGGTGTTGTCTTCTCGACCCGTTCATCGACAACAGGCGACTGAAATAGAAGAAGCAATGGGTTGTTTAATGTCTGTTTCTGCCAAATGGTGTCAGAGTGTTAATTTTAACTACTCCAATATGTCGTGGAACCATACAGTGCCCCCCAGTGCCAAGTAGTCCTACCAGATGGCATCACTTGGCCACGTTTTCTCTGGCATATTAAGAAGCGTGAGCGCCCGCATGCGCACACGCCATGCTGGTCACATATGCGTCCGGAGTCGTAAAAGCAAATTGAACACACACTTGTGCATCATAACAATTCTGCTCTTCAGCAAGTCAAGGCAAGTGCTCAACCAACCCCCCCCCCCTTTCCCACATGGTTGGTGGAAAGCACTGACTTATTCCAAAAGCACATGATCATGTCAGTCAAACCCAAAACAAACAGGTAAGCATTTTGGCTGTGTGATTACCTAGCTTGCTACAATGCTGGCTCAAAGCACAGAAACAGGATACAAGCACACAAAAACACACATTCCCAGGACAACAGCATATGTTTGATAGGCTTCCTCATTAGTCCTTGGAGAACATCTATACAACCACACACCTGACGCAGTGAGCAGACTCTCATTCTTACATACACAGACAGGAAGTGATGTTATTCCACATCGCCAGGGAGACGGTTGCTAAGATACAATGACACCGGGATCTGAATCTAAGCCTTCACCCCCCACACACACACACATCTCAGCCTCACACATGCAATCACACACACACACACACAGACGCTTCTGTGTCAGCGTGACGAGCGCTCACCCCCCTCGGATCCACCCTCACTTGGACAACAGTTGGACAACTGTGAGCTGCTTGCTCTTTTTCTTCTCTCTTTCTTTCTCTCTCTCTCTCTCTCTCTCTGCACTTACAGGTCAGAAAGCTCTGCACCCTCTCTGCTTCATTGCTCTTTAAGATGGACACATTACTCTGTACTGTAATGAGTCGCCTGCTGCCATCAAGGACTTATAGAAACGCATTTGGCTCAGTCTCATTTATATAATATCCTCTGTGTTAGCCAGTGATTGCTATGCTGATGTGGGGTAATAATTAGGAGCTGTGCATCAAACATGACCATTACAAGTTATAGAGTGCTGTTCACTCCCTTCATCTTGAGGAGAGTATTGATAGCTCTCTAAGTGCCTTTAATCTTAGTGTGGCAGCCCTGTAGTTGCTGGTCTCTGGGTTTCATGATAAGTGGGTCACAAAAAAGGCACCATGTTTCCTCTTGTGATGGTTATAATTTTAGGAAGGCTTGCTTGAATCACTGAAATATAATGTCTCAGAGGGGAGTGTGTAGCTTGTCTGACATAAGAGCCCTGTGAGGTTTTCTAGTGATCTTTAAGGACCACTGATAGAGGTATGCTGGGTCTGTAATCATGTCTTCATTTCATGATGGAGATCAAATTCAAAAAGTAATGGAAATAAAATGGTGAATAGTATGTTTTTAACTTTCTCTAGGTCTCTTCATAGAAGTGCGCTTCATATCTCTAGGTCTTTAAAGGGGATTGTGGATGCTTTGGTTTGGACCTGAAAACGGAGGTAGCGTCAATGCACAATGGAGCAGTGGTGGATGACCAGTGTTGTAGCAAGGTGCCAATGTGTGACTGGATGTTGACTGGCATCCTGACTTGTCAGATGCGAGTGCTGAGGCTACCACTCTCGTTGAGGGAGGCGAGAGGTTCTGCTTCCAGCCAGGCAATGGTTTTGGATAGGAAGCCAGAGCAAGCACCGACCGCTGAGACCACCACTGTTTCCCTGTCAGCTGATGAGCAGAACTCTCTGCAGGGTGTTCAAGACCAGCAGTAGGTGCAGTCCAAAGGTGAACTGAGCTGAGCAGGTGCTGAAGAGGCAGTAGAGAGAGAGAGACAGAAAGAGAGAGAGAGAGAGAGAGAGAGAGAGAGAGAGAGAGGGAAAGAGGGAGAGGAAAGGGTGAAGAGTAAAGTACGAGGTACTCTGTTTTCAGCACACCACCAGCTTACCTGAATGAGGTGGGGGTGGGGAGGGGGAGGGGGGAGTCTTGACCTACTCCTGCATTGTTGACCCAAATCACAGCGAAAGAACAGGAATCATCAGAGAGGGCGGGTTACAGAGCAAAGGCCTACGCAGAAAAGCTGTGGAGGGGATAAGGTTGATTGTTACCTTGAGGCTTTTGTAATGCTCTTTTAATGGAAAAAAAGAGAGATTTCAATTATTTCTTATGTCTTTAAAATAGGGAAAATGGATGACACAGTTTTCAGGTAGAAGAAGATAATGCGGGGGGAGCTGTGGCGCAAGCAGCCATGAATACCATGAATGGGTCGGAATACCCATGGGGACCCGGTTCGAGTCCGACTCGCGGTCATTTCCGAATCCCTCTCCCGATCTTTCTCCAGCTCACTTCCTGTCTCTCTCTACTGTCCTATCTGATTAAAGGCATAAAAGCCCCCAAAAAAAGATCATGCACGCAAAAATGGCAACATATAAAGTGCATTATTAAAAGATGCACATATGGAAAAGCAGAGATGTTGTGACTATTTGTCCAGCTGATGTCCATGTAACTACATGTGCCAAGATCACTTGTCCAGCGGCTTTGTTAGCTGCTCCAATGGCACCATGGTAATAGTGAGTCACCACCGCTTCATCTGCAAAGTCAGTGGTGGACAGTAACTATGCACATTTATTGAAGTATAAAGGTGTACAGAGATGTCATCATCTGTATTTGGTCAACCAACAAAATGATGTATCTGTATCTGTATCTGTATCTGTATTTGGATTGAAGACAGGACGAGGGCGTGGTTTATACAGGCGGTCATGTCTTTTAACTTTTAACGCACTTTATAACACGGGTACAAATCATATACTTAAGTGATGCTTAACTAATGCATGACTTGTGATTATTTAATGCATGTTGCTCACACTGAACCAAGGATGAAGTCACTGTGGCTTTACGTGATTACTTCACACCCACCCACCCACACAAACATTACATGTCCCATGCCCAAGGTTGTGAGTTGGGTCGGGTGTTTGTCCACAGGTTACATATTCAAACATTCTTTTCTTATCCTTCAAAAACATATGAAGCCTTTTAAAATCAGACTGGTCAACTGGTCATGTGTTGCTGCATGACCGAGTGGTCACCACAGGCCAGTGTTCATCAGTGAACTATAAATATAACTGTAGATGCACCATCCTGTGTTTGTGTGATTCAGTTTCCTGCTTACTCCACTTAATGCCATGTGGTTTGCCTCTGTGCAAACTTGTTTTCAACACTGACAGGCTCATAATGTTACAAGTGTCTGACAACATGGAAAAGATCCCTACAGAGTGTGTATGTTTACCTCAATTATTATAAAGAATTTTTTTTTTTTTTTTTTTTCAAAAATGAGACATACAAAGAAATAGCTCATGATCTGTTTCATTAATTTGACCAGGTTTTGCCCTTCCTCATATTTTGTATGATCTCTCTTTAGAAATCTCCGTGCTGCCTGCAATCCAATGGCAGTTTACATATTTGGGTTTAAAACTCTTGTCATGTTTGCACTCACTGCCTCCTTACCGGGTCACATTGTCAAAGGTGTCAACATGGGTATCTACTCTGTCAAGATTTTTGATACAGTTGAGAATGGAAGCCCAAATCAGTGGTTGTCTCTGTTGGTGAGTCCAATATCTGAATTTCACTAAAACCAAAAGGAGGTGGTAATTGCAGCGTAACCCACTCTTAATCACAAATGTGCTTCTTTTTTTTTTACCATGTTCAAGAGCCACATGAAATCCTGCAATGACTGTAAACCAGTAAAAAAAAGTCTGGAGTTCATGTCCTTTGCAGAATCAATCGCAAAATCAGACTGCTTAAGCTGCTCCTTCCGATTTGTATTCTCTTCCTGTGTGACCTCCAGTTCTTTTTTCACAGCTTCATGGTCATCGTGGCTCTGTTTGTACTGCAGGTTCAGTTGGTCCATCTCTTTGTGGGGCACAAACTCACCTTCATTGCAATACACAACACACACACACACAAACACACACACACAGAATATATGTCTGTTTCTCTAACTCACCCACCCACAAACCAACCAGCACATACACACTTAATAGTATAGCTTGCACAGCTTTAGGGTATTCAAGAGGATCTGTCTGCCTCAGTTTCGCCTGTTAAGCTAGTAACAGTCTTCATCCCAGATTTTCTTTTTTTCATATCTAGGACAAGTGTTGGACAAGGACAAGAACATGGTCAAGGTAACGTGGTAAATAATTATCAACATATTAATATAACAATGCCATAACATAGATAAGGCCACACAAAGAAAGCTTAAACAGTCTACTCAGGCAGGTTAGAATATTACAAATGAAGACTGAGTGGCTATGACATGACAGGACAGCAGACCTTGCCACCTTTTCTCTGGTAATATGAGAACACATGGATGGAACAAAATCTGGAATCTTACGATCCATGGACTGTTCTCCTGATAAGAGAAAGAGAAAAGAGTAGCTTGTCAATAGTTCACTATTTTACAAACAAGGCGCTCAGCCACAATGAGAACCAACAACGCAACACGAGAAGTGAAAGAAGTTGTACTACAAATAACACTAGCTGTTTAAAGACATGATTTTTAACCTGAACCAAGAAATGGTGGCTTACGGACTTTGTATTGGTTTCCTGAGTAGAGTTACGGGTTGCCAAGATATATAGAATTCCTTCACTTATTAAGTGATGTGACTGAGATGCTATGTCAAAGTAACATCAGGATCACGTCAGCCCTGTCCCTCACTCCCCATTGGTGGCTATTCCCTTTAAATGGACAAGCGACGTGACCTTCTGCCCTTTGCTTCCCTTGAATGCCACAAGGGCACACGGTAGACTAAGAAGCTTGCTGACCGTTATCCACCTATCCATAACCAAATTACTTTCTAGTCAGAATGGTCCCTGGGACAAAACCAGTTGAAAACCCCTGGCCTAAGCTAACAACCAACAGGTACGTGGAGCAGTTTTTGTAGGTGCTGCCGACTCGTCCATATAAGCTTGATTGGGAGGTATCCGGGTGCCGTCCTGCAGTCTCTCACCACCAACAACCTATTTAGATGCCCTTAAAATTACATCCATTGCCATGGTGAAATCCAACGGTGAAATGGTGCATGTAGCCAGGATACCAATTTCCAAATGCTGTCTGGATGTGGTGTAGTGACTTGTGTTGAAACACAACTTTATATCCTCAAAATATGCTTTGAGTAACACTGAAATCTTTCCAGGGACCTGAAAGTAGCCGAATGCCTTCTCCAACAGACTGTGTGGCACCGATCCAAACGCATTAGCCATGTCCAAAAATAAGACACGGACGTCTCTCCCGTCTGTCCTTGCTGCCTGCATTTGATGCCAAATCGTGCTACTTTGTTCCAAACATCCAGAAAATCCTGGGATTCCTGTTTTCTGCACAGAAATATCTATCAAACTATTAACCTTCACAAAAGAGACCAACCCCCCCTTGCTACCACACTAAAGAAAGTGTTTCCTCCCACATTAAGATTGGCTTAAAGTAGCTGATGCAGCCGTTGCCCAGGACATAACCTTTTTGCACCTCTCTCCACCTGGGCAGGCTATTGTCCATTGGTGGAATGTCTGCCGGTCACACAGGATCCATATGCCCCTGACTGTCAGTATGTACCTGTTGAAGATACACCACCGGGTCCTTCATTTCAAATCTCAAATGTCCCATTTTTTCTTGAGCCTGTAAAGACCAACTTGGACCAACCAATAGATCCTTGTAGAATGCGACACCTAGCTTGTTCCTCCTTCTAGTCTTCTTCCTTGCAGTACACAAATGTCTTCTCTCTGTTCATCATCTGCTTATTTTCATTGCTTCTTCTGCTGCCTCTTCTCTCAGATCAGCCTTTAATGTTTCAACCTGTGGTCTTGACTTGGCTTGACCTTGCTTTTCCGACCAACTCCATATCTTTCCATGCCATATTTATAGATTACCTCAACCATGCAATTCAAATTGTTCTCCACTATATCCTTAAATCCTTCCAAAATTCCTTTGAAATCATCACTGATTGGATCCTTGACTCCAGAAGCCCCAGGCCATCGAACCTTTAGTTTCTGTCCACTACATGGTTCCCTCTTGGTCTGCTTGATCTGTCATTACTGTTCACCAGCTGCATGATGTGGCAGGTCCTCCTTACTTACGCTGTAGTAGGGGTAAGGATAGCCTGTGATCTTTGGTGCCGCTGGTCTTCAACCGACTGACTTGATTCACTTCTAAAGTAGTGCTCAATGCAGAGCCCCTGTACTCCTTTATACAGGCATTTTTCCTGATGGATCCTCAAGCCTTCAGTGAAGTTTCCTTCCTCTATCCACTTATACAAACCTGAAAAGCTTTACCCTTACCCCCCCCCCCCCATATCAATGTTCATCCCCTGATCTTGCAGATTCTAGAGGTTTTCTATTTGGTTGTTCTTCTGTACCTAGTTGGGTGCATCTACTTGGCTGTATTTGCCACACATGTAGCTACTGCTAGTTGCTAGCCCAGAGCAGCCCCAATGGGGTCCATTCCCTCCTGCCAGCTGTATTTCCATCAGATGGCCTTTTTCTTGTTGTAGGTAGTTTTAGTAAAATTCCTTGTGCTATTGGTTAGGGACTTCCCACTGCCACCCAACCTCTTACTGTCACATGCAAGTACTCATACCCAACAACCTAGCCTAAGTACATTACTTTTGTTGAATATATTTTGTTTTCAAGGGGACATAAAGCAGTGAACAGATAATGATGAATCAACAATTACTATATGAAGAATTGTGTGTGACTGGCTAAGAACGGTTATCTCTAACCCCCCTGCCTGCTGTAAGGGCGACTAAAGAATATATTATACATAATACATTTACATTTCAGTGATATGTAGTAAAATGAAACGATAAGTTAGTGAAATCAAAGTCCTATGTTGCAAACAGAATGGGCATGCTTATCTTGTGACCATCCTCAATTATATTAATTGATTTAAAGTAATATATAATTGATATATTATTATATTATACTGTATATAAAGAGCAATTTCCGGTAGAAGAAGTATGCACTTCTATTTCATTATTTGTGCTTTCCCAGATAACGTATTCAGATTTGGGTACATCCCTACTCAATTACTGTACTTAAGTACAGTTGTGATGTTCTTGTACTTTTCTTGAGTATTTCCATTTTATGCTACTTTATACTTCCACTTCACTACTTATCAGAGGGGAATATTGTACTTTCAGCTCCACTACATTTATTTTACAGTTTTACTAATTTCTTTTAAGATGAAGATTTTACACAATAGATGGTTTAACAAGCTTTTAAAATACAACACATGGTTAAAGATTAAACCAGATTTCCAACATTTTTGGCTTCTGACGTCTTACGGAAAGCAGTGTGTTGTCACATTTCAGAGGTCTTTGAGTTGTTAACAGCCCCACCAAATAGTGATTTTCCCCTCTAAACTTCTCACATGGTTTCATTTCAATTCATGTTTAAATTATACAGTACAGAAAAAGTCCCAAAACATTTGTTTCAGAACTTTGTTCTTCTTCCTCTCCCATTAATCATCTCCTCTCATTAATCATTTATCTGGTGTCCCTGTATAACCGTATATAAAATAGTTCAAACTAGCTTCACTTCCAGCACAACAGTAACTTGCAGCTTACACACTGATACTTCAGTATTAATAATCTAATGATGTCATACATAATAATATGCCAGTCAGAGGGACCAAACCAGCACTTTCCCTTAAATACTTGACATTTAGTTGCTAATACTTGTTTGCTTTGACTTAAGTAGGCTTGTTACTTCTAATTGAGTATTTTTACATTGCTTTTACATTGCTGTACTGGTATGCACTTCTATTTAATTATTTGTGCTTTCCCAGATAACGTAGTCAGATTTGGGACATGATGGGTACATCCCTTCTCAATTACTGTACTTAAGTACAGTTTTGATGTTCTTGTACTTTTCTTGAGTATTTCCATTTTATGCTACTTTATACTTCCACTCCACTACTTTTCAGAGGGAAATATTGTACTTTCAACTCCACTACATTTATTTTACAGTTTTACTGCAGTAAAGGATCTGAATACTACTTCCACAACAGCGCAAAATATACAACACCTCACCTTGCACCTTTTATTAAGTGAAATACATTTTATGAAAAGTGACATCTTCACAGGTTAGTTCTCCATATCAAGTTTTAGAGTTTTGGTTGAATGCCTCTGTCAGTTGATATGGCAACGGCTGTGTGGTGATTTTTTTTGTGTCTGCCGTTATCCCAGGCCTCTTCTCACTCTCTCCCGGTGCCCTAAATAGACTTCAGTATGTGTATGTTATCAGCAGAAGCTTTTGTCAGGCAGTTGTACATCTGGAGAGCGACAAAAGAGCATTTCCAGCAGAGTTGATGTTACACACTATCTCACGAGCAAGCAGTTCTTTTAAAGCATTTCCCATGGGCTCAATTTCAACAAGCAATATTTTTTTTTCTCCTGTTGTGCACATGAAAAGACATCCAGCATTAGCTGATCGAGCTCAGCAAACTCCAAACATTGCATCCTGAATAGACCATGAAAAGCATGCCGAGGGTGCCACAGCAGATCAGCACAGATCATGAGCTAAAGCATAGAAAAAAGCCACTCTTGCATGGCAAAAGAGCAATGGCACGCCATGCGCTGTAAACACAGCCCTGTGCCCCGCAGGTTTTTGCAGTGCAGGACCGTGCAGGATGCCACGACAGTGTCCTGGAGCACTGCAGCCACCCACAGCACAGCGCAACTCTGCTCTGCTCTGCTCTGCTGCTGCACTGGACTGGACTATGGCACAGCCAGAAGGGGAACAAGCACCTGCTCTCTGTGGCCATGAGCGGCTCGGGCAGCATACTAACCCTGACAGGCAGCGTGGCTGCCAAAACTGATAACCCTATCACAGCTGAGGAGGGCACCGTCCGAGTGTGTATGTGTGTGTGTGTATTTGGTTGTGGTGGTGGTGGGGGGGTGGGTGGGATATGCGGTGGGGTAATAATGCACAACACATCTGCAACCTGTAGCGCAGCACAGGCGAGAGAGAGAGAGAGAGAGAGCACACATGCTCTATATCTCCATCATACCAACAGCACTAATCCTCCTCCAGCGACTCGCATCACTATTCATTTAACGGGCCGCGTGGCCACTCAATCAGTCTCTTGCAGGCTGCACCCTGACATCCAGCGAGCCACCGGGGAGAGAGAGAGGGGGGCTGCCGGCGGCCGAGGTAGCCACTGCAGCACTGGGATACTGGGGCTGCAGGGGGGGGGGGAAGCAGGGGGGGATGTAGCCGGAGGCTGTGGAGAAGCATACAAGGACCTTTTGAATGAGGGTCATAGAGGATGGTGTGTGTGTGTGTGTGTGTGTGTGTGTGTGTGTGTGAGTGTGTGTGTGTGTGTGTGTGTGTGTGTGTGTGTGTGTGTGTGTGTGTGTGTGTGTGTGTGTGTGTGTGTGTCTGTGCTCGGAGGGGGTAAATTAGAGAGATTGTAGGTGAAGAGGATTGAAGAACGAATGGGAGGGGGATGGGGGAAGAGGAAGGAGAGAAGACATGGGAGAGATAGGGAAATGATGAAGAGGCTCAGGATGACTTCAACGTTCAGGAGTATTGGTAAGAAAAAGCGAGGGACAGAGATGAGAGAGAAAAAGAGAGGGAGGGACGGGATGTTGTGTGGTGTGGTGTTTGTGTGTTAGTGTGAGCGTGTGTTTGAGCGGGGGAGATGGAGGGAGAGAAAGAGGGAGGGAGGGATATCCACTGCACTGTTGTGTGACTAGAAATTTAATAGAGAGAGAGGGGGGAGAGGGAGAGGGAGGGAGGGAGGGAGGGAGGGAGGAGGGAAGGAAGGAGGAGGAGGAGGGGAGCTAGTGAGCGAGGCAGGATGCAAAAGCAAAGAGAGAGTGCACCCACTGGTATAGAATTCCCGGGGAGCGCTATAGGCTGTGAACAATGCTCCCCCACTACTGCATAGCAAGGGGTGGGGGAATGGGGGTGAAGGTGGCGAAGGGGTTGGATGAGTAGGAGGAGAAGAGGGGGAAGATAAGAGGAAGAAGAGAGGAAAAGAGAGAAGGAAAGAGAGGGACTTAATCGTATAGATGCCATGTCTGTTGAGAGAGTACACTGTTGTATGCTGCAGAGGGACACAGGAAGAGAGAAGAGAGAAGGGGCGGAGGAGAGGGAGGAAGAGGGGTGGTAGTGGAGGGGTAGTGGAGGGGTGCTCACAAACATTACTGGGGCTTAGAGTAGGCACTGGACTGTGCCCAGGGCCCTGTGAGGTAGCATCAAGTGACAGTCAAACCTGAACTCCATACCATACAGAGGAGCCTGCGCTCTCCCTCCATCCACTGAAGGTAATGACAGAGATAAGGACAGATAAAGAGAGATGCTGACATTACATGTGTTTACTCATGTGTTACCCTTCACTTCAGAGGGTAATGGGTAGCCCAGCATAAAAAGGCATTGTGGTGGGGACTATGCCTTCCACTGACCTGTTGTTTTGGTATGTGAGAAACATGAAACGTGGATTCTGTTTGTTTGTATGCGTGCACGTACACGCACAAGTATGAGAGAGACAGAGAATCGCTGATTCCCTTAGTCAGAATACAGAGCGCTATCTTTCACCAGCAGTACTCAGACTCTCTCTCTGTCAGTCTCTCTCTCACACACACATATACTTACACAGTACTGACCCTCAATCTGCCAATCACAGTACCAGCTTACCATGCTCCTACCCTTCTTCACCTCAGTATGGACCCACTGCAACGTCTTCTGGAAAATCGGAGTGAACTGGGAGGAGACGCACTTGTCAGGAGCGTTTGAGAGTCAGCTGTGAGAAGTACGCATGCTCCGGGGTGGCTTCTGCTGCTGCCGTATGTGCCTGAGCGTTGCTAAGGGAACCAAACAGAGTCTTTCTTCCAAGCCTGCACACGAGCTATTGCCTCTTTCTCGGTCTGTCTTACACAAGCAAACATGCATTCACACATGAAAGAGACAAAGTGACCGGGAAAGAGACCGTCTGGATTAATGGTCAATGCTTTCTATCACGCTAATTAAATAGTATTTAGAGCACCGCCTTTCCCTGTAAGGCACTGTAAATGGAGTGACATGTGTCACGGATGAGTGGACATGTGACGTGCAGGACGGACCCAGTGGAACAACTCACCCACGCCACACCTCACCGGGTATGACTCCATACGCCATCCACCATAAAATGTCGGGCACTGTCTCGGTAACTGAAGCCCGAAACTCATCAATTAATGCAGTTTTACACCACTGTCCTAAATTCGGGTTTAACCTACTTTCACAGTTGCCTCCGAGACTTCATTTTCACGCCTAAAATTACAGACATTGTAAATAGGTGAACTATTTCGCAACTCTGTTAAAGCTTGGGTACTATTTATTGTAATGCCCCTCCCCTGCCACCTGTCAATATGGCCATAGGTATTGTCAACATTACTGTAACAGAGGAAAAAGTATGCAGTAGCCAACCAAACCGACAGTTTAGTTTAAAAAACGGGATATCTGTGCCATTTCAGTTAGAATGAAATATAAGAGAGATATTCACATCTCATTGGCGATCTGTCTCTGGCACTGCTGTGTACAACTAGGCTACATGTTGAAGCGATCTCTACTGGAGAAGGCTCCGCTGTATTCCACATTATCCTAATTTCCTTTCCATATGTTTGAGCGAGGCACTTCTTGAGATTCGCCATCCCTCCGCTTGTCAGCGGGTTCTCACAACTGACCTGCTACTACACACAGTCTGCTAGCGTTTTCTCGTGGTGGGCACTCGGCAGATAGAACTGTGCTTGCTCTCAGCGTTGCAAGGAGGTGAATCAATTTGAGGGAGAGAGAGAGAGCGGGAGAGAGAGAGAGAGAGAGAGAGGGCGGGTTGGCGAGGAAGAGCAAGGGAGAAGGAGAGAGACAGGGGAGAGAACACATCGACTCTACGCCGCTGCCGTTTGGGGGATATATTTGTGAGCGCAAAAGGTAGGAAAATTACTTGACATGGCATCTTCTGGGAAAGGCGACATGTTGTTATTAATTTGTGCAGTGTCATGTAGACAAAGACCACGGAATTAATCTAATCGGCTTTGATGTGTATTTTGCCAATTGAAACTGCGGTTATATTGCCTTGTATGTCTTTCCTTATCTTGGGTATTGTGTCAGTCGAAAGAGCAGAATTAATGCGGCAGCTTGTGTGTATGAGGGTGAGTGTATTTGTGTGTGCGTTTGGCTCTGTGCGCGCGCGTGTGTGGTTCGGGCGTGCGCGCGAAGGCGCGCAGCCGTGTAAACTAATGAATTTGTATAGCTATGATAATGTCGCAGAAACGAAATGTAACGATTGAAAATCCAAAAGTATGAATCTCGTGGAAATTCGCACTATTTGTCTTAAAATACCGAGAATGTATTTAAATATGTCAGTTGGTGGAACGCAAAACATATATGGAGTTTATTTAGAGTTTTAGACTAGATCAAAATTAAATTTGTTGAGTGCTTACATGCAAATAGGATATGAAAGTCAAGTGATTTGATTGTCTTATGTTAATCTCAGGGATCTTTCCACATCATCTATAATTTGCATTCTGTCGCGCCGTCTTTAAAAAGGATAACGATTAAAATATGTTCAAATCAATTATTTTTGAGTGTTGGGTTTCATAATTCATGCCGTAGTTATATCATGTTTCCAGTCATGTTGGGCGATATGCTTGTAATGACTGATTATTGTGACATTGTGATGTAATCTGGAAATGTACGCATTATTTTGTTTTGCCAGCTTGTTCTATCCTGTCTTTTCGAAAGATATTTACTATTTACAATCTACTATTTCTAGCGTAATGCTTACGCACCGCTTGGCCTGCACGAATTACTGAATCATGCGGGTTAAGTCTTGCAGAGCCCCAAAGGCGAGCAGCACCGCTCGTGAACAAGGAGCTGATAGATTAAGTCCTGTGAATGAAGATCTAGTGAGGGCTATCTCTGACACAATGCCGCTGAAAGGACTTAAATGCTAATGTGAGCTGCAGTGTTCCAGCTCAGATAGAATTAGCACGAAGCACGCCGAAAGTGCCAAATAAAAAGGTTCTGATGGCATGAGGGATGTCAGCCTGTTATGATCGCTTTTGGACCAGGCAAGTGGGCCACTGGGGCAGCTTTCAAACCCGAGGCAGCAATCTTGAACCGTGCCTACTTGAACTGGGCACTGCTAACTGAGAGCGTGCCTCTGAGCGCTGGGCCTTGGCCAGTTTTGCTTTTCAGCAGCACACAACAGTGTCATGATGAGACAGGAACTGGAGGGATGCTTTTGAAACAAGGCGAGAGCTATTTCTCTCAGGGTCAAGTGGTGGCTCAGGGATGATTTCAACAGGAGCCTGCTGGCCCTGGTAATAAAAGAAAGACTTGTGAGGTTTGTGTACGAGAGCTTTTATATAGGACTTAGCTTGCATGTGCCTGCCATCCTCATGCTTGAGCCAAAGAACAAGTTCAAGATCAGTTTTGGTGTGTGTGTGTATGAAAATTGTATTCCTGGTATACTGCTTTCCTGTCATAGTAGCTCATTTGTAGGAACAAAGATGTGTTAGGCTTGGTTTTAGACTTAACTTGTCAAGGTTTTTTTCACTTCCCGGATCTGGATAGTTGTGGAAGTCATGGGAACAATGTGTGAAAGGCACCCTCGCACCGGACCAGGGAGATGAGAAACATCCGTTTTCTTTCAGGTCTGTTCCCCTGACAGGCGAGGGGAGGCTAGCAGCAGGCCCCCACATCACATACATTAATTCATTTCAACAGAACTTCTCACTGCAACTGCAGACCCTGAGCTCCCGCCTGCACTTCCAGGAGGGGGACCTCTATCCCTCCTCCTCCTGGAGGTAAACAAGGCTGTGAGGAGGGAAAGCAATTAAGATCTTCAAACCACTCCTTGCCATTCGGAGCCCAGCTTTTCTACCGAGAGCTGTGGTCCTCCCACCACCACCTACAGTGGCTGATAAGAGTATTAGAGATGCTATCTTCCCTGCTTTTCACTTCCAAAGCAGAGTCAGGGAGGTGTATTCATAAAAATCAAGCACCATGTTAGATTTAACTCCTCTTAATAACTCTCTAATGCCTTAGCAATGGCCTGAAGAGTGCAATTCTTCAGCTGCGGATGCTGGCTTTGTGAGTTAGTTAAAAACACAGGCGTAAAAATTTAAGGTGATGGTGAGTTTTATGAACACCGCTCCTTTTAATGCCTTGCTCTAGCACGTTTGTGCTATGTCTTTGTCACTTTCTGTCGGCCTCTCTTTCTTTCACAGCTGGGAATGGAGAGAAAGTTTGTGAAGTGTCAAGGGCTTTTGTACAGAGAAGTAAGCCTCACACGAGTCATGATATCCTGACATAAAAAAGGAGGCAATGAATTCACTGGCATATAGTAATTTCATCATATGGCTCATCATAGCAGCAGTGTGTGTGTGTGTGTGTGTGTGTGTGTGTGTGTGTGTGTGTGTGTGTGTGTGTGTGTGTGTGTGTGTGTGGGAGTGTGAGTGTGAAAAAGTTTTATTGGTGTTATGCAATGTTATGCTTTTGACTTTTGTATTGACACATTCAGGCAGGCAAGAGTTCACCACCATTTCATTTAACAGAACCAGAAGCAGGTTTCTGGATAAAAATACTTTTTCATGTTACCCCGCTCCCCCCCCCCCCCCCCTTACCTCCAGTTGGGCTTTGATGCCGTACCCTGTCATTCTCTTTTATGTTCAATGGAAAAAAAGAGGGATGAAGTGACTTTTAACTTTACTGGGTCAGGGGGTGACAGGGGAGGCATCACATGCCCTGTATGATAGCCTCAGGGAGGATTTCACGCAACATCCCCTATCTGTCAAGTTCAGGTTAATGGATGAGCTCAGGCCCCCAAGCATCCCTGCACTGCGCCTATTTTAGCGTTAGCTCCTGAAGTTTTTTCCATACCTGGTCGTGGTTGCCCAGCTTAGCACATCAGCAAGAGAATGGAGATTAAAACTATTAGATAGTCACCTAGAGAGTCGAGCAGGTGACAGACAGAGAGAGAGAGAGAGAGAGAGAGAGAGAGAGAGAGAGAGAGAGAAGAGAGGAAAGGGAAGGGAAGAGAAGGCACAGAAAGGGACATCTGCTTCCTAGTAGAGTTACTTACAGCCAATTGGGCATAATTATGCATATTATATGGGATTATGTTTCTAATAGTAAATCTGCGATCAAGTTGTTGTTACAATGTAACAACTGTGTTGTAACACATTGTAAGTAATTGTCTTTAAAGAACTTTCACAAATATTACATTTACCAATAGTAATCATGTAAAGAATAATTACAAATCAGTTGCATTAGTGTTTGATTTCTACTAAAAAATATGTTGGGAATTAGCCTCTCTCTATAGTCAGTAGACTTCACTGTATTGGCTTTGCTGAGGGTTGTTGGTTGTTTTTTTCTCACATGTTTTCACTCAGCAGTGATTTACATGCTCATTTTGTCAGTATACAGCATCAATAGTTTTTTTCCTCATTTGTTCATTACCTGGCAATATTTCTATAGGATATAATATTCAATTTATCCATAATTCATGGCTTTTTTTGGAAAACACCTTTTCAGGTCATATCAATTCACCAAAGTATGAGTAAGTGTGAAAGTGCTTCACATTCACAGGCAAAGTGCTATTTACGGTGTGCTCAGTTCAGAAACAGTAGAAGATTAGTGCAATTAATTGAAATCCAAAACACTTGTACACCCTTCTTGTGCCAATAAGAGAAAGAAAATTAATAATCTACGATGAAGTGTTAAATATTGGAATCACACTGGCTCACAGTACATATAATTGTGTTGCGTGTAATGATACCATTTTATATACTGAGTTATCTCTTTTTGTGATGTTAAATATAGTCAACCAATTACAGATGGTTGAGGGTGTAGCAGCAGCATATCTCAGACAGCATATTTAATTTCAGGTTTATCTCGAGTATACTGACCTTGCTATTTAGACTTTGTGACATTGAAATATTTTCTCTTAAGGATGGGCTTTTGACATTGCCAATATAAAGGTATAATATCAGTCCCGAAGAATCTCACTGATTCACATCCTTGTCAATGTTTAAAAGATGTCAATGCTAAAAAAATCAATGATTGAATTAATTAATTTTGCTAAGCGGTCTTTTAATTATTACCTACAGCAACATCACTCACTCAAACCTAATGAGGGTGATGAATACATATGCACACTGTACTGTAACATGATTGCGCCTATCTGACAGCACACACGCACACACACACGCACACACTCCAGACTGCCACCTGAAACACTTGACTGAAGTGCCTGCAAGGCTAGGTTGTGCGATGCCAGTCAACACGGGCTTCTAGCACACGAGCTTCTAGCAACTGACAGACCCTGGAGTGAGACAGACAAGCACGAAACTCAGACGAATAAAAGCCACCTCAAGCATTTCAACTTCTGAAGTGCGGGGCAGGTGGCCATCTAAAGTGATATCAGCTTGTGAGAGAACATTTAGATGACGTTATCTGACGTTGGTCATTTATAGGTCAGTTACAGTAGAATACAGTTGCAGCAGAGTACTGATACTGAAGCTGGTGTGTGTAGATATCAGTGATGCAGCAGCTTTTAATCGCACAGCCCCCTCCCTCTCTCTGTATGTCTGTCTGTCTGGCTGTTTGTCTCTCTCTCTCTCTCTCTCTCTCTCTCTCTCTCTCTCTCCCTCTCTTACTCTCTCTCTCTCTCTATCTCCCTCTCTTACTCTTTCTCTCACTATCACTCTCACACACAGACACACACACACACACACACACACACACACACACACACACACACACACACACATCCACACCAGTTCCAACAATAAGCTTGAAATTGGGTTGAGCGCATACCCTTGTCCTCCCATAGCAGTGAAAGCATGCCTGCTGGGGGAAAGGCAACGTGTGTGTGTCCAGCTGTGCCTGGCAGAGACGACAGCCCCTAACTCCCCAGCCCTGGCTGATGCAGCACTCTCACATCTGTCCTGGCGCCTCACTTGGCAACTCATGTTCATCTGTCGCATTGCAAAGGTGGCCTTACAACACCCACCTCCTCTACTCTCCTCTCTTCTCCCCTCCCTCCCTTACTCCCTCCACCTCTCTTTGCCTCTCCTTTTTTTTGCGAGTGACTGAGAATGCACTGCACGCGTGGCCTACCCTACTGCATATACATGGCAGGCCGGTGTCACCTTGTGTGCGCATGGCCGTGGGACAGAGATAAGCGGTCGGCATGATCTGGCCGAGATTCAGGCTCAATAGCCAGGAGGGGACGGCAGAGGAGCCGGCGGAGGAGCACTGACCCATTCTCAGTGCCGGTGCTAAGCACTGAGTACAGCCCCCACCCCCCACCCCCACACATACACACACTTCTACCCCGCCCCTGTAGCACTGAACATAAGGGGAGGGGGGTAATTAGCTCTGATCGAGTTTGATTGAGTCCCCCCCCCCCCAGGCCACTCCCGCACAGCCTCCCCCAGCTCAGGCCTCGATGCCATCCCCTTGGCCAGGCGGATTGTGGGAGCATCAATTATTGAATAATAGCTCGAGCAACGGCAATGGTTAGTGATATAAAATTAATGCCATAATCCAGCGGAATGGATGTAATTGGAAATCGTGGAAACATCTCCCCCGAGAGGATGTGTTCATTGTGTCACACTCAGCCGGGGCGCTGTGTTCCTTGTCTGTAAGTGTGTGTGTGTGTGTGTGTGTGTGTGTGTGTGTGAGTGTGTTTGTGTGTGTGTGTACGGAAGCACACCAGAATTACATACCGTGTGTTTCAGTAAAGGATTTGGCATCCAAGGCGTTGGGTCGGGCAATGACTCAGTCATGTGTGAGAAAAGCACATTTATTTTTAAGCTTCAGTGCGCTAGTAACCCTAAGAACAGGATGGCTAACGTGCTAGGTGAGAGTGGCCAAGGACGCACTTAGCCTATATTGGCCATCACTTACTTCCCAATCTCTTATTAAATGGTTTCTTCATGTGGTGACAGGATTTTCAATCGCTTCAATGATAACCCGTGAAGATGTTCATCTCCAGTGAAACAGAAAGTCAGTTATTTTAGTGATAAGCATTTTAGTTATTCTTCTGCAACTCTTCAAGTTTTTTGTGTGCGTGTTTCATTACTTAACGTTTTTAATGTTTGTATGCAGTATTGAAGAAGTACTGTAAATTACAAAACTACAGAGGTTTTGTCCATCTGGTTGGGGTTTAACTTGTGATGGTACTAGAAGTCTAGCTGGTATGGCTTGGGAGTTTATATCATGTGTGTGTGTTTACATTGTGTTAGTGAAAACAGCCATGTACCAGCCATCTGGCTCCAGCTAAACCATGTGTGCATAATCTAATTAGGGAAGAGAGCGGCTGGGGTCAGCATTTAGGTCAGGGGAAATATGGCAGAGTGGAAACCCACATCACAGCAAATCCTACAGCATCATCGGCGAATAACGAAATCCCAGAAGTGAGACAGAATGAACTCTGGTCTCACAGGTGTGGAATACTGCAGTTTTAGACACAACGAGTTGAGCAATGAGTGTTGGTTTATGAATGTGTATAATTCATTAAACATAAGACCATGATTTAAATGAGAAGACATCTCACCCTAGTGGCATACCTATGGCGCCACTTAAAAGTCATCAGATGTGACCCACTCTACGGTTGGGTCCCCAGGACACAGGACACTGTAGGCTTTATACACGACACGTAAACACGCATTCAAGGGAAAAACACTTGGCAGTGGTGAAGTCTTTCTAAATAAAAGAGATAGCTGTCACGGCCTATTCCAATCACAAGTACAGTAAATGTGAGCGCGGCCTGCTTAGGGTCATGGAAATGTTGGTAATGGCTTTGTACATATTGAAGCTGAAGTGTGCTATGAGGCTGCAGTTAGACAGATCAAGTATAAAAAATGCACTGTTGGCCAATGGGAAGCAGTCTATTCTAATATGTGTTAATCAAAATGAAAGAACCCAGCCAGTGTAAATAAAGGCCATTGACCACATAAGCCATAACTAAGGCAGCAATGCGAGCCACTCAACTGTGCTTGCGTAAATGCAATGAGGGCAATAGGCTCAAGGCCTGTTTAAGGTTCTAAAAAAACTCGGTGAGAGGAAGTTTAGTCCAATGGCTGGTTTGAAAAACAGCTTGAGTCAGGTGGTGATAATAAATGCCACACTGCTGAACCATGAGGTGGCCGGGTGATCCAAATTAGGGTGGGCGCATCATCGGGGTCCGGCCCTCTGTCAGCCTCCCTTCATGCGCGGCGGAGTCGTGCGCAGCAAAAAAAGACTCAAGAAAGACTCAAGATGTGTGTGTTCGATTGTGTGTGCAGAGGCCGCTGGGCTGAGCGAGGGGAAGCGGTCAGGCTGCGGGTCGATCATGTGTAAGTAAAGCCGACCCGGGGTGTCGGATGCTCTCTCGCCTCCGCGGATGATGCTGACGCTGCCACTGATGCCGCTGTCGGATGGAGGGGCCGCAGTTAGATCATGTGTTGGACGAGGCGCTTTTGGTGATGCAAACAGTCAGGCCACGGAGACCCAGGATAGCTTCACCGCGCCTGGCCCTGGATGGATGCACCCGTTGTCTGCAGGGGGTGGGGGTGGGGGGTGAGGGGTTTGTTTGATCTGGGTCACCGCTCAGTTGAGAGTAAACATGCTCCGCGCACACATACACACACACACACACACACACACACACACACACACACACACACAAACACCATCTCTAACCCATGTGGAAACCCTCCCATGGCTGGATGTGTGTCTCCCCCCCTGTGTGTCCCTGACTGCCTATAATTTTACCCACTCTCAGGGCACAGCAGACTATGGGAGTAATGTGTGGGTAAATTCATTTGTGTGTGTGTGTGTGTGTGTGTGTGTGTGTGTGTGTGTGTGTGTGTGTGTGTGTGTGTGTGTGTGTGTGTGTGTGAATAAGTGACTGTGTGTTTGTTCTACCAAGTGCATGTATAAAGTTGTGATGTAATTATGTGACTTTGACATGTGTCACATGCGATGCGGTGAGGATGATGAAGTTGGCAGTGCGTGAGCAATATCTCCAAAGACAGGGCCTACTGTAATGTTTTGCTGATGCCCTAGTGTGTGTCTAGACTTTAGAGTTGATTAAATGTGAAATAGTTTAGCACTAACAGTAGGGCTGTAGAGGAGACCTGCCAAAACTGAAATGTCCACTCATGGGATGATTTATGGTACAATGAAGTGCATTCTTGAAAAAAATATTAACCATAACGCAGAAATAATGAAACAGTTAAATTAAATAACAGAAACATGACACATGGTTCTCTGCACTATAGCAACTATACAAAAAACAATAGCATATGCTATCTAACCTAATAACATTTGTACATATTCATTTTAGTTAATTAAAAGGACAGAAAAACTGGAATAGGAGAGATGGTTGGAGTGTTAGTCAGGCCAAACCAAAGTACAAGCCAGGGACCACACAGAGCCATGTATCAGGTGAATCATTACACAGGTAGTGGACACCATTACATGTGTGTGACACAGGAACATGTTTCAGTGACATGATATGGGGACCTGGTGCATGGAGGTCCATGATTGCTCGTGCTCTGATTGTGTTAAAGGTGTGTTGATGTGCGTGTGTGTGTGTGTGTGTGGAGGGGGGACTGTGTGTGTGTGTGGGGGGGGGGGGGGGGACTGTATGTGTGTGGGTATATGTGCGTGCGTACTTGGGTGAGGGCATTCCAGCATCAGGGCAAATAGATTCACTGTGCCATGAAGGGCCGTGCAGCAAGGGGTGGGGGTGTCCCTAGGCAGCGACCCAGAAGGCCTTGGGAAAGGGTGAGAGAGAAGGAGTGTGGATGGGGTTGGGGGGTGGGGGGGTTGTGGGGGTGAGGTTGGGTGGAGGGGGCAAGCAGTCGCCATGACATCAGGGGTTATTACAGCGATAAATCAGCGATTCTGCTGCATGGTTAGGATGATTACCCCGACTGCCATCATGCGCACGTGCCTTACTTAAAAGCCCATCCCTTTGTATTTAAAGAGTCACGGTACATATTTGTTTTCACTAACGGCCATTTTGTGGGTGAATTTATGTCTGTCCACTCACTAGAGGGGGGGCCGTGGTGATGACCGAGGAGAAGGGTGTGTGTGTGTGTGTGTGTGTGTGTGTGTGTGTGTGTGTGTGTGTGTGTGTGTGTGTGTGTATGTGTGTATGTGTGGTGGTGGGGTCTAGATGTGCTCTGTTGGGATGGGGTCGGTATGGCGGGCAGTTACATATTTAAGTTATGTTTATTGGTTTGTCTCCCAACTCCATGTGTCTGCTAGGTTTCTGGTAGTGGTTAGCAGAAGGGGTCACTGTGTGTTGTATGAGGTTGAAATGGGGTGCAGGTGTATGTGTGTCGCTTCTTCGGATACCTGTCCATGAAGTTGTGTTTATTCATTTGTTTGCTAATTCCACCCCCATCGCTCTTTGTCTGTTGTCCTTGACATGGTGGCTGCAGCTCCTTGCAGCAGTGAGCGCCGTGTGTGGAGTGAGAGAGGGAGAGAGGGAGAGAGAGAGAGAGAGCTCAGGCCGTACTCCAGTCCACTCGAGTGATGGAGCTGCCCCATTTCCCGAGCCGCCGAGTCAGGAGCCGAATGCACCACGCAGCCCCTGCCGACGCCATGGGGACACGCAAGATGGTGAGTGAGCCTGTTACCGTGGCAACCTCGGGATCGCAGAGAGCGCGCTTCCATTTCGCACAGCGTGGGAGAGAGAGAGAGAGAGAGATGGAGAGAGTGAAGGGGTGGATGAAGCCCAACAAGGAGAGAGGGACAGAGGGAGGGGAAAAAAAAGGGAGAGAGAGAAGGAGGGAGAGACCAAATGGGTGGATTTAGCCCAACAAGGAGAGAGAGGGCAAGAGAGAGAGTAAGAGAGTGTGAGAGAGTA
>NC_137916.1:21887026-21904526 GCF_963457725.1 Sprattus sprattus
AAACCCTTGTTGCGCTAAAATACTTCTCAGTAGATAGACAACAGATATTTCTTAAAATAAAAATATTCATGTAGTATACAATAACATATCTAAAACAACTACTACAGCAGCTTATTCCAGACTACTATTGCATTGTAGCATGTTTGTTTATAAATTACACACACGCACACGCACACGCACACGCACACACACACACACACATACACACACACACACACACACACACACACACACACACACACACACACACAAACACACACACAAACACATATATAAATGTAAATGTTTATGTGTGTGTGTGTGTGTGTGTGGGTGTGTGTGTGCACAGCAAAGTTTGGAATCACAGTCATATTAATAGTTTTGTTAATATATACATGTATATATATATGTATATACTTTTGTGAAAAATCAATGTAGGTCTGATTTCCTTGTGTCTTCAAAGGGCCAGTGGATAGACGCGTGCTGCAGGGAGAGGTATCGCTCCCTTAGACCCCCTGCAGGAGTTGGGAGAGTATCGACTGGGCCCATTGATTTACCTGTACAAACATCCAGGCTCTGAGCCGCCACAGAATATTTCAATAACCTGGGGGCTCCTCTCCCACGAGGCCCCAGACATAAATCAGGCATTACACAGGCAACACAAAGGGGGGAGAGAGCTATTAGTCACGGTGCTTACTACCAATGTGTGTGTGAGCCTCTGTGTGAGTGTGTGTGCGTGCGCATGTCTTTGAGTGTGTATTTGAGACTGTCTTCAGCTTGTTTTGTGTCCATGGCTTGTGTGTGTGTCTGTTTATCTGTGTGTAGGTGTATGTGTGTGTGTGTGTGTGTGTGTGTGTGTGTATGTGTGTGTGTGTGTGTATGTGTGTGTGTGTGTGTGTGTGAGTGTGAGTGTGCGTGTGTGTGTGTGTGCATGTATGTGTGTTTGTGTGCTGGAGAATCTTTACCTTGCTGTGTGTACATGGCTTGTGCTTGTGTGATTTTGTCTGTGTGTGTGTGTGTCTGTGTGTGCATGCGTGTGTGTTTGTGTGAGTGTGTGTAAGGGAAAGAGCGTGATGTCAGATCTCATTCAGAAGCCTAACGTTTCCAGTGTTTAGCGGCCTGCCGTGCCAGAGGTTTATACTCGCTGGAGATTTCAGCTCTTTTGGATTTACAAGCCAGGCGGCCCCCTTGTCTAATTTCACGTAATATTTCTGTCTCTCGCGGTTTCTGCTCTTTCTCTCTCTCTCTCTCTCTCTCTTCCTCTCTCTCTCTCGCTCTCTCTCTCTCTCTCTCTCTCTCTCTGTTTCTGGTTTCTCTCTCTGTTCCTGCTCTCTCTGTCTGTCATTATTTTCCTGTACTAGTGCTGGAGCCATCTTCCCTGCCGAGTGAAATACTTTGTTTCCCTACCTGTTTTTAGTCTAACGGCATGTCATGACGAGCCTAAAATGCTCACGCTCATTTCTGTAAAAGCCCCTGCATGGCGGGTCCTCCTCCCTCAGTTTGTTCCTTCTGGCTTTCGATCAAAAGCTTTAAAACATTCAGGAGCACCGAGGTCTTACGGAAGCTTAGGGGCAGCTGTTGTACAGCCAGAAACTGTAATATTTTTGGAGGAGAGAGATAGGCTCAGGGTTGAATGCCCTTTTTTCCTCTCAGGCGTGGCACCACATGGAGTTGGGTGGCTCAGGACCACAAGCATCACCGGGGGCCACAGGGAGATGAAAGGGGTTCAGATAGGCCTTGTGGATAAAGGGGGAACTGTGCTGGAGTAACTGTTTGCCAGACACACACACACACACACACATGGCCTTGCGTGCACATACACACACACACACACACTAGCCTGCAGAAGCTTTGCTGACATACTGATGTGAAATAACATTGCTCTATTTAGTCTAAAAAAATGACTGACTCAATACTGCTCATTACAAATGGACTTCTCAGCCCCAGAGTCCTTGAGGAAAGCTGGGTACAAGGAAAGATAACGATTTGTCGTTAATTATTCTTGTGGCAGGTGTTCTATGAAAGATGTTGAGACATTTGCATGCGTGCTCTGCCTATGATGCATTGGAAGTCTTGAATAATGTATGGCAGACAATGACACGTTTCATCTTAGTCGGCTGGCGTGATGGTTGAAATTATTGGCTGTCCTCAAACATGTTTGAAGTACGTTTTGATTGTCCCCTAATGACCAGGTGATATTCAACTGCATATAGACATTAATAACGCATTCACATGACATTGTGGTAATGGGGATATTGCCTATATTGGGTTTTTCAGTTGCTTGTTCACTGTTATCGGGATACTAAAAGACTTGAAATTCATTCCGTTGGAATTACTTTCTCTTTAAGTACCAAGAACTGGGAAGTGATCCGATTTGAGAATGTTTACAACCTGAAGTGTATCAGACAACTTAAGGTACATCCAGCAAATAATAAGACGGATGATGGCAGAACAACAACATTAACACAAAACAGAACAACAACATTAACAAAAACAAAGCCTTTATAATTCTGACCGTCTCCCTTTGCAAAGCCTCTATCAATACAGATAAGTGAAGCACGATTCCTGATCAATTCAATTAATTAAATCAGCAGCAGCGGTAGTGGGCTCAGGCATGGCCATAAAGCAGGCCTGTGTCATCCGCCTGTGCTGCGCTGGAAGTGAAACAGGGATAAATCTGCCCTCCAAAGAGGCTCTCTTCCAGCGTCGAGGAGCACTATAGCTCCTGGCCCTGTGAGATGATTTGGGGTTTGTGTTTAGACAGAGATGCTTCGTCACGACCCAGGAGATACTCGTGGGGATTCCTTCTGTGTTGTTCTCTGTACTTTATGCAATGGTAGCAGACAGCAGAGCCATTGCCCCCTTCCCCAATATGTTTAATCAGAACCACTCACCAGACAAACATTACTGCTTTTATGTTTTGGTATAAGTAACTGTATTAGATTTGTATGGGTATAATCACTTTGCCGGGGATGGTTCTTATTTGATGATCAATGCTGTGTTAAATGTTGTGAGGACCAGATGTAGTGAGAGATGAGTGTAGAGTGTGTGCGCCACGACAGGTTGCTTTATCGCTTACCCTCCACTTATTCATCAAAACAAAACAGCCAAAACATCAAAGTCAATATTTGAATTGTTCTGCCTCACCTTCAAGGTGTCCTGCCCAACTCTCTAAGTAAGTCTGTGTGAGTTTCCCTTTGGCCTCCCTATGTCTTTCTTCTTCAAGAAGCATTCGGTATGCCAAAGCCTCTGGCAGGAAGCTTTAAAAAATGCTATTTAACATATTTCAAAATAACATTGCTGAAATGTATGTTTTACATTCACCCTCACTGGAACGTAGATGCTGAATGTGCATTTGGGCAGGGGCTCTTTAAATAACTTCCTTTATTTATTTTGGATGTCTCTGTCTATGGAAGAACTCACAGCTTGGTCTTCTCTAAACTGCGGGTTGACTTAACTTCTGCTGGTTAGAAGGCTGCCATGTCGTTGCCAGCCATACAATGTGTGGGAATTTCTGGCATTGTGTTAACTGAAATATTAAATACCTTGTGGCATTCCAAACACAAGGATGGCTCTTTAGTATTTATTTATTTCCATTGTCGTTTTTCTTGCGTGGTGTTATTTTTTATTTAGCAGGCTGCTTGTCCTTCCGCGATGTGCTCGCCTGAAACGTTTCCCCGGGAAGGGAACAAACATGGTTAGCGGGCCTGAACTCGTGGAGAGAGTAAAAATAGAATGGACCTTCCCTCTCCTCCCCCTACTCCCAAACTCCCTCCAACTCTCGTCAGTCTTTCCTCCTCATGTGTGTGTGTGTGTGTTTGTTTTTGTGTGAGTGCCACGAGCTTTGTTCGGACTCTGGTTATTTAAGAGGAAGCGCTGTGTGTTCATCACCGTTGTGATGGTGGTGGTTGTGTGGCACTCGGCGATGGGGGGGGGGGGGGGGGGGGGGCTGGTGAGGTGCTGTCGCTGCTGCTGCTGCCTCAGCGTGGTGGAGGGAGTCAGCGGGGATGGTCCACCCCAGACTGCGACGATTCAGATGTGCCCTCATGCATAATGAGGGAAGATCTGATTGACTGGAGCACTCTGTGTGTGTGTGCGAGAGAGAGAGAGAGAGTGTGTGTGTGTGTGTGTGTCTGAAAAGCAAGCCGGGCTTTTCACTCACAAGGCCTGGAATGTGTGTGTGTATGCATGCATGTGTGTATTCATCCAAGTGTGTGTGTGTGTGTGTGTGTGTGTGTGTGTGTGTGTGTGTGTGTGTGTGTGTGTGTGTGTGTGTCTGTTCACATGTGTGATTGGGTGTGTTTGGGTGTTTGCAAGTCAATGTTAGAGTTTGGGTGCGAATAAGAAGTCCTACGCATGGATTTGAGTGTGTTCATGTAAGTGGATTTGAGTTATGAGTAATTATGCATTTGGTGTGTGTGTGTCTGTGTGTGTGTCTGTGTATTTGCACCTTGTAGCGGCTGTGATGAATTTGCACATTTGTAAGGTTGCACACTTGCTTGTGTTTGCATGTGTGCATATTTGCCCATGTGTTTGTGTGTCCGATAGTGTTTGTGCATGCTAATGAGGGAGTAGAGGGGGGAGGGGACGCTCAGGAGGGATACAGCTGTAGAAGGAGAGAGAGAAAGGGAGGGGGAGAGAGTGAGAGAGAGACAGAGGTAGGCAGAGAGGGGAAGAGTTTGGTGAAAAGGTAGCCATGGTAACCACTCTCTTTGCTAAGATTTGAATGGAGAGAGAGAGAGAGAGAGGTAGAGAAAGAGGAAGAGAAAGAGAGAGGGAGAGTCAGGAAGGGAGGCAAAACAGACAGAGAAAGGGGTAGAGAAGCTATTTGAAAGAGAAGAAAATTGAGTGAGTGAGTGAGGGAGGGACGAGCCTGAGAAAGAAAGAGGGAGGGATGCATACAGAGAGAGAGAGAGAGAGAGGAAAAGAGAGGGAGGAGAGGCAGTGTGGGAGAGACGCTGCAGTGCTGTGCTGTGCTGATCTGTGCTGGGGGAGAAGAGGAGCAGGGAAGTGAGGGTTAATGTTTTAGAGGAGCGGGTTTATCTCTCATCAAGCCGAGAGGTCAGTGCAGTATTTACACGCCTGCTGGACACCGCAGAGAGCACACACACATCACACATGCAAGCACCTACACCTACAGATTAAATCTTGCAATCACACACACACACACACACACTCACACACACACACACACACATGTGCGCATGTGCACACACGCATATATGCAAGCACCTTTGCCTACAGACTCAATCTTGCAAACATACACACACACGCACACACACACACACACACACACACACACACACACACACACGCATACGCACACACACATGTGCACATGTGCACACACGCATACATGCAAGCCCCTGCACCTAAACACTCATTCTAACACACACATGCACACAAACATATTTTAATAGCCAGACTGGTTGATATAAGGAATGTGATATATGCTGATATATTAAAAAGATATATGAGGAATATGTACTAGGATATGAGTGATGGAGGGAGAAAACAGGATAGAAGTAGGCTGAGAGCACTAGAGAGAATGTTGTGAAGTTGTTTGTTTGGGGGTTTTGGGAGTCTGCCCTCCTAGAAACACAGCCCTTGTATATCGAACCAAACTAAAACTTCATTTCCCATGAGCCCCACCTTTTGTTGTTTCCATTCCTTTGCCAGCTGCTCCTTGTGTAGTAATCACACAAACCCTCAGTCATTTATGATAAATACATGAACCATACTCATCAAATGCTTGCATTTTCAACAATGATGTCATATGTGTGTTTGGGTATTTTTGAACTCTTTGAATTGAGAGGGGGGACGTGAGAGAGAGAAAGAGACTGGAGGAGAGAAGAAGAAAGAAAGCAAGGTATAGAAAGAGTGAGAGAACTGCCGAGGTAAAGTGAGGATGAAGCGTGGTAAAACTGTGAAGGACTAGTAAACGGTGTCTGTGTTCTTGTGCAGGTACTGTTGTGACTGCATTAGTGACGGCTGACTTGGTCCGCCGTGGAGAGCAGCTCTGCCGGAATCCGAGTGCGGGGCATGAGGGGGTGGGGGCAAGTAAAAGTGAGGGGGTGGGGGCAAGACAAATGAAAAGAGAAAACAAGGGCAGATAGGTGTCTAATGTGGAGGATGGAGGCGGGGGGCTGTGTTGCAGAGGCTTGTGGGTTGTGTAAATGTGGTTCTTGTGTGAGGTGAGAGACTGCGTGCGTGTTTGAACTTAAAGCACTTGGGTGGGGGCCATGGAGGCTGTCAGCACGCAGATTGCAGCGTTGTCGAAATGCAACATCGCTGTTCTGCCATTTAGATGTGGGTGCTTTATATTGACTCACGTGTCTCAGCTACTTGGTGTCAAAAGAAGTGAACAGTCAACACACACTCACGCATGCATACAAAGGTACACACTGACACACACACACACACACACACGCACACTCTTAAATATGGAGCGATGGAGCCATAATGGAGCTTTTACTGTAAACCAGACATAAAGCATGGTCTTGTGTGTGTTGCCATGTTTTTGCATTCTCTGTGTGTCACTGATAACCCTCTTCTCCGTACTGTCTCACGGCCTCTATCCATCTTTTCCTTTCTCATCTGCACTCTGAATTTTTGCGAGACGGAATGTTCTCCATCTCGCCCTGTTTTATATTCATCCTTCACTGTTGTCTTTCCTCTCAATGTCTTCGTTGCTCCCTCTGTTTTATATGCATCTTTGTTGTCCTCCCTCCATCTCTCTGTTTTATATTCATCTTTCCATCTAGTCTAACCCCCCCCCTTCTCTTTCTCCTGCTCTCTCTCTGTCCCCTTCTCCCTCTCTCTCTAGAAGAGATTATTAATATTCATGTCTCTGTCTCTTCTTCTTTATTCCTCCCCACTTTCTTCATCTCCTCTCACTCCCTGTCTGATTCTCTCTACATTTCTTCTCTTCCTATTCTCCTATTTATGTTGGTCTCTTTCTTCTCACTCTCTCTGTCCTCTGTCCCTCTATCTCCATCACTGCATCTTTCTTTCATTTTTTCTTTCTCTCTCTCTCTCTCTCTCTCTCTCTCTATGCAGCTGCTTTTTATTCATCTATTAGTGTTGATAATTCTCTTCTCTCCCTGCAGCTGTACAGTCATCTATCAGTTTAATAATCCTCCCCTCTCTCACACACCCTTCACCCTCTCTCTGCCCCCCATCTTTCCATCTTCTATTGTCTTGTTTTCTACTCGGTCCAGTGTGATTGCTCCTCCTGTCAGATGAGTTTGGGGCGTCATAGTCCCCATCGTTATCACCATCGCCATTAATAACATTCAGGCTCTCTGCTGGGTGACTGAGGGACCTGGAGGTAGGGGGTTGGGTTGCAGGGCAGCTCCTGTACAGAGGGGAGGAGAGGAAGGTGGACGCTGGTGTAGGCTCTTGTAAAGACAGTCATCCATTTGTCTTCCACGCAATGCGCCTTTTGCCATTCACAGGTCGCAACTTCCTACTTCCACCACTCCCACCACCTTCACCCATTATTCCCCAGAGTTAGCCATTATGACCGCAGATGAAGACATAAGGATAGGGATTAGTGCCGCATTTCAAATGGGAACGTTGCTTTAGCACCCACTTGAGGATTAGGCTCGTAATCCCAGTTCTGATAGTGTGTGGGACTTGAGGATAAAATAATTGCCACATGGACCCTCAAATGTTTGATTGGAGCCAAAGGGATGGGGGCGGCAAATTTGGAAATGAGGTGCAAGGCGGGTGTTCAGGGCTTGTGTTGTCCTTTCGTTCACACTGGAATCAAGTTTGGGGCTCTATACAGCTTTGTGACAGCTCTCATCCTTGCAGCTAATTCTGGTGACCTGAAATGCACGCTTTTGGTAAGCTAGTCTTCTACTTAGTTGGTTTGCTAGCGACATGTAAACAGTGAAGAATGGCAATGTTGTGTTCGATTTGGGCCCTTTGTCATTCACGATGGCCACGTCTGACCTTTAAACAATGACAGATCACCATGCAGGGCATCGCTTCCTCCCAGCTGTGTTATGGGACATTTTTTTTTTTTTTTAACAGGCCTCTGAGATGGAATTAAACCGAGGCGTGACTGATGACGGCTTGGCTACACGTTTAATTTGCATTTTTATCATTAGTAATAATTAGAGAACAATTTTACACCCCGGTGGAAATGAAAGAGATATCTACAAACCTGTGACCTTTTCAGACGGGCAAACAGAGCGGTGCGCTCGCGTGTGTATGGTGGCAAGAAAATTCCTCCAAATGTACCATAATACTCCCTGATTAATTGACATTTGGTGGGCTTGCTTGTTTGTTTTAAGCCAGACGAGTCAATTTTGCACCGTGTCGGAGGTATTGTCGGAGGATTCCCTGTTGAGTTGGAGCGCTTTTAATGATGTGCCACAAGCGTGCTGCCTCAACACCCATCATGTTATCGCCATTCTCAAATCGGTTTGGCAGTGATTAATTGAAGTGTCACACTCTATGCCATTTGTTGCCACTGGGAAATGTGAAACATTGGGCTGTGTTCAGACCAATAATCTGCATTGTTTCTCTCTTTCTTTCTGTTTTTCTTACAGTAACACGTGTGACACCCACGACCCACTCGGATCCACCCAAGGGAGCAGCTGTTAATGTATGAACTGAGGAGATCAACAGGGAAGTAAGAAAAAAAGAAGACAAAACAGTTGGCATTATTTTTTGGTGAAAAAGAATGAAACATTAAAGAAGGACGTATCTTCGGAATTCTCGAAGATTGCCTGAATCCCACTCTGAATTTTCCAGCACCCTTCGAAAACAAGCAGGGTCATGACCCAGTTGCCATGCGCATCACCACGGTGACCGGCCTTTCCAGCCCCTCCCCCCTCCTCCTATTGGCCCAGCTGCTCTTGTGGCTCCTCCCCTTCGGCCTAGACACAGCAGAAGCCGCCTCCACAAACTGTCCCTCCCCTTGCCAATGCTCCAATCAGGCGAGCCGAGTGATCTGTACCAGACGGAACCTGGCTGAGGTGCCAGACAGTATATCAGTCAACACACGATACCTCAACCTGCAGGAGAACTCGATCAAGGTAAATATTGACCTGAGTGCTTATCCTCCATCATGCCTTTGCCAGTGTGGGAATGTTTATGTGCCTGTTTGTTGTTTGCTGGGTGTCTGTTAACAGCTTCGCAGATTAAATTAGCACTGCACTTGCCACACACAAAACCTCTAGACTGGAAAGTATTGAGAAATAGAGGGTCACCGTTTCATGTGATTGGCCTGGCAAAGGTCAAAAAACAAACAAGCGAGGAAAAAAAAAACAGCAGCCAATTAAAAAATAAATAATAATGACACTATTAATCATTCCACCCTCATAGCGTAGAAAAATTTGATTCGGGTTGTTGTATCCCGGAGCCTCACTTGAAATGATTAAAAATCTAAAAATGTTTTAACACCTGAAGGCATCCTAGATTCTGTGGCTGCGTTTCTCCCCCACTATCTCTCTCTCTCTCCCTCTCTCTCCTCTCTCTCCTCTCTCCTCTCTCCTCTCTCTCCTCTCTCCCTCTTTCTCTCTGCACTACACCCTGAGAGGGTAGCTCTGACAGCTTCCACCCTCTAAACTTAAACACCCCCACCTCCCAGTTTAACACCCTACCCCCCTTATGCAAGCAAACACAACCACACACCTACACGAGCATGCATATGTGCACACACACACACACAAACACACAGATGCACACACACACACAGATGCACACACACACACAGACGCACGCACACACACACACACAAACACACACACACACACACACACACACACACACACACACACACACACACACACACACACACACACACACACACACACACACACACACACAATTACACAGAGACACACAAACACACACACAGATGCACAAACACACCCACAGATGCACCACACACAGACGCACACACACACAATCCCCTCTGTGCTCTACATACTGAGGGGAGTGTGGGCGTCAGACCAGGGAAACACTTCTCATGCTACCCAAGAAAGAGAGGAGGCTCCGCTTAAAATCTCACGGAGCATTTGGTGCCTTGTGGCATTTCATACGTGTGAAATGTCTTTTGCTATTTAGGTCTTATCAGTCTCCGGCTCCCTCTTAAGCAGATTGTGCTGAACTGACTTGCATGAGAGAATTGGGTTAAAGTTTATACTGTTTTCCGTTCTGATAAAATCCCTGTTTTTTTTCCCCTCTCTGTCTCTCTCTACTCCCACTGGTGGTGTATCAGTATTACTGAAAATCACACACCTGCTTGGCTTTCGTGCTCGAATGCACACAGACACGTCCACACATATGCACGCAAACACACTCACACACACAAATCCACTCTGTCATACCCTCTTAGTCTGTCTTAAAACACACACACACACACACACACACACACACACACACAGCCTTCACACCGACCAGATCTGTTATGCCCTCTTCAGGTACAGTCTGTCTTATCACACACACACACACACACACACACACACACACACACACACACACACACACACACAGAGAGACACACACACACACACAGAGAGACACACACACACACACACACACACACACACACACACACACACACACACATTCACTCACAGACCCACTCTGCTATACCCACTTCAGGTGCGGTCTGTCTTAACACACACACACACATACACAGACCCACTCTGTCATATCCACTTCAGGTGCGGCCTATCTTAGGAGCCAGCTTTCACTGTGTGTGGTCACCATTAACCTTGTCCCTCTCAATTAACCTCCACCAGCTGGAAGAATTCACCCAGGCTTTCTTTGTGCTGTCTCTTTATGTAAAAAACCATCCCTGTTTAATTGTGATATTAAACTCCATTTTCTTAAAATGAGCCCTCCTCTGTCCTCTCCCCCTTCTCCACCCACCCCCAGGTGATCAAATCGGAGACGTTCAAGAACCTGCGGCACCTTGAGATTCTTCAGCTATCCAAGAATCAGATCAGCCAGATCGAAGTGGGCGCTTTCAATGGCCTCCCCAACCTCAACACCCTGGAGCTGTTTGACAACAAGCTCACGCAGGTGCCGTCGGCGGCCTTCGAGTACCTCAGCAAACTCCGCGAGCTCTGGCTCCGCAACAACCCCATCGAGACGCTGCCGGCGTACGTCTTCAACCGCGTGCCGTCGCTGCGCCGCCTGGACCTTGGCGAGCTCAAGAAGCTGGAGCACATCTCGGAGGCGGCCTTCGTGGGCCTGGACAACCTGCGCTACCTGAACCTGGGCATGTGCGGCCTGAAGGACATCCCCAATCTGACGCCCCTGGGCCGGCTGGAGGAGCTGGAGCTGTCGGGCAACCGGTTGGAGATTATCCGCCCGGGTTCCTTCCAGGGCCTGGTCTCGGTACGCAAGCTGTGGCTCATGCACTCGCAGATGTCGGTGATCGAGCGCAACGCCTTCGACGACCTGAAGAACCTGGAGGAGCTCAACCTGTCGCACAACTCGCTGCACTCGCTGCCGCACGACCTGTTCACGCCACTGCCTAAGCTGGAGCGCGTGCACCTCAACCACAACCCGTGGGTGTGCAACTGTGACGTGCTGTGGCTCAGCTGGTGGCTCAAAGAGACGGTGCCGAGCAACACCACCTGCTGCGCCCGCTGCCATGCACCTCCGGGCCTGCGGGGGCGCTATATCGGCGAGCTGGACCAGCGCCACTTCACGTGCTTCGCGCCAGTGATTGTGGAGCCGCCCACCGACCTGAACGTGACAGAGGGCATGGCGGCAGAGCTGAAGTGCCGAACCAGCACATCAATGACATCGGTGAACTGGTTTATGCCCAACGGCACGCTGATGACGCACGGCTCATACAAGGTGCGCATCTCGGTGCTCCACGACGGCACGCTCAACTTCACCAACGTGACGCTACGCGACACCGGGCCGTACACGTGCGTGGTGAGCAACACGGCCGGCAATACCACCGCCACGGCCTTGCTAAACGTCACTGCCGCGGCCAGCGACAACTATACCTACTTCACCACTGTCACTGTGGAGACTGTGGACAGGGACGACGAGGACATGGTGAACTCGTCCAAGACTTACCCCGCGCTGCGCACCCACAACCAGACCATAATACGCATCCCGGGCCCCACGCCCTCCTGGGGCCTGGTGCCCACCACAGCCTCTTCGCTGTCCTGGTCGGCCACGTCCACCCGGGGCACCTTCACCGTGCCCGTCACTATGGATCCCACCTACACGGGCCTGGACGATGTGATGAAGACCACCAAGATCATCATCGGCTGCTTCGTGGCCATCACCTTCATGGCGGCTGTCATGTTGGTGGTCTTCTACAAGCTGCGCAAGCAGCACCAGCTGCACAAGCACCACGGCCCCGCCCGAGCCATCGAGATCATCAATGTGGAGGACGAGGTGGGAGCCTGTGCTGGCGTGCGGGGAAGTGGCATCTCCGGCGGCTCGACGATGAACCAGGGCTCGGTCGGCGGGAGTGGAACCTGTGGAGGAGGAGGAGGCGGCGGCGGTGGAGGACTAGGAGGAATAGGAGGGAGCCAGAGCCTGCGGCTGCACCACCCGGAGATCGTCAACCTGCCCAACCTGGCACGGGCTGAGCACCTGAACCATTACTACAAGGCGCACCACTTCAACAACAACATGATGGGCCTGGGCCTTGGCGGCATGAGCTCAGGAATGGGCCTCAACAACAACAACAACCCCTCGCCCTGCTCCCAGGGGGGGCCGCCGCCCGTCTCCTGCTCGCAGATGCCCGTGTCGATGGGCAGCGGCACGGCCACGTTGGGCTCGCTGCCAACGCCGGTTCCCCTGCCTCAGCTGAGCATCCACGGCTCGCTGAAGGGCCTGATGGGAAAAGGGCAGAACTCTCAGATCGAGCCCCTGCTCTTCAAGAGTGGCTCCAAGGAGAATGTGCAAGAGACTCAGATCTGAGACAGAGAGAAAGAAAGAAAGAAAGGAGAAAAAGAGAGAATGAGAGAGAGAGAGAGAGGGAGAAGAGAGAGAGAGAGAGAGGGGGAAAGGGCAGAGAGGCAGTCAGGGAAACACAAAGGTAGTTTTTTTTTTTTTATCAGCTCAAGCTCTTGACCCCTGTGGGCAGGCATGAAAGGGCAGCAGTGCGAGTGGCCGTCACTGTGTACAGACACGAGTAAGACACTGTTCTGAGTGGTCACAAACACTTTCACACAGAGTGGGAGAGAGAAAGGGAGAGAGACAGCCACAGTGACATACAGCATCAGGAATGGCACTCGCAGCGTAGCTCCGCTCCACACACACACACACACACACACAGGGCGAAAGCGGTACCGTCAGCAACGATAGGTACACAGACACACGTAGACACACACACAGAAACACAGCACAGTAACAACCAGCACATGGAAAAAATGACGACACTGACAATGACGTGCCAAACTCACACCGACCAGTGCCAAAGTGCAGCTGTTGTTGCAGCGCCATCTACATCACCATCAAACGGCAGACATATGTACTGTACAGTAATGAGTAGAGCTTCTGCCGATTCTGTATAAACCATGCCATGGATGTAAACAAACATTTGCCAATCCGAGTTAGATTCAAATGAAGCCCCTGGCACTGAGAAGTCTTGAAGTATTTGTACAGATATTTCAGAGCTGTCAAAGGGTATATAGATGTAACAGAGTTGGAGTTTTTTTTTTTTTTACACAGAGTAAGGCATATCAGTGTTTCTGCTTTATATTGTTGAAACAAGCAGTTGATGGAAGTCCAGAACAACTAAGCTAAATGCAGAGCTGTGGTGCCACTCACAGAGCTATATTGTTTGAGATGACAGACTGGAGATGTCAGAAAGAGGGAGGATATATTTTAGGAGATGTTTAAGTAAATGGACATGCTCTACCTCTCTCTCTTCTGTTGGTGCTTTGTAGGAGTGAGAGGGATCACCGGCCAACCCCCACCCCCACACCTCCAATCGAAATATCAAGGAACATATGGAATGGCAAAAAAGACAGTGGAATATATTAAAAAAACAACAAAAAATATATAAAAAAATAACAATTGCATAACTGTGAAATTTCACAATATATAAATATATTTTCATTCAAAGAAATAAATAACAAGAAATCTTTAACAATTTTGAGACTGGAAGCCAAGGCTTTTGAAAAGAATAGAGCTGCTGTTGTAGCGTTTATCACTATGATGAACCTTTACTCTGGCTTAAAAAAAAACTCACATATAAAAAAAACGACCACCTTTTCTCCTTTCTCTGTGAAACTTGGGCCGTAGCGGACAGCTGGAAGGGAAACCATGAACTCTGGGAAATTGTGTTCAAATAAAATGTTAGTTTGTTTTTTATTTTTTGTTTTTTTGTAGTCTGAAAAAGCTTTCCCCTTCCTGTTGTGTTGACATAAACAGGGTCATTGGAGAGGAGTAATATTTGATATTTGTTCTCCATTTGTTGCGGTAAAAATGTAATTGATGACGTATAATACTATGATATAATGAGCCGTTCTCGTCCACCGATTTCCATATATGTAACAGTTCACTGTCAATGATGATAATAATGACAATAATAGTTACATTATTCCTATTTTCAATGATTATCTTGAGCTAAGTAGAAAAGGTGAACAGACCACTATTATTATTATTATTATTATTATTATTATTGACCTATACAATGTGGGGGAGTAAGCCATCATGCTCTAAACTATAAATAGAACCTATATAATATTTATATTTCATTTCTACATAGAGTTGATGTGTAGAAGTCATTGTGTGAGAGTCGCTTCTCTCATGGTGATGTGAGGGACTCACACACATGCACCATGTTCCTCAGTGTTATCAGCAAAGCCAGAACCACGCTAGCCTCATCATCAGAACCAGCCACTGGACCTCCACGTCTCCTAAAGGGCTCCCCCCTCCAGAGCCACCACCCCACCACCCCTCACCCCATCCAGGAAACAAAAAGGGAAAAGGAAGGAGAATGATTCCCGCCTCTGTTTTGTACAAGATATGACTCATCCACCCAATCTGGAACTGCGTTGATTTTTTTCTTTGTTTTGTTTTTATTTTTGTTTTTTGATTATTATTATTATTTTTGCTCTCCATGTTGTCTGAGGCGAAGGAAAGAAATGCGTCAGGTGAGCTTCGCTGACTCCAGCTGGATTTATCACAGGAGCTGAACTCTGAACTTTATCCGTAAAAAAGTGTTGAAGAAAGTGAGACAAAACAGGGATGCGGTGTGCAAAAACAAAGGGCATTTTGAAGCTTTTGACAGGTAAGACACCCCTTCAAGCTGGGTGGACAAGAAAGACTAAATTGAAATACAGAGTTTGGGTGAAGATTTTTTTTTTATGAAAAATGGACAATTACATGAAAAATATAGAAACTTATAGAGATCTCTTTTAAAAGAAAAAAAAATGCGATTACAATAATGTGTCTTTCATTTTGGTTTTGCTTTTCTCTAGTTTTCTTGCTTTTTTAAAGTGCTATCTTTATTGTAATATTGTTATTGTTATTATAATTAGCTAATATTACACTCGTTATTATGAGAAATGTTCTGTTAGCAGAAGTCACTTCGAAATTAAAAGAAAAAAAAACAAGAAAACCTGGCACATGAAATGGTCGTTGAATTCTGTAAACTTGCTGGCATTTGACCACGTGATTAGTGATCTTTCCTTTCCATCTCATCTTTTGGATGGACAGGTATGTAATGTGGGAAATGCTGTAATGTGACATGGCAGACCTGCTACGTAGGTGCCTGGCATGTGGGATGGTTGTCTTTCACAGAGGGGACCAGGTGGAGGTTTGCTGGTGTGTGAGTGTGTGTGTGAGGGCGGGGGGGTGTTTGGGGACGTGTTGGGTTTTGACCAGTCTCTCTCCGGAAGGTTCTCAGAATGTCAGCGATTAGCAGTGCTGAGAAGTGCGACTGCGCTGTGTCAACACCCCCGTTACCACAGCAACACGCCTTCAGACTAATGCGCCAAGCGGTGTTGAGAGCCAGGGTGCATCCTTTATGTTTTTTCAGGCCACACACACACTCTCACACACACACACACACACTAACGCAAGCACATGCAAAGATACTCTTAGAGGCATCATCATATTTACCACCTCCTCCTGAAAAGCACTCACACCAAAAATATGCTCTCTGAGTACACACTAAAGACCACACACATATGTCTCTCTCTCTCTATTTCTCTCTCTCTCTGCACACTATCTCTCCCCACACACATTCTACCTCTCCTAGCAGACACAAAAACACACACAGTCTTTAAGTCACACACTGTCACTTTCTCAAACACACACACACACACACACGCTGCCACCAAGCTGTCTGTATTCATCCGACAGCAGCAAATGGGCTCTCACGGCGCGCCCATGCACCAGCGCAGAGTCCCCACAGGTCCCTGCCGTGCCGTTTCCCTGGTAACTGTTGCTGCTGCTGCGACAGTCCCCCTTCACAGACGCTCAGGTCTCAGATGCAAATGTGGGGACGCGGGGTGTCACAGGACGCCATTTTCAAACCACACTCGTTTGTGTGTCCACATCAACCCAAAGAACATACACACACACACACACACACACACACACACACACGTATACCCCCCTTCCTTCTCTGTCTCTGTCCTAGTCCACAGCTCCCACTGAGATGTTCCCGTCAATTTTCGCATCACTTGTTGGCGGCGCCTACACACCTCATCTGCATCCTCCGTGGCTGTGACATCCTCATGCTGGTCTTCAGGCTGCTCTGATTCCGACTAGAACTGTGTGGAACCGCTCCTCATAGTCATTTAAATTTCATGCAAATCATTCCAATTCAACTGCCTCTTTTTGCATCACCATATGCTTCGAAGCCCGTCGACACTGGCTTGTGTGTGTGTGTTTGGGTGTCTTTGTGTGTGTGTGTGTGTGTGGGGGAGTCGGCTCAACACTGACTTAGATCCACAGCTTTCTTTTGGTCCGCATATGGCCAGTCTGCTGTTTCCCTGCTGGAGGTGTTTTGTAAGTGAAGTAGCTGTGGGTTGTTGGAGTTGCGGGGCCGTGTGAGTGGTAAGGGTATGTGTAGCGGTAGGTGTAGGGTATGTCGGAGGCAGCCAGGCAGGCTGGGGCTGAGCAGAGCAGAGCAGAGAGGAGCTGAACGTTGCACACACAGCACTGCAGTGACAGTCACTGCTGCTCTCCTTCTCTCTTTTACCTCTTTTCTCTCTGTCTCCCTGTCTTTTATTCACTCTCTCTGGCTTTCATTCTCACTCGTTCTCTCTCTCTCTCTCTCCCTCTCTCTCTCTCTCTCTCTCTCTCTCTCTCTCTCTCTCTCTCTCTCTGTCTCTCCGTCCCTCTCTCATAACCGAAACTGTGCAGGGATGGAGCACATCCCCCCAGGGCTGGGGATATATGCAAAGTATTATCCGAGATGAGACCATAAGAGTGTTTTTACAGTCATTTTAGAGATTCAAGTGTGTGTGTGTTCAAGAGAGAGAGAGATAGAGTATGGGAGCAAGAGAGAGAGAGAGAGAGAGTGGTTGTTGCAGCCCCACGCCGCCCTGAGTGTGTCTGTCAT
>NC_137916.1:21907026-21922026 GCF_963457725.1 Sprattus sprattus
TGTGTCTGTGTCTGTGTGTGTTCTCTGATTAAAAACCCTGTGGCAGGCACATACAGAAACACACTTCCGGGTGCTTTAAAACACACAGACACACACAAAAGAGCACACAAACACACTCACATTCAAACTTGGTTGCTGCCGTCTATACGTGTGTTCATTCTACAGTGGCCTGGCGTCTCAGTCCAGAGCCAGCATACTTAGGCAGCCCCCGCCGCAGCTGCAGCACAGTGCCACTTTACATCTGCGTTTCCCAGGAAACTATGTTTATTTTCTCTCTTTTCCCCTCTTCTCCTCCTTCTTCTGTTCTGATGTGACTGTCAGTCTCTGGATGAGTGACATGAGCTGCCAGACTGTGTTGTCGCCGGGCAACCACCAATGTCATGTGTCGTCGCCCGTGGCGGCTTGTGAGGGCCCTGAGATATGTACGGTTACAGGCGACCTCAGATGAGTTAGTCTCTCTCTCTCTCTCTCTCTTTCTCGCTCTCTTTCTCTCTGCCATGTCATATCAGAGATTGTGGTGTGGAGGCGCGTGGTGAGATTGGATTATTCTGGTCAGGGATATAGCTAGGGCTAAAGCATGCATAGAGGATGTAATGAAGAGGAATGATAAAAAAACGTTGCCCAAGTATAATATTAGCTCACACTCAGGGAATTTCAACTACAAACATAGAAAACAAGGCCAAGTCGGCGACGGCCAATCAAATGGAACAAATCTAAATTAGGCCCGTATCACAGGCGCATGAAGTCAGCTCTACCTGACCTCTCGCTCTAAATGCCCTCAGACAAGTCTTATCAAGCACTTAATGCCACGCACAACCGCTCTTCTCATCGCTAATGCCCTGTATCACTTCATATTCCAAGTCTGTCTCTCACTGCGAACTGAATCAAAGTAAGTTTGATTTCTCGAATGAAAGCTTCAGATTGTTGGAGTAGTTCTTCTGCACTCTAGGTGGAACATTCTGGAATGTTTGGTGTTCACAGGGGATTGGGATGTAACGGGGGGGGGGGGGGCCTCCATTGAGGTCAGGACTCACCAACCAGCCTACACACAGTAGAAAAAGGGACTATTTCTTTGGTAGAAAGTAGTTCCAGTTAAAACTGTACACATAGTGGACTGTCCAGAGTAACAATTCACTGTTTTTGGAAAAAGATGTAGCTATTTTTTATGTAATTTTTAAGTTAAAAACGATATATTTCATTCGGCTCCACTGTATTGGCGAGTCAGGTCAACTAAATCTAGCTATCTAAAGATCCAGATACCACTGGAAAGAGGCCAGAGCAGTTTTATTTTATTAGTGTACTTTCTGTACCTTTTGGTATTTTGGATGAAGCAACATTTGAAAACCGTCACCTCCTTCTGGCACTAATTTCTACTTTTCAATTGTTATTATTACTCATGGTTCGGGAAAAACTCACAAATCTGGCATACATAAAAATTGACAAATCTTTGCACTATATATATAAGTTGTAAGTATAATATACTGTGTTTTCATTATAAGGCTGTCTGTTGCCTTATGTTTCATTTAATTTTCATTCATTCATGATTAGATAAATTCCATGCTTGCCGTAATGTCAATGCTGCAAATGTTATTGCATTTAAGCTGCAAAACTAAAACCTCCCTGTATTAATCCACTTGATATGCCAGAAACAAACACTCTTCTCCAGAGGAAATTACATTTGGAATAATTTAAAAATGCATGGTCAGCTCTGATGATGCTGATTTGTACTGAGGACGACTGACTCTAGTCCAATGATTTCACAGTAGCAACAGTAGATCAGCTGTTTAAAGAAGCATCTAGGGTAATAAGGCAACATAAGATCTCAATGACACATAGAAGATATTTCAGGAGTTATAAATGCTGTGATACTGAAGGAGACCGAGCCGCGCCCTGGCAGGGTGCGATTTGGATGTCAGGAGGTGGAGCTCAGCTCAGGTGGGCTCCGCTTCGGCCCAGTTTAACCCTGGGTGTTCATGGCCGTCTGACACGCGCAGGCAATGGCTAACATAGCATGTTTGAATCTGAACTGTTAGAGAATATTGCAGGCATACATTCCAACAGCTTTATTATAACATCCTTTTAACACTGACGCATGTAGACATCTCTTCCAGAGGGCTCGTTTGCACCATGGGTTGAAGTTGAAAGGGGCACTGATAGGCTTTCTGTCGGTTCTGATGGGGTTGGTCGTAAGACGCTGTCTGCTCTGATCAGAGCTGAAGACTTCTGTGCATATGAGTGTGTGCTGCACTGGATATGCGTTGATGTTCTGTGATCAGGGCTAAATAATGTTGTGAGTGTGTGTATTAGTCAGCGTGTGTGTGTGTTGTCAGCAGCACTGGAGATGCACGTATGTGTGTGTGTTGTAATCATCGCTGGAGACGTGTGTGTATGTGAGTGTTGTCATAAGCAGTGGCAGAGCGTCCTGAGAGGAGCCAAGGCCCTATTAAAGGATGTGCTGAGGCAGCAGCTGGGCTTCACCTCCCAGAGCAGAAGCTCTAAGGCTCAGCGTCCTGCAACACCCCCCCCACCCCCACCATCCCCCTACTATCACTCCCTTTCTCTTCTTCTCTCTTTTTCTCTCTAAGTCATGAATGTGTTTTTGCCTTTATTGTATTTATTCCCTCTTTCTCTGTTACTGTTTGTCTTTCGCTGTCTCTCTTGCTTTCTCCCTTTCATTCTGTGTATCTTTCCTGTAGTCCTCCTCACCCCTTCCCTGCGCTCCACTCTCCATAGATTTACTGTTTATAGGCTCTGTGGCTCTGCATCCTAATCACGCTGATACCATGTGATGTCTGTTTGAGACCAGCTTGGAAGCGATATGGTGTACATTACAGAGGCAGAACCCTGGAACAACAACACAGAGAGAGAGAGAGCGAGAGAGAGCGAGAGAGAGAGAGAGAGAGAGAGAGGGGGGACTTTGATGTGCTAATCTCCATCCCCCCTTCCATCCCCACCCTCTCTCGCACCATCACCTATCCAATCCCACACATATTGGAGTGGAGAAGCACAGGACTGGTTAGGGAGGACTCAAGGGGAGTCAAAAGGTGTGTGTATGTGTTGGACGTGTACAGAAACGTCATCATCTGTCATTCGACAAAATGATCTTTCTACGTATCTGTATTTGGACTGATGACTGGCAGTGGGCGTGGTCAGGCAGATGTATTTTCTTAACTAATATTCATTGGCTATGCAATCGTTGTGTTTTCAAGGCATCAAATCAAAAAACCTTTCAGAAGGCTCTACCTTTTTTTATGTTTAACTTAGCTAAGCTAAACTGAACTGTCTAAGCTTTACTACCAGCAGTCCATGCTAGCTTCACAAATCACTTGTTGCTGTTGTGACTTGCACTTGTCTTTAAATAACCATGATAGGGTGTTAGTGGATGGCAAAATACTGGGTATGGTGTTAGTGGATGCTAAGTCAAAAGTCTGTGAAACCTATGATACATTAATCATGTGACATCTTAAACGGATAAATATTGACTGAAATACAAGGTGATTACTGCCGTTCATGATGTCTCCTCCTCCTTGGTGCAACAGGTTCTGTGAGTGATAGCCTGGAATAGTCAGCTCTCTGCCCACTGCCGGTTGTGCAGTGGGGGCGACTACAGATACAGATCGCTTTTCAATAATGTGTAGTAACTGAAATGATTCGTTTGTGAAATCAAAGCCATATGTTGCAAACAGAATGGAGTTTTTTTTTCTTGTGGCCGTCGACAATATGAATCGATCTGAAGAAACAATGGCTGACTCACAGACAAGTCAATTATGGAGCTCACTTTTCTTTCCAAATAACCTAGGAGCAACTTCAGTTAGAAGAAATATCTGATTCCATAGCATTATTTGTGCATTCCTACATAACGTATTCGGATTCAGGTACATCCCTAGTATGTATGTAAGTATTAGTGTAAATATGTGTGTGTTTGTGTGTGTGTGAGAATGTGTCAGTGTGCCTATGAACATGTTTGGAATGTGTGAGCTTTATTGAGTGTGTGTGTTGTGTAAATGTCTGTGTTCTGTGTTCTGTGTTCTATGTTCTCTGTGTGTGTGTGTGTGTGTGTGTGTGTGTGTGTGTGTGTGTGTGTGTGTGTGTGTGTGTGTGTGTGTGTGTGTGTGTGTGTATAATAAATGCTACATTTGAGGCTTTGACTTGTCTGTCTTGTGGCTAGGGAGCACAGACAGTCCAATCTCTTTGTCATGGAAACGCAACTGCAATTCTCCTTCCTGAAACCACCACAGCCAAGCAGTGAAGGCAGATGAAGGGGTGATGCGAGCTGACTCAGAGAATCACACACACTCTGTCAACATATGCATACTCACTTGCAGCAATTACGGAACCCTGAACCCTACGCCGTAGCCTGATACGACACTGCATGGTGACGCAGAACGCAACTTGGTCCACTTGCCCAACGTTTGAGTAATTTTTAACACAGACACACAGCGCAAAAGTGTAAATGCTCACAACCACTTAGTTGGGCTCTGCGTAGAGCCTATACAGTGGGGAAAATAAGTATTTGAACCCCTGCCGATTTTGCAAGTTTGGCCACTTGCAAAGAAATGTGTGATCTAGGATTGTAATGGTAGGTGTATTTTAACAGTGAGAAACAGAATATCAACAAAAAAATCCAGAAAACTGCATATTATAACGTTTATGACTTTATTTGCATTTGATGCAAAAAAAAAGTATTTGAACCCCTAGCAAAACAAGACTTAGTTGGTGGAATAACCCTTGTTGGCAAGCACAGCCGTCAGACATTTCTTGTAGTTGGTCACCAGGTTTACACACATCTCAGGAGGGATTTTGGTCCACTCCTCTTTGCAGATCCTCTCCAATTCCTTAATGTTGCGTTTCAATGGGAGGGAATGAGGGAATGAGGTTCAAGCCCAATATTCCACATTACATGGCCCCATCCATAGTCCCCTCGATGCGGTGGAGTCATCCAGTACCCTTCGCAGAGAAACAGCCCAAAGCATAATGTTTCCACCACCATGCTTGACGGTGGGGATGGTGTCATATTCAGCATTCTTCCCCCTCCAAACGTGGCAAGTCTAGTTGATGCCAAATAGCTTGATTTTGGTCTCATCTGAACACATCCTGTCTCCAAATCCTCCTTAGAATCATTCAAGTGTTCATTGGCAAACTTCAGATGGCCCTGTACATGTGCTTCCTTGAGCTGGGGGACCTTGCGAATGCTGCAGTACTTCAAAGAATTACAGCGTAGTGTGTTGCCAATGGTTTTCTTGGTGACTGTGGTCCCAGCTGCCTTGAGATCGTAGTAGTTCTGGGGTTATTCTGCACCTTTCGCATGATTACCAATACCGCATGAAGGGATATCTTGCATGGCGCCCCAGACCTAGAGCGGGTGACAGTTGTTTGGTGTTGCTTCCATTTATGAATAATCGCACCAATAGTTATCTGCTTCTCACCAAGCTGCTTACCAATGGTTTTGTAGCCCATTCCAGCCTTGTGCAGGTCTACAATCTTATCTCTGACGTCCTTGGAAAACTCCTTGGTCTTGCCCATGGTGGTGAGGTTGAAGGTGTGAAGTATGATTCTTTGGACAGGTTTCTTTTATACAGGTCACCAGTTGAGATCAGTTATTCCTTGTTAGACCTAATGAGGACTAATCTGTGTGCTTCTAGGGCACATAACTGGCCATTGGGAGCCAGAATTCTTGCTGTTTGCTTGGGGGTTCAAATACTTATTTTTTTGCATCAAATGCAAATAAAGTCATAAATCTTATAAAATGCAGTTTTCTGGATTTTTTTAGTTGATATTCTGTTTCTCAGTGTTAAAATACAACTACCATTACAATTCTAGATCACACATTTCTTTGCAAGTGGCCAAACTTGCGAAATCAGCAGGGGTTCAAATACTTATTTTCCCCACTGTATACAACTATAAATCAGCTTTTAGATGTATGCATGTATTCAACGCACACACATACTCTTAACACCTGCCAATACAGACAATGCATACACCTGCCAATACATACAATGCATACACACTATCAATACAACTGAGTCCTCACAGTCAGCACACAATCAACACACCCAAACACACACTGCATGATAAAATGGGTTTTCAGCCCAGTGAAGTAGACAGCTTGCTTGTGAATTTAAACAGCAGTCAGCAATTCATAGTGGCGTGATAACTTGTGGACCGGTCAATCTTGCTATAACACCTGCATTAGCAAAGACTTTATCAACAAACCCCAAAATGCCGACCAATCAGAAGTGTTGAGGTCTGCGTCGCTGGGGCGTGTAGTTGTGTGCTTTGCTGCTTCTGAGTCTTCTGTATAAAGTGGCATTCTGTCCAAATGTGGTCCAATATGCAGACCTCTGTGATGTGTAGCCACGTCATTCGGATAAGCTTCCACGCTTGCCTGAAGTGTGGCACACAGGTAGGCGAGCTCCTGTCTGCGAAAAGATGAAGGTCACACGATCAGCCCATCCTCCTCATCCGACATCATATCAATTGTCGTGATGCCTTACAGAAGTCCATTTAATCTGCAGCTAGTACACTCTGTCTCGCTTCCAGCAGCTGCAAACACACTTAGTACAGACAACACTGCATATTAACACAATACATCTAGTAATGTAACTTAAAAATAATGTCACATTGACCAACAAAGACAATGAAGTTGAATCTAATCTAATGAATGTAATCTAGTAAACCTTTCCCGCATACTTCTCTGTCGACTTCAGGCTAGTGATCAAGATTGCAAACAATCAGATTTTTTTTCAAGGGCTCTTTAGTGCGCAAGAAAGGAACCGAGTTGTACTTGAGGGCTGTTCTTTTTATCATTGTAAATAGTTCGTTCAGGGGACGTATTTATATACTTTCATACAGCATGTAGTCTTTTTTTAAACTTACCCTTGCTCCGGTTCATGGTGGCTACAATTTGTTTTGGAGCTGTGAAGACAAAAAAAGTCACTTTTGTGAACAAACTTACCCTTATACTTCTTCAATCTCTCCTAATGAGTTATTTTCCGGATCCTCGGGAAGTGGATACATTGACTTCAACCTCTCCAAACCAGTTCTCTTCGAGATCCTAAAACATTGACGGTGCATTACTCCTGCTGGTATGGTCTTGACTAAATGACAGCGAGTCCTATGCTGCATCTGAACTAGCCCTTGTAGATTTTCTTTCCTAAACTCCATTTCTGAAATTTGATCCTCAAAATACTGTGTGTGAGAGAGTGCAGTGTCACAATGTTCACAAAGGCTCTGAGGTCTTTTTTACTTCAATTTGGGGACTTCCATCTTTCATCTTAGAGGGCTCGTCCAATCGCATGCAAGGTCATGGTCACACTGAGGTCCTCGCGAGACAAGAGCATATTAACACAGACAACTGTTATTTCAAATGATTTAAAGGCTGTCTGTTCTTCGCCACCATTAAAGTTCGAAAGAGCGAAGTTCTTATCTTGTATTCACTCGTCATTCATAGCTACCATGCCCTCTGTTGATCCCTTGCTCTGGAAATGAGCAGTATAAAATAATCATGATCAAAACATACAATCAAAGTTAATATGAACAGCTGGTAGAATTAACATCAGTATCAGTATACATTGGCTGCTGTCGGCATAGATGATTTAGATTTTTGCATTTATAGTAACAATTTCGATGTGATGATATAGGCAGTAGTCTGGACATTTTGGCTTAGGTACAAAGGGCTTCAAAAATGTGTGAATTATTCTCTTAAATAGCTGTTTGAAAACAAACTGTTGAAATGAATTGTACTGTTTTGTGTATTGTATAACATTATTGACAAATGTTAGTGGCATACAAAGTAATTAATCATAACATACTTACTTAGACTCAAATCTGTTCAAGCTACAATTTATGAGTCTATATTTATCCTAAACCTGATCCATTTATACCTGATCCATTGATTTACTTAAAATGGAGTTAGAAGCCTACCTTTTAGAACAAGGTGTAACCTCTGTTAGTCAGAGCAAAGGTGTAAACCCCCGTAATGTCCTGATTCATATTTGTATAGCTCCCTGTATTTTCATTTACATGAGAAAGCCTTCCCTAGACCTAGGGGCTAGGGGTCAACTGCCAAGCTTCTCAACGGAAATTGAAACCGCACGTCGATTGCTGACAGTTCCTGGTAGTTTTCGGTGCTGCCTACAAACTCCTGTGAACTCCAGTCATTAACCTGCACTTCAATAGACATTTATAGTGCTGCTCACTGACACAAATCCCCCTTCTCATACAGCGATTTAAACTCATACTTAATCGCACACACTTAATGTCATCACACAAACATACACATCCTTACTCAATAGTGCACATACTTAACTACACATTCCACCTCATTACATACACACACTCTCTATCACTCACACACACACACCCTTAACGTCGCTATATATGAAGTCTAAACCGCAGAGCTCTAAAAAACAAACTGGGTGGATTTTACTTGTGAGCAGCTGAAATATGCATCAAGAATGCCTCAGTTGACAGAGAGGAATCTGCTGGTGCTTTTGAAGTTGGTCCTTTCTTTCTCTCCCACCCTCTCCCTGCTTTGGCAGCTTTTGAGGCACATCATGGTCCTCTTTGTCTCTGTGTTATTCAGCTGTGCTGGACCTTATCGCTGGTTTTGTTTTTGTCTTTTTCTTTTTGAGGGAGGTGGCCTATTTTTTACCATTGTGTTATTTACTCCTTCACAAATGTACTCAGAGTGGGAGAATGGATGAAGTGTGGTGGAAGAGGAAAACAGTAGCTGAGAGAGAGGAGAGAATGAGTAAAAGAGAGAGAGAGAGAGAGAGAGAGAACAGGGAGAGCAATGGGGTTGACTGTCAGAGGACAGTCAGGATGTCTTGTCACATCTTATCTTGTCTCCTTGAGTGTGTGAGTATGTGTGTGTCTGTGATGCATGTGTTCTCCTTTTTAGAGTGATTATGAGTGTGTGGGTGTGTGTGTGTGTGTGTGTGTATTCATACCAGCTCTTATACATTTTTTTACATTAAGGCTTTTCTGTGAATGTGCATCTGTCGCTTCATCTCTCTTTTCATGCCAGACTAGTGAGTGAGAAAGTGTGTGTGTGTATGAGTGTGCATGTGTGTGTGTGCACACGTGGATTTGAACATATTTGAGTGAACATGAAAACTATATTGACTGTATACATAGACTTGTGTGCATCTTTGTACTACATAAATGTATGTGTGTCTGTATGTCTGTGTGTTTGTGTGTATGTGTATGTGCACATGTGTGAATGTATGTGTGTGTATTTGTGCATGCTCTTGTATGTGTGTATTTGCTCATATATGTGTGAGTGTGTGTGTGTGTGTGTGTGTGTGTGTGTGTGTGTGTGTGTGTGTGTGTGTGTGTGTGTGTGTGTGTGTGTGTGTGTGTGTTGCGCGCGCTCCTGTAACATTATATGTCAGTCTCTGCTGGAAGGGTTGCTGACGACTGCTGCGTCACTGACCTGCAGGAATGACGGGAGCACGGATGACTTCCCTCAACCCCCCACCCCTCTCCTACTCCTCTCCTCTCCTTTCCTCTCCTCTCCTCCTTCTCTCCTCTTCTCTTGTCCGTCTCTCATCCTCTCCTCCAGAAAAGCAGCTAACACTATGACCTGTGCCTGTCACTGTGCCATCCATCAGCCTGCTTCACCTCCACCTACACACATGCACCGTACACACACACACACACACACACACACACACACACACACACACACACACACACACACACACACACACACACACACACACACACACACACACACACACAAATTACAAACTGAGAGAAGCACACAAACTGCAACACACACTCTCATGTGTGGAACCTTATAAAGCCATATCCAGATTATAACACACACACACACACACACACACACACACAAACACACACACACACACACACACACACACACACACACACACACAGACACACACCCCTACAGGCAGCATTCCTCCTTTCCACCACCTCTTGTCGTTCACTGCCTTTTTTCCACCCCACCTCTCATCCATCCTCTTAGTCTTGTGTTCTGTATCTACCGCCTACTTTTCCTCTGTCTTCATGTGCACTTCCCCTGAGCTCTGTGCGCCTTTTGTGTTGGAGAAAGGGGATGTTGAAGGGAGTGTGTTTGTGTGCATGTGTGTGTGAATGAGTGTGTGGGTGTATGTGGGGTGTGTGTTTGTGTGTGTGTGTGTGTGTGTGTGTGTGTGTCTGTCTGTCTGTGTGTGTGTGTGTATCTGTGTGTGTTTTGTGTCACTCTCATCTTCCCCCTTACCCCAACCCCAAAAAGACTCTCCAAGGGTAAAAATGTCAGATGAAATGAGAAAAAAAAATCAAACACAACTATATTTCCGACCCTCTGTTCTATAAAATATGACAGCCATCTGTTCCCTAGGTTTACACAGGTTTGCCTGAAATATTCAAAGTGGTTGTAAACTCATTGTTTTCTGCTGGAATGTGTTGTTTTAACCATGCTCTGTGCATTTAAATACTGAAATGTGGTGTGTGCGGTGTGTGTGTTAGAGAGAGAGAGTGTTTGAGTGTGTGTCTGTGTGTGTGTATGTGTGTGTGTGTGAGTACATGTGGAGGAGGGAGGATTTGTTCTGCTTAAAAGGTTTCTGTGCCAAATCTTTTTCGGATCCCATTCACTCTCTGTTCGTGTGCCATACAGGGACATTTCTGGAATAAAAAATGCTCTTTTTGAAATGTGGGTGGTTCTTTTGGACAGCTTTGAAAGTCGGAGTGACAGAGTGCTGCTGATGAGTGTTGAGTGTGCAAGACAGGAATTAGTTTCGTGCATGTGCTTGTGTGTAGGTGACTCTCTTTAATAGACCTAATCTGAGAGTAACTGTGTAAATGTGTGTTGCTTGTGAGAATGAGTAGATGCACAAGAGATGGCTTGAGAGAAACACATAGAGAAAGAGAATGGAGCTGTTCATAATCTGTGTGTGTGTGTGTGTGTGTGAGACACTGGCGTTATGTGTGTGTGTGTGTGTGTGTGTGTGTGTACGTGTGTGTGTGTGTGTGTGTGTGTTTAGGAGGCATTTGTCATGTACTAAAACTTGTTTGACACCATTGCTGTGGACTACCTCTAGGCTGGTTAAATTGACCCAGATGGCTGACCTCCGCCTACACGTCCAGTGTGTGTGTGTGAGTGTGTGTTAATGTGTGCATGTGCGTGTGCGTGCATGTGCGTGTGTGTGTGTGTGTGTGTGTGTGTGTGTGTGTGTGTGTTTCGCTGTGGGCTGGTCAGCCAGTGGTCTATGTGGCTTTCACACTGGCTGGGATTTGCAATGGGTTCAGCTTCTGAGTTGTACTGACTCAGGGTTACAATTATTAGCCAACCCTAGGGGGTGTGTGTGTGTGTGTGTGTGTGTGTGTGTGTGTGTGTGTGTGTGTGTGTGTGTGTGTGTGTGTGTGTGTGTGTGTGTGTGTGTGTGTGCATGCCTACTTGTGCAGTGTGAGTTTGTGTGGGTGCGTGTTTGTGTGTGCTTGCTTGTTCGTGTGTGACTTTGTGAGAGTACGTGAGTGTGTGTCTGTGTGTGTTTGTGTATTTCATATTGTTCAGGACTAAGAGAAAGAAAGAGGGAAATTGTGTTCTTTGCCCAAAAATTGCATTTCTGTTTCATAGAGCGTAATCTGTTGGTTTATGTGTGCATGCATAAATGTAAACATGTGTTAGCCCAGTCGAGTACAGTGGTCCAGGAGGTAGAGAAGTCGTTAAGTAATCAGAAGGTTGCTAGTTTAATTCCCTGTCGAAGCGTCCTTGGGCAAGCCACTGAACCCCTAATTGCTCCTGATGTGCAGTCTGCCATCAGTGTAAATGTAAAATCTGTATACATTGTAAGTCGCTTTGGATTAAAGCATCTGCTAAATGACTAAATGTAAATGTAATGTACATACATATAACAGGGAGACAGGTCAGTCCAGGCGGCCCTCTTTAGAAGACATCTATACGAATACACACGTATACAAACTGATTGTAAAACACACAAAAAACAGCCATAGCAATGTTATCATAGACATTATTTTTAAGTTATTTTCAGATGACTATACTGTGTAAAACTTTACCATATTCGAAATGCTTCTGATTGGGAAATGTAGTCTTACCATGAGGGTTTAAAAAGCTTATCTATATGGGTATGACAAGTTGGTGATGAGTCTTCCTATTTCACTTAGTCACCAGAACAGCCCAGTTAGTTAGGTAATTGAAGACACATTTGATTTTGTTTTTACCATATCCAAAAAGATCTGGGATTGAACAATCAGCAAAATAACTGAATCTAGTTGTCCATCACAATTGTGTTTATAGCATATATTATTTGTCAATATCATATATTTAAAAAAAGAAAAACAGACAGAAAATCCTTTGGCTTCACATGTCATATTTACATCGTAATACACTTGGAACAGCACTTATTTGATATGCCTCAAAGCAGGAGAGAGCAGTGATTCAGTCTTCAAATGAACTTAGTGTTTAGTTGCTTAGAAACTAGAGAGATTGCTGTAGCCTACTCTTTGGCTTAAATAAACCCCCTATTCCTCTACTGAGTGTACAGAAGACATTTACATTTAGTCATTTAACAGATGCTTTTGTCCAAAGCAACGTACAAGGGAGAGAACAGTCAAGCTACGAGCAATAGAGACCTAGGGTGACAATAAATACTTCTTTACATAAGAAATACATAAGTGACTTGAGGTCGTTCACATTACTTCCATGTGCACTGCATACACACCTGTATGTCTGTCTGTGATCGCAAGTATGATTGCACGCGTGTGTGTGTCTACATGTTTCTGTGCAAGGCTGTGTTAATCAGTGACCCATCTGAAGGACGGTGGGGGTGAAAGGTGTGGTGGGATGGGGGTGGGGGGGGGGGGGGGTGTATTCTGCCTGCGCCCAGCACTACCCACAGAGCCATAGGTGAAACATTGAGATGAGGGGTGCAGGAGAGAGCGTGTACCGCGGCAGGCAGCTGCCACAGGGCCCATGCCCTTCGCAGTGCTGATGCAACGCCAGCCGTCATCTTACCCAGGGTGCCTTTCTTCTTTGTCGCTGCCGCCGCGCTGAATGCATTATGCAAACTACTTAACAATGCTCACTCACACCTTGCTAGGCGAGAGAGAGAGAGAGAGGGACAGAGAGAGAGAGACAGAGAGAGAGAGAGACAGAGACAGAGATGCAGGCGCAAGTAAAAGCAGGTCTGGGTACCTTATGCCTGCACTGCTCTGTTCACAGTGAAGAGTCAGACCATAAGCCATGAATCAGAGCCCACGCCACTCTCACTGAAAGGGATTTGTTCAAAGTGAGAATCTTGACCATGTGTCCTGCATCTGAAAGTTCAGATAAAATAGATTTACTTTGGGTTATATCCTGTTGAATGTCGGTGGGAAGGGAAGGTGAAGACCGCTGGGTCGGTTAGAGAGCATCCACAGCTGACGCAGCTGAGTAAAGGGAGTGATTTACATCTGAGAAAAAAGAGAGAGAGTAATTGACACGGACATGGATGTGTGGGATCAGAACAGATGGAGGGATGGAAACACCCGAAGGAAGACTGGAGTTGAGAACGATGAGAGGACAGAGAGAGAAAAAAAAAAAAAAACGCAAAGATATTTTTTTCGTCTCTCTTCCTCCCCATCACTTTTTGGAAAGGTCAGATCATGCAGTTGGATGAACTCAATTCCTCTCCATTTCGCGCTCTGTCACACGTCACTCTTCCTCCTCTTCAGCTGTCTCTTGTTCTCTCTTTTTGTCTTTTTTCCCATCACCCCATCTAACATTGCCAGGTTAGTCCACTAACAGGACTTGTCTCCTAGCCTGCATACGCTCAACATTAGACCCGCCTCCTCTTTCTGTCCACGGGTCTCCCTCGTCCCTCTCCCCCACCTCCTTCACCTGCTTCTCCCCCTACCTCTCCTCTTCTCTTCATCCTCCCTGTCCTCCTCTACCTCCCTCCCTCCCTCCCTCCCTCTCCTCCACCTGCTTTGGCTCTCATTCATCCTGCACTGATACAGTTGTAAAGCTGTAACCTTGGAGACAATGACTAATCATCCATCCTGTACTTACCCTTTCAATCTCCCTTCCTCTCCTCCCTCCCCCTCTCTGGCTCACACGGTAACTCTCCCTCTCTCCCCTTTTCTATCCGTCTTTCTTTCTGTCTCTCTCGTTTTCATCCTCACACACACACACACACACACAAATACACACACATTCCCACCTCCCCTGCTGTCTCTGTCTCTCATCTCTGGTTTATCTTTTTCCCAATCTCCTGATGGTTTAGTTTTTCATCAGCTTCACTGCTTTTTTATTATCTATGTTCTCCCTTCCAGTTTCTTTCTCTCTCTCTCTCTCTCTCTGTCAGTCTCTCTCTCTCTCTCTCTTGTTTTCCTGTTGTTTCTTTCTCTCTCCCTCTCTCTTTCTCTCTCTCTCTCTCTCTCTCTCTCTCTCTCTCTGTCAGTCTCTCTCTCTCTCTCTCTCTTGTTTTCCTGTTGTTTCTTTCTCTCTCCCTCTCTCTTTCTCTCTCTCTCTCTCTCTCTCTCTCTCTCTCTCTGTCAGTCTCTCTCTCTCTCTCTTGTTTTCCTGTTGTTTTTTTTTCTCTCTCTCTCTCTCTCTCTCTCTCTCTCTCTCTCTGTCAGTCTCTCTCCTCTCTCAGCTTTGTGTCTCTTTCTTTTCCTTTGTTTGTCCTGTAGAAGGACATTTGTTTTCCTGTGGGGACGGAGGGAATCGACGTCAAGAGATGAGTTATTGATTGCAAAGCAGACAGCAGAAGAGAGAGAGAGAGAGAAAGAGAGAGAGGGGAGGAGGAGGAGGAGGAGGAGGAGGAGAGAGGAAGGGTGAGTGTAAGAGAGAGAGAGAGAGAGAGAGAGTGACACCAACTCTGTAACACATCTCAATGCAAACGACCCATTCCCACGTGGCAGCGCGGCGGTGTAAACGCACTCTTTACCCAGATGTTACTGGCCCACCGTGGCCGACATGAGCTGATGAGGGCGGCGGTGCAGGGCAGGTCAGCTAGCACTGTGCCGTGCCAC
>NC_137916.1:21927026-21957026 GCF_963457725.1 Sprattus sprattus
CCCAAACGGCTGACAGCCTTTTCTCTACCATGGCTAAAGGGCCAGGGGAGGCTTCAACTACAAACAAGATGGACAGAAGAAGGTTAGGAAGAGTAAGAGAGAGAGAGAGAGAGAGAGAGAGAGATAGTGAGAAAGGGACAGGTTGTCCCCATACACAGAAGCACCAACCAACCAATCGGGAAGTCATGGAGCATCCTAGGGCTCCAACTGGTTGCTGCCGATTAGGCGCTTGTTTAACTTCAATGTGCCACGCGGATAGGACTATAGCGGGACTTTGACAAGCTAACAACACAAGCTAATGCACTAAAGGACTAACAGTTGTCCCCTATCCATCAACAATATCTTTTAAAAATAAGGTTTAGGAGTCAAACAAGAGTCTTTCTACAGTAAGGCCCATCGAGAGATCGGAATTAGAAACACCTGCAGCACCTCTAACTCGTCAGCTTGCGCCGAATTCTAAGTCCCATACATAATATATTAGGCCCATCTGGCTTCCAGTAAGGACTGAACAGAGAGAGAAAGAGAGAGTGAGACGCGCCACATGATGAAATGTGCTACCTCTCAGATTGTAATCGTCTGCGCCTGGCGGGATGGCAGAGCCTGCCCAGGGGTTTGATGATGGCCTGGGGGTTGGAGGTGATAGGTGGGGCTGGCTGGGTCTGGCTGCGGTGAGCCTGGTGCCTGATGCCGGTGCCTCGAAACTCCAGCCGTGTAGGCAAGAAGGAGACCCAGATGAGGCCCGCGCCTTTCCACCCAGTGTGGGTCGGCAGCACAGGGGAACCTTAAAGGGCTGGGAGCCTCAGAAATAGCCAGAACTTTGTTTATTCCTCCTCTTTCTCATTTTCTTGTTGCATGGGTTTGTCCTTTTTGTTCGTTTTTGTTAATAAAGATTCAAAAGTTGCCTTTGATTACGTTGTTAGCAGAAGCTTCTTGGTGCACTAAGACGCCTCAGAGGGAACAGAGACACACAAAGATACAGACAAGGCTCTGTTCGACTCCACTAGCCTACTTTGAAAACTCATACAATAAAAAAAGACAATGTTGCAAATGTAAAATTGAATCTGTCCCACTTAAGATGAATGGGGCAGTAATCAATGTGTTCCAGCTGCTAAAATGTATTAGAACACTTTGATTTGTATCTTTACAAATCTCATTGTGCCAGAAATCGGATCAAGTGAGGGAATTCTAACATCACGCCAGTTCATTTCTGCAGCATTTGTTTGTGAAGAAAGAAAAGATGAAAGGCAGGAAATCACTGGGGAGCAGGAGAAGAGGGAGGCTGGGGAGACAACAGGGAGAAGCAGCAAACTTCAACATTTATTTCTTATTTACACTCTTGCTGCTTTCCCTCTCACTTCTTCCCTCTTGTCTTTTCTTAAGCTGCAAGCTTATGTTGTTTCCTCCATTTCTCCCAATGTCTTTGTCTTGAAATAAAAGCCCCCACCCCTCATTTGTCCTGCAGCCATTAAAACTGTAATTAGCGTAATTCTTTTAATTAAAGGACCGTGAAGCGTTCCCCCCACAGTCTGAGATCACAGATGAGTCCGCACACCTAAAACGGAAGTGTCACAAACAATTAGCCTAATGGACCAGTCAGCAGAGGGCTCTCAAAGACAGGTGAGTAACATCCAGCCAGAAAAACATGGTCATGTGACATTGTCTCCTGCCACTAAAACTCACTGCACAGAACTTCAGTGCTATATTATAAAACTGGACTAAAAGGATGGAAAGGAAAGAGAAGTGGGCTGAAAAACACACTTCTTGATTTGGTTAGCTCTCGGTCTAGACTGAGCTGGCCAATGAAGTGGACTTCACTCGGTCCTGCCTTACATTTTTCTTGAAGACAGGTGGATCTTTTAATATGCTTTAAAAGGCTATTAATGATCCGATTTCATGGATTTCATCAAGAGTGACCTTCAACGAGTCTCTATTTTAGTGCAGTATAAAGAAATGAGTCATGCAGCTTGCACCTATGTGTGCTTGTATGCACGCCACAGCACACGTATGGTTCCATATTTGAGTGGCGCCCATGCATTGCACACGTGTGTTTACAAGTTGCATGTCTATGTGTGTCACGTGCTGCTTAGGCAGGTTGGCTTTGTGTTGTATGCATTTTTTCCCTTCAATGCAGCTGCAGTTCGCTCACTGCATGGCTGGTGAGCTCAGTAAGAGGCCCAACCCTTCAATCAATTCATGCCATGACAAGAAGGATAAGCCACGCAGACACAGAAAAGGGGACTTTAGCCTGCTTGTTGGCGCTTGTGTGCACATATACTGTATAAGCCCCCCTCCCCCAAAAAGGGAAAGTGAACACAGGACATTGGCAATACTGTGTGTGTTAAAGTGGACACATTTGAAAAAAACATACTTTTTTCTGTGCTTGTGCACATACATTTGGTTACATCTGGAGTTACCTTCCAACCCACAAACTCAAAAATAAGACAACCCTGTCAGTTTCTTTTGGGCTGCCTAAGTGAGTAAACATGTGATTGAACAAGCCATTCTGATTTGGCTCCTCTCCTTATGTCAAGAGAGACTACACCACCACCCCCATCTGAGTATATCGACCCACAGCTTGAGAACTACCTTGTTTTTTCTCACAAGCGTTGGACCCACTGGCACTATGTCGAAGAGCTAAGCAACAGCTAAGAACTGCTCTGTTGTCGGCTGCACAGACCAGCACACAGCGCTACACTGACCCCCAGCCCCAGAGGCCAGTTTGTGGGTGCTAACCACTTTGTGTCTGTCTGCTTTACCAACCCAGGACTGGCAGCAAAATTGTTCCCTAAAAGAGGGATCAATACCCAACATTCATGCTGCATATGTGTTCTCAATTAAAGTATATTGTTCGCTGTGGTTTGGTCTTGAAGGCTACATGATGTGCTTGTATTTCCTTGTTCTCTGTATCTCATTTGGTTTCTATACTGTAATTACATGGATTAGACATCTTTGTAGCTCTCTCTCGCTTTCTTTCTCCTCTCTCTCTCTCTGACTTCATGTATAATTACTTACATAATTATAGTTCTCTCTATCCCACTGCTACATAGTTCTGTCTCTGTCTACTTGTCTTGAGCACTCACTCTGTCCTCTGTCAGCGTGACAAAGTAGAAATGCCACAGTCTGTTTTATTTTTATTCATAGACTTAATATGCATTTCTTCACCCCTGCAAAGTAAGCTATCAGACATACACAAATTGTGTGTGAGTGTTTTGCAAGTATACTTGTGTGCACATGTTCCTTTGCAGGAGTGTGGGGTGTGGATGTCAACTCTGACTATAATTTTTATGGCAAAGATTTCGCAATTGACATCCCAGCAGGTACAATTAGTGTGATTGCTTAGCAACACAATGACACTTTTGAGGGCGACTGGGAAAAATCACCGAGTGGCATCAGTTAGACAAGTAGTGACGTTACATTCGCAACCTATTCAGTTCTTTTCAAGTATGCAGTCAAGTCATCCTTTTAGGTAGACAATTTCACGTTGGGTTCCTTTAAGGCAGAATGAGTGGGATTTGTCAGTTGCTGTTTGTAAACACACCGTTCAAAGTTGGCCCATCCTCCTGGGCGCAATGAGATAACAAGAGAGGGAGCAGCAGTGGTTGAGTGAGCTAGAGAGTGAATTGAGAGAGGGAGCAGCATTAGGGAACACAAAGCAGTAGACCAGGCAAAATAGCGTTTTACGACAGACTAATTGTAAAAGAATTTGTTTTCAGCATAGATCATTTCTTTGAGGTATCCAGAATAACATACTAAAAGTCCTAAGAAATCCTAGCTGAGGAAATATGTTTCATTCTAATCAATCTTTTTCCTTCACTCCTATCAAAATGAAGCTTTACACAATGAAAGTAGACATGAAAAGTAACCTTTTTGGTGTTACAAGTTTCTTTGAAATTAATTTGAATATGCACATGAGCTGCACACTTATTGAATATGTCCATAGGCAGAAACACCATTCATATGTATGACAAATACATCGGCCCAATCTTCATCCAATCATCCTACTGCTAATGGGAGATGGCAATGTTGCTTTTAGACTGGCCTCTAACCTGAAAACTGCCTGGCTTGGTAGTACCTGCCAGGGAGGGGTATGGCGTTACTGCCTATGCAATCAGGACATATTCAATAAGTGTGACGCTCATGTGCATATTCAAATTCATTTCAAAAGAAACTTGTGATACAAAAGAAGTTACTTTTTATGTATACTTTTACTATGTAAAGTTTTATTGTGGTAGGAGTAAAGGAAAAAATTAAGCCTATTTGGATGTATTTTGGGTATATTCGATTAGTGTATAGCTCATTTGCATATTACAATTAATTTTCAAAGAAACTTGTAATACAAAAAAATATACTTTTCATGGGTACTTTCATTGTGTAAAGTTTTATTTTGATAGGAGTCAAGGGAAAAATTACATTTATGAGGTGTATTTTTGCCCTTGCATTATTAGCACACAACTCAGATTGGTGAGAATTAAACATATTTCCTCAACTAGGATTTCTTAGGACTTTTAGTATGTTGTTCTGGACTCCTCATAGAAATGATCTATGCTAAAAAATTTTTTTTTACAATTAATTCTATTTTTGGCTCCAAAATGGGCTATTTTGGCTGGACTACAGTGAATCAGATAAATAACGCATCATTTTCTGACTGATTACGCGGAGTAGGCAATTCATCTTCATCTTTAAGTGGGATTTTGTTGACTTTTCATCCAAAATGTTAATCAGTGCTTAATTAAGTTAGATGTATCTCTGCCCAGTGCCATGGTGGCCAGTTGGTAACGTAGAAAACTTTGTCATGAGAAAACATCACTTCATCAAACCACTCATCTTCTAACAGCATACATCAGTGCCAGCCATCAGCTAACGTTAGCTCACTTTAGCTCACAATAACAACAACGTTAGCTCACAATAACAAATTGCGATAGGGCACTAACGTTAGTTTGCGTCCATATATCTGCCTTTTTTTTTTACACATGTTCACTTGCTCTGAAATCTTTTCTTACATTTTTGCCATGTTTTTCATCCCTGACTGCAGAGTTGCATAGGACATAGCCTGGACTGTGTTCCCCATAAGTGTTGTTGAGCAACCACTGCGGTAATCAGGCAACACTGTTAATGATCATTTAATGATGGCATAGACATTATAAGGCAGGAGACAAATCACTGAGGGAAAAATGAATGGCAGATCTGTGACTGGAAGTCCTGCCCTGTATTTTAAAGAGCCAATCAGATTTTGGCTCAGCTGAACGTTCTGTTAAAGTCCACTGTAACTATAGCAATAGCCACACAGCAATGTTTGCTCCATGCTCAATATAGTATGTTTGGCTGTCCTTCACATGACCATATACTATCAAAATAATTTTGAAGATGATACCCAAAACTAGTTGCCTGTGAAAACATACCTTAAAAAGTGGTACATTGCTGCATATCGCTGCTTTCAGTATATCAGACAAGTGTGACAAGACCTTTTGAGTGGACTAAATTCTACTTGTGACTTCAAAGGCATTTTGTCTCTAATTCCTAGTGACTAAAAACACTTCCATAATTTGAAAAAAAGTTTAGTGATTGAAATGCTGCTTCAAAGACATATCTGGTTATGGACAATAGTTCCCATTGATGGTGATGCAAACTCAAAACATACCAACATGCCACAGTCGATACCACAAGACTTTACTAGACAAGGTGGCATTTTATGGTTGATAATGGCCTGGACTGCATCATATATCGCAGATGTTCGCACGTGAAGTTCATCTCTCATTCAGTAATCCAGATTATGGAAGTTTGAGGATGCTTTCACAGCTACCTTGTCTGGCTACCTTTAGCTACCTTCAGACTTTTCAGTTTGTCCGAACCGAAATAGCAGGTGTGAAAGGTGCCTCGGACCACAGTCCAAGGACCAAAATGTCTCAGTCTGGATGAAACTGAACCAAGGTTATCTGCAGCGTGAACACTTCTTTTTGGATGGTTCAGACTGCCAGACCAATTACAGGATGTGATGGCACATGAGGAGAGGAGAAGATGTATTTAATAGTAATTTGGTCAGACTTAGAAATCAAAAGACAACTTGAAAAAACACATTAAGATGCCAAAATATAAAACTTACTTTCTGAGAGAATGAGAGAGGGAGAGGATATGAGAGAACAGGAGAGCTTTGCCACCTGAAGATAAATATATTGAGGCAGCAGTATGTGAAGGTGTGTGATGCCTCCAGAAAAAGCAGCGCATCGACTAATGAGAAGAACAGGTTTCCTTTTTATGACGACCTGGATAGCCTGTCTACAAACCAATCAGTGTCAAGTATAGGCAGACGTACTCCACGTAGGTGATGACGACAGGATGTACGATTGTCATGTTATGTCAAGTTATTTAGTGCACTCACAAAATTGCAACGTGAAACCAAAACTAACTGGATCGAATGCGTGCAATGTAACAAAAACATGAACCTTGGTCTCGACTTCCAGGTGTGAAAGCGTCCCTAGATGAGATCCAATTAAGGTGGTAGTTGGAGCGACAACAGTAAACCAAGTATTTGTTCTCTAGACCTAGAGTTTAGACTTTAATGGCATTGTTTTATAAGAAGTTATGTGTATGTTGTGTTATGTGTATGTTGTAAACTTGTATTAGTAGCAAATGGAAACACACAAAATCGGCTCTCATTCAAGTACACACAACTAAAAGAACAACAGCATACTGTGAGTTTGACCTCTTTTTTTTTTGGAAGAGGGTCACTGGACAAAATAGGCATCTTACTCATCAAGGTTGCAAGCTTCAATCAAAAGTGTGATTATCTATTTTATTTCAAATTACGTTCTGTATTACAGTGCAAGTGTGTCGTGGCTGAAACAGAGCCACTAAACCTTCTGGTCCTGCCATGTGTGATCAACCACATAGGGAAAGTGAATAGTAGCTATTACTTTATGCACAGTAGGTATAGGTACGCTGTATCCAGTGTTGATTCTGGTTGGCGGTTGCCCTATGACTAGTTAGAGACTTGGGATGAAGCATGATATCGCATAGAAAACCATGTCGACCTGCAATACTTATTCGATCAAAAGCAACCTTTTAAAAAAATATACAGTACTGTGCAAAAGTTTTAGGCAGGTGTGAAAAAATGCTGTAAACTAAGAATGCTTTCAAAAATGGAAGTGTTAACAGTTTATTTTCATCAATTCTTCATAAATTAACAAAATGCAGTGAAGGAACAGAAGAAAATTCTAAATTAAATCAATATTTGGTGTGACCACCCTTTGCCTTCAAAATAGCATCAATTCTTCCAGATACACTTGCGCAGTTTTTGAAGGAACACGGCTGGTAAATTGTTCCAAACATCTTAGAGAACTAACCACAGATCTTCTGTGGATGTAGGCTTCCTAAAATTCTTCTGTCTCTTCATGTAAACCCAGACAGACTCGATGATGTAGAGATTAGGGCTCTGTGGGGGTCATACCATCACTTGCAGGACTTTCTGTTCTTCTTTAAGCTGAAGATAGTTGTTAATGACATTGGCTGTATGTTTGGGGTTATGTTCCTGCTGCAGAATACATTTGGTGCCAATCATACGCCTCCCTGATGGTATTGCATGATGGATTAGTATCTGCCTGTATTTCTCAGCATTGAGGACACCATTCATCCTGACCAAATCTCCAACTCCACTTGCAGAAATGCAGCCCCAAACTGGAAAGGAACCTCTACCATGCTTCACTGTTGCCTGCAGACTCTCATTATTGTACCTCTCTCCAGCCTCCAGCGAACAAACTGCCTTCTTCTACAGCCAAATATTTCTAATTTTGACTCATCAGTCCAGAGCACCTTCTGCCATGTTTCTGCACCCTAGTTTCTATGTTTACGTGCTTAGTTCAGTCACTTGGCCTTGTTTCCTTGTCGGGGTAGAGCTTTTTGGCTGCAACTCTTCCATGAAGACCACTTCTGGCCAGACTTCCCCGGACAGTAAATGTCTGTACCTGGGTACCACTGGTTTCTGCCAGTTCTGAGCTGATGCCACTGCTTGAAATCTTCCGATTTCGAAGGTAAATAAGCTTGATGTGTTTTTCATCAGCTGCATTAAGTTTCCTTGGCTGAACACTGCGTCTACGATCCTCAACGTCTTCTTCAAAAGAGCTGGAACTGCACATTTTGAAACCCCTGTCTGCTTTGAAATCTTTGTCTGGGAGAGACCCTGCTGATGCAGTATAACTACGTTGTGTCTTGTTGCTGTGCTCAGTCTTACCATGTAAATGGATAAAAAATAAACATTTATTGTTTACATTTTTCAAAGCATTCTTAGTTCATAGCATTTTTTCACACCTGCCTAAAACTTTTGCACAGTACTGTATATGTAATGAAATGTTTTGACAAGAAATTATCTTCTTGTAGCTCAACTGGTTCAGGAAAGTGATAGCATCAGCGAGGTCATGGGTCTGATGCTCAGAGAGATGTGTACCTGCCCTGTACTGTAAGACTAAATGAATATATGTCGTGTTAAATTAAATGACTGGCATAAAGCACCTCTTCAGAATGGCAGTTGAAAGTGTGCACAATGCCAGACAATGTCCATGAACATTTTTTCATTTTCAACATATTTTGGTCTTTCTCAGCTTATACCCTTATACTGTCTCAAGTTATATTCTGCTGTTCCACTAGCCGCAACAATTATCCACTCGAAATACAATACCTATTGCACTTTAAAATGAGGTAGAGACCAATTACTCATCAACTTACCCAGGTCAAGCTGGCACGGATGAACAGCTACCACCTTTAATTGGATTTTCAGTCTCTTTAAACTCATTAACACACCTGCACCCTCTGCTGGTCAAGGCGTACTGGTGCATTCTCCTTTGACATACCAGTTGTTAGTCAGCAGGCACCCTGCCTGAATGTATTCCCATAATCCTTTCACTGTGTCACCGTCAGAGGAACGTACAACGCTAGACTCTCATCAGGAAGTTTATGAACTATATCCTCCATCTCTGTTAAAAGTTTTTGGTAACTGTAGGCCTACTGCTTCAGGCATTGCTTATATATTTTTCTTCAGCGTGGTATCATCGAGGTCCATATGGGACAAGCATCATAAAATTGGGCAGACCCCTGATGCCTCCTCATGACTCCTGCTTTGGGCAGAGGGTCGGCGGTTAGGGTTTTATTACAGTTCGCAAACCTTGAGCCGGATCCCGCTGAGGCCTCTCCCGGTGGAGATGGTGCCGTGTTTGTTTTGCGGTTGTGTAAATTAGCAGTGATTCGTTTGCTCAGTAATGACGTGGGAGAGCCTAATTAGGCCAGTGTTGATGGGTGCGTTAATTAGTCTCTAGTGCCTTATGCTAATGAGACCTTGATTTGGTGTGCCCACCAAATCTCTCTCTCGCACACACACGTACACCTATTCACACACACACACACACAAGCACTTTCTCGCTCTCTCTCTCTCTCTCTCTCTCTCTCTCTCTCTCTCTCTCTCTCTTTCCTTCTCTCTCTCTCTTACTCCCTTAGGAATGCATGCAAATATAAAAGGAGAAAGTATTATATAATCCAGAACAATTATTTTAATACTGGATGGACTCATAGCGACCTGGACTGAAAAACATTAAAGCAGTTCATCCTGGCGCCTCCTCCCGTAGCAACACAGACCATCAAATGCCATGCAATGCTAGCAGGGGCTAGCTGAAATCACAGATGTATTAATATCCATAAAAATGTCTTGGGAATCACCATTTTACAAGAAGTGAGGATATGAATAATTGTTTATGAGTTCTTCAACATGCAATTCACCAGGTCTCAGCACTTGTATGGAGAATATTCCATTTTACAATACCAGTAGCTGTCTTGGCCATGACCATCTTTCACCTTGTATTTGGGGATCTTAATGCTACTGAAGAGAATAATAGTGGGAAATAAAATGTTTAAGACTTTTTCTTCTAATTCTACAAGCTAGTTTGTTCTCTGCCCATTTCTTCTTCTTCCTTTCATTACTTCTTGACCTCTTCTTTCTCTGTTACGGCTGCAGGACAGAAAGAGTAAGGGAGAAACATATATTAGGATTGGGAAACATCTAGCCTGACTGTCACAAAACTGGGGATTATGGGAACTGTAGTTTCTGGGGCCATACCTCGGATCTCTAGCCTGCACTCCACCTCGTCCACTCCCAGGTCATTGATAGCTCTGCAGGTGTAGTTCCCGCCATCAAATTTGCCAGGCTTCCGGATGTTCAGTGTCAGAACACCCTGGTTATTGAGCATGATGAACTTTGGATTATCACCAATAATCATCTTGTTCTTCATCCATACGATCTTAGGCTGGTGGACATCAACACACATGCCACACATACCCAGACATGGAAAGACAGATATTCACAAGCAGTCATTAGAATACATTTGCATAGTTGCATGGAGATTTCATTCATCATGTATTAATGGAAACCATATATGTGTTATGTTATAAACATGTCATACTATCTGCCTACACTGTGCACTGTGTAGCATATGATATAGAGCTTTCAGAACAAATGTTTATACACACAGCCTCATGAATACATTCTTCTTAGGCGAACATCAGGGAAGGAAATTGATTTTGTAATGGAGTGATTTAGGCAGACATAAGTGGCTTAGAAACCCAGTTCATAATGGGAAGATCAAACTAAAGTTTATATTTATAATTTATAAATATATATATACACACACATATATAATACATGTATTAACATACTGTATATATAAGTATATATAAATATACATTTTTATTACATTGGTATTCATGGGTACATAGAGGCCTGGGCATAATAATTTGTGTCAGGCCTTTCTCCTTCAACTCCTCAGTAGAGCAGTTTGATGCCTGATGTTGTCAGAGGCTGTTTCCCTGATAATGGAACACCAGCTGCTCTCGCCTGCAGCCCTGCACTCCAAGGTCCCAGGATCAATTCCAGCAGAAGCGTTTGATGGGGACCACTTATGTTTGAATCCTGCACGAGGCAACATCTGCCCAGTACAACTGCCATGTGGTTTTGCCTTGGTGTGCTTATAACAGAATACAAGCCTGCAGTATGCACAATGTGTGTGCATTTACAAGCATATAAGACACAGGGGTTGTTTAGAGACAGTCACTTCTTTATAGGGATCATTGTGGTTAGACCATGTGAGAGTTTTTTCCCTTCTTACCTGTGGCATTGACCTAATAAGATCTAACAGGAGAATACTTTGTGAGTGTTTTGTTCTATGGACAAATCATTTGAATGTATATGTCGAGAAGGGATGTCATTTAGGCATGGGATTAGTAAGCAGTGCTTTTTACCGTGGGTTGGTATAGAAAGTTGGACATATATGGGTGTTAGGGGGGGTTCTCAGAACAGAAATACTTCCAACGAATTCAAAAGTGAGAATGCTTCCATGTGGTGGAGACAAAAAGTGCATTTGCTTAACTACCTAGGAAGCACAAGGAGCTGAAGCAGAGGTTCCCAAACTTTTCACGGCAGGTCCACCGTTGTGGCTCCGGGGGGTTAGGGTTCTCATTCCGTTTTATTTTTATTTGCCAACAAAAGCCCACAGCCCTCTTGCTGTAACACGGTGCGCCCCCTGGGGGCCACGCCCCACACTTTGGGAACCACCGAGCTAAAGATATAGCTATTCAACATTCATGAAATATATTTCATCATAATGTCAGGTATACCTTGTCTGGGAATTCCCCGCCCCTTCACTGCATTTCATTTGCTCAGTTAGTCTGGCAAACTACTAAATGGAGGTCCACTTCACTCACGTAATTGGACACGCCTTTAACCAATCAGACCAACGATACTATACAACGATACAACGATCGGTAATAAAGCAAACACATATTTTTTCTGTATGAATTGTTTCAGAGCAAGTTTATGTTCTATTTTCAAAGAAAACTTGCCTTTGAAATCATCCAAGACAGCCGCGAGAGCAGTTTATAGTTTGCTGTGCTTTTCTCTAAGGTTTCGCTTTTGATACTAGACGTGGTTATTTAAAATCCGCCAATGGCGCGCCAGGTAGCCAAAAGCCAGTTTGTGATTGGTCCCAGACATCCTGAGAATGCTGTAATGAACGGCTGTGCAATCTTTGCCAGACCCTTTTCAGAGGCAAAATCAAATTGGCCGGAGAAAAGGGGCGGGACTTCCCAGACTAAGGTATACCTCTTTCAACAAATATCAGTATTTTATTGTACTCTCAACCTATTTTAGGTCCCTGATGTTTTTAGAGCCATCTATGCAAACTATATCAACAAGCAATTCTATAAAAATGTTCTGAAATGATGTCTACATCAATGATGTCTACAAAAATGTCATCTGAAAGTATTCATGGTTGGTGATGAATGCTATTATTCTTTACTACATGCACTTAAGCTTCTATACATTACAGACATGAGCAGAACAACATGCTCAGACATGTGGGGGTGGATCCTTGAACTTGGCTCCATGTAATGGAAAAGATGTTGATGATTTGATGTATTTACAAATATAGATGTATTGAGTGGCTACGGTTGTGTCTGAACCACCTGAACTGAACTCTTGACCCTGTGAGGTGAGTATTTCTTATGTGTCTGGCTATTGTAGTCACACTCAAAACTATTTAGGTTTAGATGACACGTAAGAAGCTTAGCAGCCGTGGCCTACTGGTTAGGGTTTCAGGCCGGTAACCGTAGGGTGGCCGGTTCGACCTGACCAGTAGGAAAAATGATGGCGGGGGAAGTGGTAGACCACTGCTCTCCCATACCCACATCCACGGCTGAAGTGCCCTTCAGCAAGGCACCTAACCCTGATCACTGCTCCCCGGGCGCCGCCAATGGCAGCTCACTGCTCCGGGTTAGTGTGTAACCTCACTTCACTGTGTGTATGTGTGTGTCATGTCAGTGTGTGTGTGTCTACACCACCTCTGCCATAGAGAGGACTTTCACTTTCAAGAAGAAAATGGCTAATTTTAAATGCAAAATTATAGAGTACACAGGCTGCACCTGAATAATTTACTGAAATCACTGAAAATTGACAAGGAAGATATTGCTGCAATACATAGCATTTTTGAAAGCCTTTAGGTTTTATATAAATATGTCGTAAGTTGTATGTATGTACGTATAGAATTTACATTCAACAGTTAATGGGATGGGATGGATTTAAGTGACAAAAAGCATTTTCTTTCATCTTTTGCCATTCCAACAAATACACATACTGTAGGTATAAATAAGTCAGAGCGCACATCCCTTCCCCAAACTCCCATAGACACACCCATACTCACCTTAGGAAAGCCTCGAACAGCACAGGTGATAGCAGCACTGTAGCCTGCTATGAGAGACCTGTCCACCAGGGGTGTGATAAACTTGGGAGAACTGCTTGGGTCCATCTCCTTGTAGGAGGGTGCATTGTGCTGCAGATCTGAGAGTGAAAGTGAGAGAAAGGAAGAAGATGATGATGAGTTTGCTGATGCATCACCTTATCTTAAATTTAAAAGTCATCTGTAGGTATATCCACATTTAACACATCTTCATTAATTCATTAATCAGTTACCGGGGTTTTCTTATTAATTCTGCAAAGAACAGGCCCAATAATCAGATTTATATGGTGGAAACATTGGTTTCCCTCGAGGCCAGGAGAAAACTCATTGACAGGAGACGCGAGGTCTGAGGTCGATCTAATTCGCACATGTTACCTTGTGCCTTTGAAGGCAGAGTAATTGCACTGAACTCCCTAGTCAGTTGCAGAGTATCTCAGACTGAAGTCGGCAAGGGGTGAGTTTGCTCGTCTCAAATGCTGACATGTTAAATAAGCGATTGAACAAGAGGAAGAGAGAGGAAGGTACTGAGTCGCCCTTTACCAAATTGTCACTGCACCTCTACATTGGGCATTGCTTGGCTGCTCCATCTCATAATACTCAATAATAATGCACTGCATCTCTTTTTGGCTTTGACATCAGTTCTGAGATCTTCAAAATTGTATCTATTCAGAATGGACATTGTATGGCATAGCCATCCTGGTAACAACTGATTTGTGCATTAAGAGGCAGGTGCAGAATGCACCCTCAGTGTTTGGGTAATCCGGATAAGGAAGAAGTCTAGGATGTCATTCAAGATTCAAGATTCAAGATTCAAAAAGCTTTATTGTCTAGTATGTTGCCATAGTCTTTTGACTGAAGGCGTGGAGGTGTGTGTGTGTGTGTGTGTCATGTGTCAGAAGTTAAGCTAATCATCACAACGTTAGCTGTAAAGAAATTGCCATGTTTTTCCAGTAAGTGTAGAGTTAAGCCTTAGGGTCTTCTACCTGTTTTGGTTATGACAGCCGTGTTCTTGCTGATGCCGGCTTCATCACTCCGACCACAGAGGTTCTCACTGAGCACACGGAAGGTGTACTCATTACCCATGACCAGGTCAGACACAGTGCAGTGAGGCCTGCGGTTGTGATCATATACTGTGAACCACTCCTGACATCAGAAGAGGGGATAGAGGTTCATGTTATCTTTGTAATAATAATAATAATAATAATAATAATAATAATAATAATAATAATACAAATAAGGCTGTCATAAAATATGAGCTTTGAAGAGATGGGTCTTTAAACCATTCGATACCCACACTGTAGCATACCAGTTTTGCTGTGTACAGGGGTTAAGTTACTTTGTTAGGTGCATGCCAGGGTGACAGACCTTGGTTTTCAGGTCAGCTTTCTGGATGATGTATCCAAGGATCTCACAGTTGCCAGTATCTTTAGGTGGCGTCCACTCCAGAGCAGCATTAAAGCCCCACACATCAGACACCGTCACCGCCACAGGGGGACCAGGCTTATCTGTGAGTGTGTGTGTGTGTGCGTGTGTTCGTGTGTGTGTGTGTGTGTGTGTGTGTGTGTGTGTGTGTGTGTGTGTGTGTGTGTGTGTGTGTGTGTGTGTGTGTGTGTGTGTGTGAGTGTGAGTGTGTGTGTGTGTGTGTGTATGAGAGAGAGAGAAAGTAATGAGAGGTCAGTTTCATGTATTAAAGCAAGGGAAGAGAGATGTGAACACACACTGACAATTCCTGTCATATCTAAACAAGGTGAAAAGACCAGGAGAGGAAGGGGCTGTGCTTGGTGAATCATGAATGAAGGGGGATGAAAAAGAGAAAAAAAAGTGTCCTACAGTGGTGACTTTAAGATCAGCATGAAATAGTTTGAGGACACATGTCAATGTGTAAAATGCAAATTTGCAAATTTGTAAAATGTGAGAAAAAGAATGTCAAAAAAGAACAAGGGGTGAAGGGTTAATAAAATAAAAAGAGCAGTGAGACAGTGAGTGGGTGACAGTGAGTGAGAAAAACAGACGAGGGAAAGAGAGAGAGAATAATGGAAGAGAGATGAAGAACAATAGTGACCGACCCTGAAAGAGACATGAAGATTGAGAGAGGAAGAAGTGAGAAGGAGCGAAATAGAGAGAAAGGTAGCGGTTGTTGGCAAGGAGTGGGGGGTAGGAGGGCTGGATCTTGACGACAGTGAGCGTTGGGCATTAATCCTGCGCTGGCAGAAGGGAACGCAGCCCCCTCGCTTTGAGGGAGAATGTGTCTGTGTGAGAGAGAGAGGGAGAGAGGGAGAGAAAGAGAGAGAGAGAGCAAGAGAGAAAGTGGAGTGTCTGCCTGTGGATGTGAGTGTATTTGTGTGTGTGTGTGTGAGTGTGTGTGTGTGTGTATTTAGTGTATGTGTGTGAGTCAGCTTCCTCTGAAGGGTCTACGCTCCCCTCATTAGCTCCCCTCTCAGCAGGAGGGTCCCCTAATCCGCCTCCTAATCACACTCCGCACCCTCGCTAATCCCTACGGGACCCCACCCGGTAATCCCTCACGTGGCACGCTGACCCGCAGCAGCCGCAAGATTAAACACCACGCCATCCGCCCATGTGTCCCCCAACCCCCCCATCCCCATTCCCATCATGCAGGTAACTTTAACAACTTCTAGATTACGGCAGCTTCAAGGTGTTTGGTTATGGAGGGGGAGAGGGAAAAAAGACGGGATAACTGTGCAGATTTAACTGGGATTTTAGAGATCAGTGGGGTTATTGAGTGTAGGTACCTGGTGGTTAGGGTTAGTGAATGTTAAGGCTACTTTGTCTCTGAAGCTGAACCAGAGCTCCTTTCTAGGACACAAGTTAAGGAAAAACACATAAAAGAATAAGAGGAATGGCTTAATGTGAACAACTGGACACTTTCTCTAAAATGATGCAGACATCAATGCAGTCTTATACTTTCTTTTTCTTTTCGGCAGTGGCAAAGCTAGTTATACATAAGTAGATGACAGCATGCAAAAGCTATCTGTGGTATATACTTTGTTTAACTTTTTCAGCTGTTGATTGTTGATATCTGTTGGTGTTTGTTTGGGCAGTTTGAATTGGCCTTTGGTCAACATATCAGTTCAAAAACGGTGGTCAGCACTGACCCACGATCTGGATCTCCACGGTGCCTTTGTCCTCCATGTTCTCGATCTGCACGGTCAGCGTGTACTTCCCGGAGTGCTCCCTCTCAGCTGAGCGGATGAACAGGATGGTGTCCGCTTCGCTTGTGCGCACATTCACTGTCTTAGTGTCCAGGGGCTCGCCATCTTTGGTCCAAGTCACGCTGGGCCGGGGTTTTCCCTGTTCAAAGAGGGGGGTTGGGGAGTCTAGACATCAACTCTGGAAGAAATAAGCTCTTCAGCTTGTTCTCTGAGACAACAAATGTATAGTGAACATGAACAACTCGTGTATGGATCTTTGACATGTACGTACCATTTAGAGGACGTACCCCTTTTACAGTGCAAGAGTGTGGACTGAGGTTACATGACTTACAGACCAGATCAGTTTGCTGTCTCACCTGGAAGGGAATGACAAGATTGATCTTCTCGCCAACCTTCCTGATGAATTTGGTTCTGAGTTGCCGTGGGAGACGGATCTTAGGTTGCTCTGAAAGGAGAAAGTAGAGAAGTGTTCAGATAGAGGTCAGTGTGATCTTAAATATCTAAAAGTGTCTTAAAAGCAATTAGGCTGACAGTTTAGTCTACAAGCCATTTGAGAGCTAGGAAGCGTGCAAGCTGACAGAGTGGTTGTTTCGGTTTGTGTGTGTAAGAGAGGGAGACAGAAAGAGAGCTTGTGTGTGAGTGTGAGTGTGTGTGTGTTTGTGTGTGTGTGTGTGTGTGTGTGTGTGCGTGCGTGCGTGCGTGCGTGTGTGTTTGTTTGTAGAATTTTCCGCTCACCCATGATCTCTCGGATGGTAACAGCTTGCTGCATGGTTGCTGGAGGACTGCGTCCAGCAATGTTCACTGCAAACACCCTAAATAGGAGCCTCTCGCCCACAGGAAGATTCCTGACCCGGTAATTGTTCTTCTCCACTGGCTGCTGATTGGCCTGCACCCACTCAGTTCCTGCAGAGAAGAACCAGTGGTGACATGAGGCACATACTATGGGACCAGTGGTGACATGAGGTACATACTATGGTACCAGTGGTGACATGAGGTACATACTATGGTACCAGTGGTGACATGAGGTACATACTATGGTACCAGTGGTGACATGAGGTACATGAGGCACATACTATGGTACCAGTGGTGACATGATGCACATACTATGGTACCAGTGGTGACATGAGGTACATGAGGTACATTCTATGGTACCAGTGGTGACATTAGGTACATGAGGTACATTCTATGGTACCAGTGGTGACATTAGGTACATGAGGTACATTCTATGGTACCAGTGGTGACATGAGGTACATACTATGGTACCAGTGGTGACATTAGGTACATGAGGTACATTCTATGGTACCAGTGGTGACATGAGGTACACACAGGAGGCACAGATTAGAGGATGGTTACCCGTTGCAAAGGCAGACAGGGCCCGCTGGGACCCGTTGGTACGGCTGACATTTTTGAAATTATATTTGGGCTCGGTCACATAGGCCAATTGCATTAGTGAACATTTGAATTTTGAACTGTGGACTAATTAGGATAGGCTACCTTAAATTGTTCCTCATTTTAGTTGAGCTTAAGCCTACATTTTGTATCTGCTTAAGGCCCGGGCTCAGACATCAAACACAGGCTTGGCAGTGTCAGGCTTGGCTCTCACTCTCTTTGGCTCGGGTCAGGTTCAGATGGAAATATGCAGCCCATATCACACTCTTATCCAGACATGAGATACAGATGCGAATATGGCTATGAGTCTCAAAGCATACTCTGACTTTGTATCACCGCCACAACCACTACTACTCAGTACTGACCTGGAAGCATTTGTAGTCCACTTAGGATCTACTGATCATGTGTGTAATGTTTCAGAGGCTTACCTCCCTCTTTGCACCATTCGATGATGTAGCCATCGATGCCTCCGGCCCCGAGTCTCTCAGGTGGACGCCACTTCAGGGCACAGGTGCTGTCTGTGACATCATCCACCGTGAGACGAGTGGGCTCACTTGTTGGGGCTTAAGGGTTCAACAAAATCAAAGGCGAGCCATGAGCTCACTGACACATTTATTCTGCAACAGTTCCACTGAATCCAACCTGAATTTTTATAGACCTTTCATAACTATTCCAACAACGTACAGGTCATGAGAATGACATGCAGGTGTACAGAGGGTAGAGGAATGTGAGGGAAATAATGGGAGGGATAGCCAACACCTACCTATTGGCATGTAAGGGAAGTATAACCAACACCTACCTATTGGCATGAAAGGGAAGTATAACCAACACCTACCTATTGGCATGTAAGGGAAGGATAACCAACACCTACCTATTGGCATGAAAGGGAAGTATAACCAACACCTACCTATTGGCATGAAAGGGAAGTATAACCAACACCTACCTATTGGCATGTAAGGGAAGGATAACCAACACCTACCTATTGGCATGTAAGGGAAGGATAACCAACACCTACCTATTGGCATGAAAGGCTTAGAAGTCTCACTAGGCTGTGAGATGCCGATGCCATTGACAGCAAAAACTCTCATCTCATACATTGTGCCCTCAATCATCTTCTTGGCCTCGTAAGTGGTTGACTCAAAGATGTCAAAGTTCAGCTTGGTCCATCTTTGGGAGCCCTTCTTCTTCCTCTCCATCAAATAACCTGGAAGTGATATTATAAACTCGATGTGATGCAGATGACTATCACTGCCATGGTATAGAGTATGTAGCCCACACTGCACTCTGACACAATGCATATAGTATGTGCATTTTGACTTAGTTTTTGCACTAAAACAAATCAGAAGTTGTCTGTATGAGGTACATTGCAACTATAGTCAACTATATACATTAATTGTGCACCTGTGGTCCAATACTTTAATCTTTGAGACCAGCAGCTTAGTTTGTCTCATTACCCTTTTCTCATATCAATAGACTGAAGGTAAAAAAAACTGCTGCGAGACATAGATTGAGAGCATACCTTTAATGGGTGCTCCACCATCAAATTTAGGGACCTCCCAGATGATGGTAGCTGTGTCCTCTCCAACCCCAGTGCACTTGACATTCTGAGGGGGATCAGGCACATCTGCAAAAAAGGGAATGAAAGAAAGAAACAGAAGAGGACAAGAGAAGGAGAGGGGGGCATTCAGCAGACAGATATGAGCACAAAAAAAACAGTGAAATAAGATGAAGTAAAGTAAAGAGTCGAGACTATTTTAATGAGATGCATAAAGGAGATTAAAGACAGATTGCTAAAGAACATTCATCATTTAGTGGAGCAGAGAGAGAGAATAAAAAAAGAAATAAAGAGAGGGAGAGAGACAGAGAGACAGAGAGAGAGAGAGAAAGAGAGGGGGGGGGGGCAGGACCTGTCACTCACCCACAATCTTAACTGTGAGTTCGGCCTTGTCCTCTCCGGCAGGGTTGGTGACAGTGATGGTATATTTCCCCTCATCGCTCCTCTCAGCCCCCTCGATGACAAAGCTGCTCAGATTCTTCCTGGTCTCCACATGCACCCGGCCCTCCGCTTCGGTGATCTCCTGAGCCGGGTGGAGACAGAATTACAATAAGAACACGGCCTGAAGTGCTCATCTCAAAGCAGTGGAGGATTTAACAGCAGACCTCAAACACCCCAACAGCCCTAAATGTGCAAATGTGCCAGCCTGGACTGTTCTCTTCTCCGTTCTGCTGCTCTGGTGGCTTTCAATTTACATATTTAAAAATGACTTTATAATGACTTCACTTCCCACAAAACCCTTACAGTGTCTCCCTTCCTCCAGCACACGGCGGGGGCCGGATCTCCTGTGATTTCCACATCGAGGCGGAGCTTGTTGCCGGCCACAACGACAATAGTGTTCTTGCTGACCATACTCCCAGTGGTGTCCAGGTGGATTTTGGGTGGGTCTGTGATAAATCATTGAATGTGTCATTGTTGAGGTGTTGGACACAATGATGGCAAGTGATACAAGATGGCAAGTGTTGGACACATGATGGCAAGTGTACATTTGTGTTCTGTCAGTACCCACCCTGGCGAGGAACATAATCGATCTTGATTTCTATGAAAAACAAGAGAGACAAGAGAGTGTGAATGAGCCTCGGTCGATGCAGCTACTCAAAAGTAATCTTTATTGCTTAAAGTCGTGAGCAATGTTCCATCGCCATACCCAAGAAGTTGAGTTTAGCAGAGAGTGACAGAGCGTATCCATCTGGCACAAAAGTGTAATCTCCTGCATCCTCTGGCTTCACCTCATTGATCGTTAGCTTGTGAATCCTGCGTACCAAATACTTGTGTTACCAAGGCAACCAACAAACATTGGGTTAAATATGTAACCTTGGTCACCTTATGGAATACGCCCCTTTTCTGCATAGTCCTGACTCTCACACAACCTTGCTCTCACACAACCTTGCTCTCACAGACCTGTCTCCCCGGCAACGACACACTCAGTAACCCGCTCTCCGAGATAACACGAACAAAACATTGTGCACTCTTTATCAGAAATGTTTGTGAGGGGCCAGCATAATAGAGCACACTGTACCTTCCCACATGTGTCATCTTGAAGCGGTTACTTGGTACGACCTCCACACCATCTTTTAACCACTTGCCAGTCACCTTTTCGTCGGACACTTCACATTTGAACACGGCCTGTTCCGCTGCTTTCACTGTCAGGTCGGCAATGCTCTGGAGCACTTCCAGCTCCTTGTCTGAAAGACAGAGGGGCCAAATACAGGAGGGGAGGCACCGCACACAAAGGAGAAGACATGTATAGGTGGGGATGGCCAGTGTTGGGGAAGGTTATTGTGGGGGAAAAAAAGTAATGTATGGCATATTCGTTCTAATATGATACATTGACATATTATTGTGAAAAGAAATATGTTTCCTTGTCAGAAAAAGTTCTTGGGCTCTAGTTTGAGAACTAACATGGCAAAGGTAGTCAGGATCCTTGTAAGCAAGACTCAAACAGCCCATGGAGTAGGGTTTAGGTTCGGCCTGTGCTCAAAGCTTGAGGTATGGTCTCTGGCATAACTAACAGGAGAGCGGCATATTCCTTTTGAACGAAGCTTCAGATGTTGTTACAGTGCGTTGACTTTGCGAGGTGTGCTGTAATATGCTATTAAATTGGACTAAAGATCTTTTTCCTTTTGATCACTGACCTGACCTTTGTGATCTGGCCATGGGCACTTTTTTCAAGTAATCGCTACCCTGAAAGGCTACTGGGATAACTGAATTATTTGTAGTAGGATACATCTATCATGTGCTGACCCTATGGCTTGTCTACTTCAGATACAGGGACCACGGTATTCAATTGCCTTTGATCTAAAGCTGAAATGGACACTGATAAGTTGTCATTGGTTTTCTTCAAATATCTGCTTCAGAAGCGGCATTGCATACTGGCATGTCTTTAACATCAAGAATGCGCAGGAAGAAATTGTAGTGTTGCATATGTCCGACTAGGTGAAACAAACAAAAAAGGAAATCTTAGGCAAGTTCCTTCATTTCTGCCCTGTTATTCCCACCAAACTAGAGCCCCTTTGAGTGGAAGCATAGCTCGGATAGAATGTTCATGATCAAAGGCATATTCTCGATTTCATTTTCAACTCAATCCATACATCTGAGACATCTGTAACATTTTTTAGATTACTGCAGACAATAATTTGTACCAAATTGATCTGCATGTATGAAAGAACAGGACATTTATAGCTTAATTAAAATAGAATTCATCACAAAGATGTGAATGTTAACTTTTTCTGAAAACTTTTATGAATTGTTTAATTAAGCATTACAGTGTAATTTGGTGTCAATTTCTTCAAGGTGTACCCATTATTATTACTATTATCATTGTTGTTATTTAATTACAGTGTTGCTAGTTTGTTGAAAATATTGTAAACTCTTCTTTACACAGACCTTTCTATCTCCTCTTACTCTTGTTTGCATTCTAAGACTGTGTCATGCATGAACAGAACAACATTATTGTGTGTGGTAATCAATAATATGTTATAGGATCAGCATACAGAAATTGAGTTGAAAAGTCCGTACTTTGACTATTTAAAAAAACAGTTAGGTAGGAACAGTTATGGGTTACTTTTCTAATACAATGTGACGGATTTTGAACTTCTACTAACTTGTTACTCCCAACACTGAAAATGATCAATTAAAGGGTGAGAAGGGAAAGGGGAGATAAACTTAATACTTGCTTTATCACAAGTTGACAGTACATATCCAATACATATAATATCTAAGACCTGGGCCTCAAAAGGATCTTGCACATACAACATATTAGCGATTTGGACCTGAAATGCCATCCCACAGGGTAACCACTGTACCTTCCACATCTAGCTCTGCCTCAGAGTGTCCCCCATTAGTGAACACAGTGAATCCCCCAATGTCGTCTTTAGTGGCCTCGCCGATGATGAGCATGTGCTTCTTGCCATCTTTCTTAATGCGGTACCTTGTGAGGTCGCGGGTTATCTCGATTCCATCCTTCATCCTAATCCAAACAGACAGAAGGAAGAGAGGCAGTGTAGTGAGGAGAAATCTGACAAGGGGATGGATTAGAGAGGGACTGCGGAATTCAGATACAGAATGAGGGACATCATGGACAGACATACAGGCGTAGAACAAGGTATTGTGCAATCCAGACAGAAAGGTCAAAGAGAGATTTTTGTCCATTATGTTGACTTCTAGCTTTAGGTATTTTTGTGCTTGTTTTGACTCACCATATGACATTGGCTCCCTCATCAGAAACCTCACACTCAAACTCCACCTTGTCTCCAACCACCACGTGCATGTCATCCAGTGCCTTCGTGATCAGGACCGGAGGTTCTGAAAAAACATTATGGACAAGTAGACATATACATCATCTCACAGAAAACACATTGTCCTTCCAAGCACACGGCTTCGAAGAATGGTGTGAAGGATCACTTTGATTGTAATGGTTATGTTCACAGTAATGAAAGCCAGCAATGAAAAGAATAAGGATGATTGCAGTCGTCTAGGTGATGATCATCATGACAATGGTGGTGATGTTGTGGTTCATGACAATATTGTGATTAAAGTGAAGGGAATAAGGATAGAAAAGATGACGGAGAATGTGTTGCCAGTACCCTTCACAAAGACTTCAGTGAAACACTTTTCATCATCCACAACGCACTCATAGGCAGCGTCGTCCGAGAGGTTACATTTGTTGATTGTCAGCTTTCTCAGACCCCCTACAGTCTCAAACACGTACCTGAGAAAGTGATGGAAAAGAGGGAGTATACACACAGAAACACACACACACGTGCGCACACACACACACACAGACGCACACACATACACACACACACACACACACACACACACACACACACACACACACAAAACCTCACATGAGTTCATACACACAGGCACATTAACATACTCACACAAAATGTCAGCCACAAACACACACATGGTCACACATACTTGGCCGAGGGTTTAATCTCTACTCCATTCTTCAGCCATTTCACTTGAGCGTTGGGGTTAGCCAACTCGACAACAAGCTGAATCCTCTTGCCCTTCTGCACTGAGTAGGCGTCGTCCAGTTTCTTCAGGAATGCTGGGAAAAAACAAACCATGTGTGTATAATCTACTAGGTGGCTTTTGTATACACTACACAGTTGAAGCATTTTTGTGGTGTTTGTGTATATTGATTGTTAGCTGTAACATTTGAGATAAGTTGGCTATCTAGCAACCTAACTGTTAAAACCAACTGGCATCATTAGCGAATGCAGGATCAAGAATTGCTAAATAACTTGTTCCTGTGCTAGTTGAAATAAATTAGTTTGAATTATTTTTGTGAATGTTAACTATTTTATTTGCATCAGTTACATAGCGGACATTTAACTTGAACAATCCAAATACTATGTATTGAAGTATTCTGGTGAGTAGATTGGAGTAGACTTGACTGAAACACTAAATATAAAAAATATCTCTAATACTCAATAGAGCTAAGATAATACTTAGAAAAGCACTGCTGCCCCTTGAATCCCTACCTCACAGTGTAGAGTAACATTAGAAAATGGACCTATAGGTAATAGCTGTATTAACTATATCTTGGACAGGGATTAAGTTCGGAGGAGAGGAGAGGAAGGAAGAAAGAGGAAGAGGAGAGGAGAGGAGAGGAGAGGAGAGGAGAAGAGAGGAGAGGAGAGGAGAGGAGAGGAAGAGGAAGAGGAGAAGAGAGGAGAGGAGAGGAGAGGAGAAGAGAGGAGAGGAGAGGAGAGGAGAGGAGAGGAGGAGAGAGGAGAGGAGAGGAGAGGAGAGGAGAAGAGAGGAGAAGATAGGAGAGGAGAGGAAGAGGAAGAGGAGAAGAGAGGAGAGGAGAGGAGAGGAGAGGAGAGAAGAGGAAGAGGAGAGGAGAGAAGAGGAAGAGGAGAAGAGAGGAGAAGAGAGGAGAGGAGAAGAGGAGAGGAGAGGAGAGGAGAGGAAGAGGAGAGGAGAGTTATCGCTCACCATCACTCTTCTTGGGCTCCACGGGCTTCCTCATCTTCTTCAGCCTCTTCAGCATGCCCCTGAGGTCAGTGATGCCATACTCAAAAGCAATCTTCTCATAGTCACAGGGATCGGCTTTGGTCAAGATCGCCCACACGTCCACCTCCTCCTTCTCCGTCACTTTCACCTCTCTGAGAGAGCCAGTGAGTGAGAGGCAGAGAAAGATAGAGAGATAAGTTTAAAGAGAATACATGTAAATATTCATTATGGTGAGTTGCTCAACAGCATTTAAAAAAACAAATTGCATTCTGGTGAGTTTGAAGCGTATATCATCTGACATATGTTGGTTAAGAGTTCCTCAAAAGGCTCACACTTCGGGAGAGCTGTGGCGCAATCTTTTACACACCCCCTAGCAACAGGTCCTCTTAGCAGAATACACACCAGAAGTATTACAGCACATTACAAGTCCAAATAAAAGCAACAATTACAACTAGGTATAAGATGCAGTGACTTATTGACTATGGTATATCATTATTAACTCTGAACATTAAATTCTGATTCCTTCAGTATGAACGAGCTTGAACGCCCACGGGGACGCAGGATTGAATCGACCCGCGGCCATTTCCCGATCCCACTCCCAATCTCTCTCCAGCGCATTTCCTGTCAAACCTTCACTATCCTATCCCACCCCTAAAAATTGGCTCACACTTGGACAATACACACCAGCCCTAACAAAATTACAGAGCATCACATATAATTCCACCGCCAAGGATTTAATATGAAGTGATCCTCTGAAAATTCCTTAGCTTGAAAACCTTTGCTAGACACTGACCTTTCGCTTAAGGGAGCTACTATAATTAGCAACACATTTGCGGGCAAATTATTCTTTCAGCACATCCCATGTGAATTCTGACTAGCGACCCAGGGATTTCTGACAAAGACATATTTAAGTGTTCAATAATGGGGGACGTTAGGCAGAGGGGTATTGTTGTTTTATTGTAATACTGTGTACAATTGGTGTCACAAAGCCCCTCGCTGACCTTTTCTTAAGCAAACCACTGAAGTCCAGATCGCCTGCATCTTCGCCTGCATCTCCCCTGTGCGTGCATGTGCAAGTGAGAGAAGAGGGGGGGGAGAGAAGGAGAGAAACCAAAAGAAGGTAAGTATTGGTCAACCATAAAACAGTATCTTACCTGTGTCATTCTCTATTTAACCAAGGTTACTGTCCCTCCATGTGATGACAATGTGCAACAAAGATGAGGAACAAAAAGACATATCTACTAACCACTGATTTCAACCATTTGACTCTCAACATCAGGTTCATCATCACTTTGATATTTCCCAAAGCTTACCCATTTCTGGAGATTTTATTTTTCATTGCTTATCCAGAGGTAAGGACAAGCAGCTACTTACCAGTGCTTATCAAACATAATTTACACATTCTGTGTTCACACAGAATGTGTGAATGCAAACACTGTATATGACTATATGCTGAACTCACAACAACACACAGACACAGCAGCTCTTGAAGACAAAGGTACACATGCAAGCAAGGCTAACATACATATGGATGGGCAGTTGGAGAAACACTTATTACAGTGACATCAGCACACTCAAGGTAAGTGGTAGGTCAAGGGGTATGGACACTGGGACATGGAACATAAGAATGTAACACAGAGAAATGGCTATTGGATATGGCTATCCAATAGACTGTGTTTTTTTTATCAAAACTTTCATTTTGATTGCTAGCATATTTAAAACAAAATGTTCGCATGAAGTGGTCAACCTTGGAGTTTTCTCAGGTTATGTTTAATGTTCAGCAAATGCAAGTCGAATGAGTGTCTTGGTTTTGGTGTGACTGATGTAATATGCAGAATTATCAATACATGATATAGTATCATAGCCTTACAAACACTGTTGTAAAATGTGTTTAATGCTTTTAATATAAAAGCCACAACTTTATCACCTAAGGGAATCCAGGGATCAGGAACACAAATACAGATGTGGGCTGGTATGAAGCTACTCAGAATGAAATTTTGCTGGGAACTGGTAAGAATGATTAGAATTCATAAATGTATCTCGTATACTATAGCCCAACAATAAGCACATGGTATCCTATAATGATACTGTAATCATACTAATTTCATCTTTAACAAAAAAGGGAAAAGGGCTCTGCAGTGGCTGAAAGGTTTTTTTTTTATTGGAAAAGCTCATGTTTGTTTATGAGGGGGTCATGCAGAGGTGCCTGGTAAGTGGAAGGGCTTTCATCACAGATCTAATAATAGGGATCTCTAGCATCACAAAGAAATAATAATGTTTGTAATAATGAGAATGCCCGCAACTTCGCTTTTCCTGGAAACTGTGAAAATGCAAGCCTTGTTGGATGACATTTGATCCTTTATATTAATCGGCTATTTCAAAGCAATTCAGCTTTAAACAACATGTTTTTTTTCTTTACTGAGTTTTGCAAATACTCAGTTACTGTAATGTAAAGATTCACTGGATATTTCCATGGAAGATTAGATTTCGCATTGTCTGTTTTCTTTTGCACATATGTTGGCTTGTACTGTGGATATTGGGTATGCATAAGATATGCAAGTTTGGAAACCATCATGGTTAAGACTTCTTCTCAAGCCATTCTCAATCCATATAACTTTTTTTGGTCCCTGGTGGGTCTTAAAGGCTTTACACATACCAGCCAAGCCCTCTACATTAAATGCCCAATCAGACAACCTTCCGAAACCAAACTCTTGTTCAATGTGTTGTTTTCATCTTTGTCCACTCATTGAAAACGGGGGCTCCAGATCTACATCACCCTGCTACCAAGAAAACGTGAGAATGGAAAGTTGGATCATGAGATCTCCACATCAGATGCCCATCAGTCCACCTTTATACACCATTCCCTTCTTCGCTCCTCTCCTCATTTCTCTGCCCACTGATTTAACTCAGGGGTCTAATTCCACCCGCCCTACTACATATACTATTCCACACAAGGTATGACACAGCTGTATATGTAGATATGTGGACATAGGCTGTGTCTCTTATCTTACCCCTCTTTCTTGGGCTTCCTGAGCAAAGGGAGGAGATGGCATTTAAAACAGACACCAGATATTAGATAGTAGCCTAGTAACAGTAGACCAGTGACATAAATGCATTGTATATTTACCGTGAACTGCAACACTAACGCCACTCACTAAAACACACAATATTCACTCATGCCAACTCGCACCCTGTCAGGGGTACCTGACAGAGGCAAAGAGGAAGACTGAGAGTCAAAGAGACAGGCAGGCACAAAGAGACAGGAGGGGCAGAGGGAGACCCAGATAATGGAAGTCAGAGAGCCACCCTCCTGGGAAACACTACTACGGAGACACAGGCACAGCAAAAGGTTGCTGAAACATGCATAAATGGCGTCCCAATTAACCCTACATGCATTTCCCATGACAAATACACACAAAACAGCTCAACGCCAATATTAACTCTCTCCACCAGTCGGAGGAAAGTTTGAATAAAGGAAAGGCTGTGTCCAGACGATTAACACCGTAACTGGACATCAGGACAGGACACACACAGCAGCATCCACAGAGGCTAACACATCATGAGCAGACTCTGTTTCATTTCATTCAAGATACAGAAAGTGAAGTGGGGTCCGAGGGTTGGTCGTCAAGCTTACACAAGGTGCCTCCACACACCAGGCATAGAAACGGACACAAGTGACATGGTGCATAAGGGAATCATGTCCTTAAGGCCATTTCCATGTTGAAATGAATATGCCATTGAATGAGGTAATTACTTGTAATTATATGACTTCAGTTGTGTTCATATTTACAGTATGAACAATCACATATACAGATACAGTAAGTGTGTGTGTGTGTTTGTGCGTGTGTGTATGCCCTACAATATTCACAGCCTTTATAACAAGGTTTTTGTATGATGTAGTTTTTCTAGGGTGTAGTACATTTGGTGTAGTACATATGTGCATATTACATGTGACTGTCACGATTTAATCTTTATCTGAATCATATGTCTACAGTATTGAGTGGTTATCCATACTCATCTGAGATGGTGTAGGACATTTTGATTACGAGATCATGAGAGTCATTTTTTTTGATAACCCAGAGACGACAAAAAGAGATATCAAAATCTGGACTATCCAGATTCCAAATACCGGCTACAGAGAATGTTTATGAACAATCAAAAGCCAGATCATGAGATCTCCACACACAGACCCATAAGGCAAAGCCTTCATAAAACATTCTCTCTCTCACTCTTCTCTTTTTTATCCCTCTTTCTGTCCAGTAACTGAACTGAAGGGCCAACAGATTTCCCAAACATCACAAAGAAACACATATTGAGAATGGAAGGCCAGATCAAGAGATCTCCGCATCAGACAGATGCCCATCAATCCACCTTCATACTCCATTCTCTCCCTCACTCTTGTCTTCTCCTCTCATGTTCATTGATTTAGGTCAGAGGTCACATACGACACCCCGTCCCACACACATACTACAACACACATGACACGACACAGCTGTATATGTGGACATATGCTGTGTCTCTTATCTTACCCCTCATTCTTGGGCTTCCTGAGCAAAGGGAGGAGAGGGTGTTTAAAACAGAGAACAAAACAGACACCCAAAATCTGACATTTACACATTTACAGTTTAGTGGTTAAACAAATACATCTGATCTTTACTTAGAGTGTACAATACAAACAGTGCTCCGCCATGCTCTGCAGTCACAGACAAGGAGAAAGACAGAGACAGATGGAGAGACAGATGACAGGTGAAGAGAGACAGGATAAGAAGAGGATGAAGACATTTGAGGTCGAACCTGGGATACAGGGCCAAAGGCAGTAATATTCTCTATATGTGATAAGATCTATGCATTTTTTCATGAAACATTTCCAAATACACTCAACCAGTCCAAGAAATCTAAATAAAGGGAGTGCCTGTCTCTAGACCAAGTTGTGTCTTGACCTTTAGTTATACACCAGAACACACATACACACACCTACACAACCACTCAAACCAACTTACGAGCGTTTAAAGGACTCCAGAATGTTGGCTTGCTGCTGTGTCTCTTCCACGACTGTGTCAGGATGATAAAAAAAAGTGAAATAAGACACTCCGTCACTCAACATGAGACAATCCGTTCAGTGAGATGGCCGACTGACGGACAGATATGA
>NC_137916.1:21967026-21975751 GCF_963457725.1 Sprattus sprattus
CACACACCACACCCGATCTCACTCACACACACAACCACACCACACATACAACCAAAAAAAATATGAAATAAATAAGTAGACATTAGGCATGCTTACCAACTACAGCTGGCTGGGTCACTGTCAATAGAAATTACAGTATTGAAACACTCAGTGCAGTTTTGTTGTCATTGGTAGAAAACCACAGGCTTTAAATAACTAATATGCAGAAATACTTTCAAAGGAAATGATGCCATACTGAGATGCGTGCATTTACAGACACAAATTCCAGGCAACACACAGCTATGGTATCACCAAGACAGACAGACACACACACACACACACACACACACACACACACACACACACACACACACACACACACACACACACACACACACACACACACACACACACACACACACACACACACACACACACACACACACACACACACACACACACACACACACACACACACACCACGCATATATACACACACACACACACACACACACACACACACACACACACACACACACACACACACACACACACATAATAAAACGTACATTCATACATACATGTGAATATACACTTATACAAGCTGAATAATAGGGTGGCATCGCCTTGAGGGAAACCAGATTAGTGTAAAACTGTCAAGCCAAGACAACTGACAAGCTTGAATGTTATTACTAAAGAAAACATAGATTGAACACACAGACAAAGGAGGAGGTTCTCACCCTCAACAGTGGGTTCAACCTCTGTCAGCAGAGATAATAGAATTATAGATAGCAAAGCTGACAGTTTTATGAAGATATCTTCATAACACTGCATGCCGTAAAAAAGAAGAGCTGTACAGAGTCTACATGTTTAAGCAGAAATGCCCTTACCATTTGAAACAGGCTCGGCTTCTGTCAGTAAACATGGAAGGATTAGGCAGCATCCAAAGAGAGCACAGCATGTTATACAGCAAGCAAAAATAATACTTCACTAAATGGTTATGCATTAAAAGACTCTTACCTTCCACAATGGGTTGAGATTCTGTCAATAGAGTTGACAGAATTATAGATAGCACAACCATAAATTACAGTCTTATGAAGTTACCTTCAGAACACTGTATATAGTCCAAAATCGGTTGTATGTACTATCTTGTATAAAGAGTCTACATGTTTATGCAGAAATGCCCTTACCATTTGTAACAGGCTGAGCTTCTGTGAGTAAACATGGCAGGATTAGGCAGTGTAGAGGGAGAGCACAGCATGTTATACAGCAAGCAAAATAATACTTCACTTTGATAAAACACTTGAAAGTAAAACCACACAACTCTCTCTCTCTCTCTCTCTCTCTCTCTCTCTCTCTCTCTCTCTCTCTCTCTCTCTCTCTCTCTCTGTCTCACTCTGTCTCTCACACACACACACACACACACACACACACACACACACACACACACACACACACACACACACACACACACACACACACACAAACAAATGGGGCAGACAGTTTTATGAAGTTACCTTTATAAAACTGTATGTTGTAAACAGTCTATAGTAACTGCTATAACATATACGTACAGTCTACATGTTTACGCAGAAATGCCCTTACCATTTGTAACAGGCTGGGCTTCTGTCAGTAAACATGGCAGGATTAGGCAGTGTAGAGGGAGAGCACAGCATGTTATACAGTAAGCAAAAATAATACTTCACACTTGAAAATGAAACTACCCACTCAGTCTCTCTCTCTCTCTCCCTCTCTCTCTCTCTATCTCTCTCTCTCTCTCACAAACACAAACACACACAACTGTGCACATACATAAATAATAAGTGATCATTAAGCTGGCTTACTCTCTAGAACTGGTACACTGTCAATTGAAATGTCAGGAAACTCAGAATATAGTTCATCACAGTCATTAAACTACTTTGCATCAGTACAACGTACTCAACAGATAGTGGTATGACAAACCACACGAAAACTTCAAGAGAGGGACAATGAAGTGCTTAGGACATATACACAACACCCATACACACACACCAGCCTGTCTGATATTTATTTTTTTATCTCTTATAATAAAAATACATAATAAATTAGATATCAGATTTTCTCATACAGCCGCGGAAAAAATTAAGAGACCACTTCAAAATTATCAGTTTCTCTGGTTTTACTATTTATTGGTATGTGTTAAAGTAAAATGTACATTTTAGTTTTATTCTATAACCTACTGGCAACATTCCTACCAAATTTCAAATAAAAATATTGTCATTTAGATCATTTATTTGCAGAAAAATGACAATTGGTCAAAATAGCAAAAAAGATGCAGTGTCTTCAGATCTCGAATAATGCAAAGAAAACAAGCTCATATTCATTTTTAAACTACACAATACTAATGCTTTAACTTAGGAAGAGTTCAGAAATCAATATTTGGTGGAATAACCTTGATTTAAAATCACAACTTTCATGTGTCTTGGCATGCTCTCCACCAGTCTTTCACATTGCCGTTGGGTGACTTTATGCTACTCCTGGCGCAAGAATTCAAGCAGCTCGGCTTCTTTTCATGGCTTGTGACCATCCATCTTCCTCTTGATCACATTTCAGAGTTTTTTTTATGGGATTCAGGTCTCGAAATTGGGCTGGCCATGACAGGGTCCTGATCTGGTGATACTCCATCCACACCTTTACTGGCCTGGCTGTGTGGCATGGAGCATTGCCCTGCTGGAAAAAACCCTTCTCAGAGTTGGGGAACATTGTCAGAGCAAAAGGAAGCAAGTTTTTCTTCCGGGACAACGTTGTACTTTGCCTGGCTGAGGTTTGTAAAAGACCATAAGGATTGAACCAAAGCGGACTGAAAGGTCTCCTAGTTCGTCTTCTCTGATGAGTCCAATTTTCAGCTTTGCCCAACACATGGTCGTCTGATGGTTAGACGGAGACCTGGAGAGGCCTACAAGCCACAGAGTCTTGCAACTTCTGTGAAATTGGACTCATCAGAGAAGACGAACTAGGAGACCCTCCAGTCGGCTTTGGTTCAATTCTTATGGTCTTTTACAAACCTCAGCCAGGCAAAGTACAACGTTGTCCCGGAAGAAAAACTTGCTTCCTTTTGCTCTGACAATGTTCCCCAACTCTGAGAAGGGTTTTTTCCAGCAGGGCAATGCTCCATGCCACACAGCCAGGCCAGTAAAGGTGTGGATGGAGTATCACCAGATCAGGACCCTGTCATGGCCAGCCCAATTTCGAGACCTGAATCCCATAAAAAAAACTCTGAAATGTGATCAAGAGGAAGATGGATGGTCACAAGCCATGAAAAGAAGCCGAGCTGCTTGAATTCTTGCGCCAGGAGTAGCATAAAGTCACCCAACGGCAATGTGAAAGACTGGTGGAGAGCATGCCAAGACACATGAAAGTTGTGATTTTAAATCAAGGTTATTCCACCAAATATTGATTTCTGAACTCTTCCTAAGTTAAAGCATTAGTATTGTGTAGTTTAAAAATGAATATGAGCTTGTTTTCTTTGCATTATTCGAGATCTGAAGACACTGCATCTTTTTTGCTATTTTGACCAATTGTCATTTTTCTGCAAATAAATTATCTAAATGACAATATTTTTATTTGAAATTTGGTAGGAATGTTGCCAGTAGGTTATAGAATAAAACTAAAATGTACATTTTACTTTAACACATACCAATAAATAGTAAAACCAGAGAAACTGATAATTTTGAAGTGGTCTCTTAATTTTTTCCGCGGCTGTATATCTTCTCAACACCTCAGTTGAGCTCCGCACCATAAACCCAATTTATCAAGAGCACAATATGTCAGGCATTTTATGTAGTCACGTGTTGCTATAACAGTCTGTGTCAAGCAAACCCCTTGACTATTTGCGATAAAGCAACTTTCATAGAATCTGTTGTAAAATCTGTGCTAACTATGAAACAATAGTTAGGAAATAGTTAGCAAAATTTGGAATGCGACATAGATGTTACAAAATTCACAGATGGAAATTGTCATAATAAATTGTTGCTGCTGTCATACCAATAATAAAAAAAAATCATGACATCATGACATATTAGTTATACCGTGTTTATGTCAGTATTATGATACAATTTACAAGAATCACTGATGCAGAATTCATAGTTTTCTGTCAGAATGCATACTTAGTGTGTTGAGAATTTTAAAGACCCTCTCTTCAAAGAGCATGACTGTGGAAGTAGTTGATAGTGCCTAATTGTAGACTAATTTCCTGGACAGAGATTGCTGGCCTCACGTTAGCTTTGGCATGCAAATCCCCATCTGCCTTGGCCCCCAAATTTCGAAGGGGTTGACTAGATTAAGGTCTAATCTCTGTCTGGGGAATCAGTTAAAAGTGAAGAAACTAACTAAATATCTGTTCACAATTATCATTTCAGTTAACTCTTTTAAAATCTCAATGTAGTATGCACAATGACAGATGTATAGTAATTGTAAGTGTACCATAAACAAACTTAAACTCAAAAGTCCATTAATTGATGAAGAATATAAACAGTTGCAAATCGACGAAAAGAAAGGAGAGAGGTTAAGATTGTAACTGACACGAGACTGAAGATAAATTGCAAACCAGAGTGACGCCTTAATGTTCGAACATTAGTGTAAACAGTTGAGAAACAGAACAGGAGTATAATGCGGTAGACTGTAAGGAGTCGTGCGTCATGGCAACAATAACAGACAGGGCTGTTCCCACAGAAGGTACACTTCTGTGAAATGTCAGTTAGGTGACCTTACCATCATCCTCGTCTGGACTTTCTGGGAGATGGAAATGCACAGCTTACGTTAGCACACAAGGAGCAAAGCAGGGGACAAAACAGAGGATTATATACCCCCAAAAATACTCACCCTCAGGTTGGCCTGTGAAAGAAAAATAAAAGAGATATATTTGAATAATATGAATATATATATATATATACGTACATATGAATAATAGATGTGTGTGTGTATATTTCTGTATATAAATGTATATGGTAACGCTTTAGTTTAGGGAACCATTGACACATAAATAATATTGTATTCGACAATTTCTTATTTTTCTGAATATGCCATTTTTTCTTGGTACATCCTCTAGTTGGGCTCAACCTAAGATTACTTATATGTTATAAGAATAAAAATAGAAAGTTTGTTGCCTGCTTAAACGCTGTCTGAATATGTGACTAATTGTAGAGCAGGTATTCCTACATACAAACAATGTTTCATTGCTCAATGCAATGGCACAGAAGGTCCAAGTAATGATAAGTGTACTCACCCAGGCTGCTAGTGGCGACTGGGAAACTTGCTCAAGAGCAATGAGTGCACTTCAATCAATGAGATCTACAAAGTAAGTCCTTACTGATCCAACAACTTCTCTGCTCTAAAGAGAAGGATTACTTTCCATATAATCAGGCTGAAATGATCAAAATGGCCCACTACGACGCCTTTCATGTTCTAAAAGTGCAGACTGATAGTTTTCTAATGACAGCCTAAATGGGATGAAATCCTTGTGTGAGTTTGACATTTATATTAACCACAAGAGAGGGACCTTTTCCTAAGGCTTAAGTCTCCTTCAGGCTCTGACACACATCCCTGTCTTGTGAGACTACAAGATGGATTTGTGGGTAATGTTTGTTTGTTGGGAAAGTACAGTTTGCAGGTAGAAATACCTATTCTACAACTATTCTGTCACTATAAGTGGCATATTCAGACAGTATATTAAAAGGCTATAAACCTTCTATTTTGATTCTTGCTGTATATCAGTAAACGTTAAAGACCAACTAGTTGGTTACTTAGGATGTACCAAGAATAAATGAGAATAAAGATAATACATGATGAATGGTGCTTGATGCAGAACTTATTGGGCACTGATACAGTCACCAATTATTTATGTATTAATGGCTAACTTGTTCCCTAAAGTAAAGTGTGACCATAGTTGTGGGATTTCTTGATCTCTTGCATGTATTTAATTTTCTGGCAGTGGCAGTGTGTATGGGTCGTGTCAAAATTACATTTTTATGAATGATAGGAATGATCCCATTATTCTACCTGACACACCATGTTTTCTCACATCACCTTGGCAATGCTTTCATAACATGAATGTGTGGAATTTTATCTCATGACAGGTGAAACTATCGGCCATAGACATGAAAAAGGAACACCACTGACATTCATTCACAATGTTGAATTCTATAAATAAGAGACCTTGTGTCAAACATTGTTCATAAGAGTCTTTATCAGTTGGTTGTCATGGCAACTGTATTACATAATTGGAAGCTTCACTGAAGACAGATGCCAACTGTCATACATTATGTTCTGTTCTGTTCTGAGAGGGTTTTTTTTGTACATACCAGCAGGAGGCGCTGTTTTTTCAGCTTTGTTGGCTGCAGAGCCCGAGAAAGACACAGTCAGGAAAATATGTCAGTATTTTCAACATCAGTGTTATGAAATGACTGGACACAAAAACTCAGCCAGAAATATTCAGTTTTTCATATGCAAACATAAAAGAGATGTATGTGTGTTTAAAGTGAGCATACATACACACACACAGACGTACATAATGCAACAATGCATACAGTATAAAAAAATATTTTGTAAAGTTTGGATGATACAATTAATTCACAAGCTTATCAACACATATTTGATAGTTGAATGCAAGTCATAGACATGTCCATGCAAACTTTAGGTTCCATAATGACAGACGACAAAGAAAAAAACACGTTCTGGTGCATACATTCTCCACTACATATACACTGTGCTTATCAAGACACACACCACTGTGGAAAGTGATATCACACTCATTCCAGATTTTAATCCATGTGCAATCCTTACCCATCTCCTCAGGGTTTTCCTCTGGTAAGAAAATAAGCGGGTGTGTCAATAAGTGCATATGTATGATCTTTCATGCTAGCTTCATGTTATGACTAATGCTTGTGCTATATTCGACTTGACAGAACTAAAAGATGACTAGCATTTAAAAAATGAGACATATCCTCTTGTAATACACATTCAGTTCAAAGCTTAAGGACATCTCCATAAACAGAAGTCATATTTTCGAAAACAAAATCTGACAGACAACAATAAGACAAAGCAGGTGAAACACATGTTAGTTTGGAGTTAGCTGAGGGCCATGAATAAGATAAATGTTATTTTTTTATGCATGCCTGGGATAAAGACATTCACAGTGACACCAGAGCAAACCATGCTCAACAGTAAATCTCAATTTGCCGCGCGTGTTGTGGCTAGACCGCTCCATAGCCTGAATTTGAGGGCCACATGGTAAGTCTCTCCTTGGGGTCACTAGCAGGGTGCTGGTTTCAGCTATGCAGTGGAGGAGGCGCCACAGGGATTCTCAGATCTGCACTCTGGTGTCTGGAGTGGGAACAGGTTGTCTGCCAAGTTCTTCAACCTGCCCCTATGCCTTGTGTCAGACTTTCCCTTAATCCCCCCGCCCTTCTTCTGTTTCTTTTCTTCCTCCCCCGTCTCTCCCTCCCCTCTCTTTCCGTCCGACAATTCCTTCGCTCCAGGACGCATGCACACAGGTTATAAGATTCCAGACTTGGCCTTGGGCTTCAGGTCATGTTGCAAGTCTGACCCCAGGGGGGCTGCGCACCATGCTGGCATACTGCAAGGTCCAACACCTCTATTTTTGATAAGGTTTGTCTTTCAGACCACAGTCTGTTAACGGGGATCTCAACGCCAGTGGGTTGGGACCTGGCACCTCTCAAGGTCTCAGAGGTGGTGAGGCCATGAGACTCACCAGGTTGTAAATGCCTCGTCTGCTGTGGCCCTTCAGGTCCCAAGCAATCACCCTCACCCATATAAGGAAAGGGGAAATGGGTCATTGGACTACAATAGGTCCTGACAGTTATGGAGTGTTGACAAACACTTGAGACTTCGTGTGACAGGTAGGATGTTCATGCGATGAAGTTGTCAATAAGGGGAGAAAAGGAACGGAATAATTTTGAATCAAATAGCTATTTCTGGTTGGCCGACTTCAGGGTAACACACTCTCCTTTTTGCATTGGCTCTTCAAGTTCGGTGATCCAAGGTTATGGTGACAGAAAGATAAAGATGACATCACCGTGTCAACCACAGTCTTTCTGTCGTTTAACCTGTTTCTACCCTTTTCCTTCTTCTCTGGGCCCTCTTCCACAGATCCTTCATTCTTGCCTCTCTAGACTGCAAGTGTGTCTGTTCCAGATGATGTAAAGATCCTCAGGCTTCTCGGCTCCATCTAGACTTAGATGCTTACTGAGATCTGATGTCCAAACCAAAACATCTCCTTTAGGAAGTGCTGATTCAGCGCTCCTGCTGAAAAGTGAGTAAATCCCAGGAGATTTTTGTCTCCAAATTAGATCTGAGCTATTAAAAAATGGAGTGGGAGGGGGTTACATTATGGGTGATTGTCCACCCCATACTAACCCTTAGCCCTTGGATTTCATACTTCTGATCCCACCCAACCCTAACGACTCTCTGGTTACAACCTGTCAGCACTCTCTCTGTCATGAGGGCCTGTGAGTCCGCTTGCTTCTCCCAGCCAAAAAACATACACACACACGTCCTCAAACATCCTCACACACACACACACACACACATACACACGCACAAACACACACACACACACACACACACACACACACACACACACACACACACACACACACACACACACACACACACACACACTCACACACACACAAATACACACACACAGAAAGAGAGACAGACAGAGACCACAACGTACAGCGTTAAGTCA
>NC_137916.1:21975951-22065951 GCF_963457725.1 Sprattus sprattus
TCTATTCAGAAGATTGTAATGGTCAAACAGTCCAGAGGTAATGCTAACGAGGAAGCAGTCATTAAAACTCAGACTGCTGTATCACACAAGAGTTTTCACTGTGAAATTCAGAGCAGTTGTGACATCATTCATGGCAAAGCTAGTATTAATTTGAAGATAGTTAACTAATGCAACCGCTTCCCTCCACATCATGCTCCAGAAATGAAAGCCAGTCAAGCCAGTCAAATCCAGGCCTGAAATAAACTGCATCAAATTTCAACGTTCTGGGTGAACTGTCATGAAAGTTTCATGTCTTCCAAGGCTGAGCCAGCAGTACTGATGAGTTAACCTTTCAGCCAAATTAGGCTTGGAGACGAGACATTTGACAGACAGAATTTGAGCTTCTCGGAAGTATCTGTACTTATGTCATGTCTGGGTTAAGTCACTGGGCTGGTGAACTCAAGATGAAACGGTGGAAATGTAATGAGTATTCTTCTTTGATGTGAATTTGGTTCAAATTGTCACTGAAGTAGAAATGGACAAAGAGCCCACATGAAATAAAGCATAGCTAACGGTGGACCATGGCCTGTTTTCAGTCAAGCATCCTAATTACATTATAAAGTAATTCTGTGATGTTACTGTGATGAACATATCTGGGACAAACACTACGCTAAAGTTGAAATGAAACTCGACTAAACATCATTTAACCAAAAATATGCAATCTTAAATGAATAGACTAGGAGTGTGACCCTGCTAGTCTCTGTTAAAAGTGTTAAAATCCTCCTGAAACCAACACAGAGAAACAGACGATGGTCATCTCACAGCCACAGAGGAGTGTTAAGCGAGTGCATGAGGGTGTTTAAACAACAAGCCATTACCCTAATCTCTCAAACTTCCAAACCATTAACTGCATATTCGTTTCTCTCTAAATATCCCCATATATGAGTCACTTTATCCTCAGTTCCATCTCTTTATATAGGCCAAGGATATGTTAGTTTCTTCCCCAGCTTAGTGCAAACAGAGAAGCTAGCGTTAGGCCCTAGGCATAATAGCCACAGGCATAGCATAAATGTCACGGTCCAAAAGAGAGTGTCATCTCGCTATTTTCGGAGCAACTAATGCATTCAGAATATGGAAGAGCAATTAAAGAAGTACAATGCAAAGTATCAGAATAATTATCACTGTAAGTCCGTAAAAGCCTGGTTCAGTAGGTTGCACACTGGGGATCGTTTTAAAGGCACAGCCCTGTTCTAACTGACTTCAACCGTCTGCCCTCTCACTTCTCATGCCCTTTCTCCAAATTTGCTGAAGAGTCCAAACAGGCCCCCTCCCACACATACTCTCTCTCTCTTTCTCTCTCTCTCTCTCTCTCTCTCTCTTTCTCACTCTCTCTTTCTCTCTCTCATTTTCACTGGGTAACCTCCATGGAATGTTGAGGAATGTTCACTGAGGTAATCCCTCCTGACATTTAGACACCCCCCCCCCCCCCCCCCCCCCCATACTCTCCATCAGTGGTCTTGCACTGAGCTAATCATCGCAGCATGTAGGGCTCCCAGCTGACCGAGTTACACATCAAAGAGAGCTGCAGCCGTCCCGGTCTGCATCTGTCCCCTCACTGGTGTTATTCGTGACATGCTATGGTTTAAGTCAAACACACACACACACACACACACACACACACACACACATGAGTGATTTCAGGACATTTCAGATGGTTTTGACTGTGAACAACATTGCATCTCTGTGTGTTAACTCGAGGAAGGAGGAGAACTTGCATTTCTGCTGTACCCATGACTTTACATGTTTACCGACACTATGTTGTGTTAACGTTCCTTGGTGCAACACAGCGCACTGATAGAGCCCACAGTCAGTTGGGCGACAAATAGTATACCGGGTACCATATGCCCAGACACAAAGGAAAGACAGAGAGGACGGCATTCCTGATGTCTAGCAAGTTGGAGGCTGGACAACTGCACTACTTTACACCCTTGGCTGTTTGTATTGAAGGAGAAGAATGAAATCTCTATATGGTGGGCTGACATGCAATGGAATGAGAAAAATGCCTTATGAAGAGGGGTATTGCTGTTAACAAGTTCTGAAGATAAGCTCTTCTAACTCAGTGATGTCTCACTTGTTTTTTCCCCAGTGTTTTCTGTTCAGGTCTGAGGTCGTTAATTGTTAAATGCATGTCAGCTTGTTTACTCTTATGCTTCATTAATCCTTTGTATATTCTAAATGGACACATATGGCATCATGTTCAGTTCTGAGTAGACAGCGTGTGAAATTTCACAGGCAAGAGTGAAACTCAAAACTCATTTTGTAGCAATAGCAGCAGTAATGTCTTGATACGACTTGCAGACAGACACACTTACACACACACACACATACACTGCAGACAGACAGACACACTTACACACACGCACACATACACTGCTGACATGAGCTCTTTGCCATCAACCTTTAAGGAAACGTTAAGGTAAAACGAGCCAAATATTAACATTAGTTGCTCACCCATGGCGGCTATATTTAATGCTGAGCGTGTGGGTGAAGATGGGTGGCATTGCTGGTATTTGGCCTTCGGCCATGTTCCTCTGGCCACCATGGCCTGATGGGGTTTCAGAGTTTTTATAGGGGTGATAGAGGGAGCGTTTGGCAGTGTGAGGGTACACTTAAGCTGCCTCTCATCCAGTCACAATTCTCTCTGTCGATCGTTCCACAACATTAACATAATGAAACTGAAGGATGTGCTTTATTGTTTTGTAGAATATTATAGGAACAGATGTAGCACATTTGAGTTGTACTGTAGAGTAGGACATTCTGTAGAACAGAGTTATTCAGTGCACATTTTAGTGCTGTTTTGGTGATATACCATTCGAGCGGTACAGGAAATTGTATATAAGGGTGGAAAGATGTTCCCCACTGCTCAAGATGTCAGTCTGGTGTCTCTATGGCTGACCTCATTGCTGACCTCAAGTTAGATCATTGCATTTGCTATTTCTAGTGATGATGTATATACAGCTGCTGTTGTTCTATTTCATGCTCTCATTTGAGTTGTTGAGATGTTCACAACTGCTCCTGAAGATTTGTCTTTCATTTAGCTATCAGTTACTGATCCTCTTTTGATGGAAAAAACGAGATTATTAAAGTTAAAGGTTATAGGCAGGTTATCATTAAGCAATAAGCCCCAAGAGGCCGTGGTTTGCGCTGATTTTAGAACAGGTAAGGGGAGTTGTTAGGCACGACGCGAAACGGAGTCAAACTAGTACTGCTTCATAGTTAAGATAGCAGGCAAAATATAGCTGTTTGGTATAGCAAAACAACCTGCCTAAAACCAAACACCTTAATAACCTTATATTTCCATCAAGAGATGTAAGAGATTACTTGAATGTAAGAGATGACTTGAATTTATACACTGAAAAAGCTGGTGCCACGGTATCATCACATGGTTTGATTTGAGAGTCATAATGGGAGAAGAAGTATGGCTTGTTTGCACACCAGACATGTGACTCTCCAGCTTCGCTCAACACCTAACCCCTGCCCGACCCAAGACATTCACTCTCATACAGTATATAAGAAACTAAACCAAAATGCCACCTTATTTGGCTGGGGCGACTGGTTGTGAAGACAGCAAATCAAAAGGCTTAACTTCCATTTTAGCCCCTCCACTGATGCACACACAGTTGCTCTTTGGCAAATAACACAAAGCCTTGATGGGATAGCTCATTAAGCTTGGGATGTGGAATATCTGTGCTCCAAAGCTCCTAAGCACACAATGAATTGTTGGGCCTCAGCAAGCATTGGTAAATAATCTCTGCAGTAGAAACAATGCTTATAACATGTTTATAAAAGCTTAATTAAAAGCCAAACGGTCTTAAGCGGAAGTTCGCTGATAGAGTTTCTCAGTCACGGTGTGGCGATTGTCCATCTGTTTGCTATTCATCAAAGGCAATGATGCATGCCAGAGGGCGCATGATGAAGGAGTTGTCATGAGGTAATGTTACCCCACACAGCTCAAGGGTCATGAGACTCTCTGGCCTTCATCTTCCACAAGGCTGCCTGTTCAGAGTAGATGAGTTTGTGTTGTTATCCAATCCAATGATATCTATCTGGGGTTCAATTCGATTTAAATTTAAGTTTATTATCATGTAGTCATAAAAAGGGGATTTATCAGTGATGAAATTCTTTGTGCTCAAGTGTCTGCTGAACTTAAAGAAAAAATTAAGTACTAGAACTTAAAGGCTAGAAAGCAAGTAAGAAAGACAGGATGAAGAAGATATAAATTAAAGTGGCAAGTGCAAGTTGCATGAGGTTGACCACATCAAGTGTGAGGGGGTGTAGGATAGTTCAGCATCCGGATGGCATGAGGGTAGAAACTGTCTCTGAATCCGCTGGTAAGGGACACAAAGCATGGCAGCCCAGGCCATGAAAGGTAAAGTGTTTTAAAATATTTTAGGACAGGGAGGGCCAAAGAGTTGGCTAATGCTATGCAATATTACCTTCATTTTGTGTGTGGGTGTGTGTGTGCATTTGTGTGTGTGTGTGTGTGTGTGTGTGTGTGTGTGTGTGTGTGTCCATAAATATCCATAATTACCCTGTCTTTCACCAGCTGGCAGGCTTGCGGTTTGGCTCGGGCCATGATACAGTAAGCATTACTCTCCGCTTACCTGTTCAATTGCTGACCCACTAAACTTTTGGTCCAGTCATACTCTCTGCAACAGTGAGAGTCCTTAAAAACCACAATAAACCATATAGTAAGAGTCCCTTAGCTGCGTGTGTGCTACATGCCATCAGGACATCAACAGGAACTGATGTCCTTGAATGGTGGCCAGATATTTATACATTCTGTGCGAACTCCGGGATGTGCTGTTATCATTGTGCTTCAGGAGAGAGCCTATTCATCTCTATGAATCTCTGTCTGTCTATAATGCTGGTGAAGGCAACCACTGTGATCTCATGCTAAAAGATGGTGACAAAGGGTCTGCTCAGTGAGTACATTAAGCACATTTTATGTATAAATGAAAACGGATTGAACATTTTGGCCCCCTCTCTTCCCCAAAAGTAGTCTCTGTCTTTGTAAACAACTCCCTTTTCTGCGTTCAGAGCCACTTGACATTTTAGTTGAAATCACTCCTCTAATAGACCAGAGGCAAGGAATGGAAAATTGGAATAAGACCCAGAGAGATCTCCACGGCTGTAATCACATCTGATCTTTTTAACAGCTCCCCTCCTCCCATCTTGGCAGCCATGGCTACTATTTAAATGCCACTCCATGGTTTGGCACTCCAAGCCAGCCAAAACAACCCTGTTGTTTAGTTCTCCCCAGCCACCAAAACAACAAAACTGGCCTCAGAATTGGGGGGACATCTCCATCAGGCTACCCAGGAGGGCATTCATGCATCCTAAATTCAGCCCCTTGTCAGTGTAACATCAGCCCCTGCTTTCTGCCTGGTCTTGCCTCCTCAAGGCACACTCCATCCACTTACTTGGAGCGGCAGTACTATTCTTGACACTGTTTATTAAGGAGGCGTGCTTTCTGTGAGCCATGGCTGTCCCTAGGGTGGCAGACAGGCTTAATCATGGGGGTCAACTCTAAACATGGTGAGGAGGGAGCGATATATGAGATCGGGTAGAGCGATAGGGCATAAGGAGCATTGAGGTAGTAAGATGAATGGTAAGAGAGAGTGTGTGTGTGTGTGTGAGTGTAAAGGAGGGGGAATGTGTTTGTGTGTGTGACTATGTGTGGGAGAAAGAGAGAGATAGAGAGAGATAAGAGAGAGAGAGAGAGAGAGAGAGAGAGAGAGAGAGAGAGAGGGAGAGGGAGAGGGGGAGAAAGGAAATGTCTGATGTGGTCGTTCTGTATGTGGGTGCAATCTGATATGTGTGATGTCATATGTTGGATTGGTTTAATCACTGGCAGGTGGTGTGAAGTCACGTTAACTCGAAAACATTTTTTTAATCAAAAGAAAAAGACACGCAAGGTGAGAAGATGAGAGAAAATGAAAAGAATAGAAATGGAGGGTTCAGGTGGCAAGATGGTTCATCAGTGCCGGTGTCTGGGTTAGAAGAAGGGATGTGGTACCCTGCTGGCTTCCCTATGCCACCATAGGGGTGATGTGGAACTGTGGAACTGTGGAACTGTGTTGTTGAATACTGAGAGAATCACGGATGACTTACATGAGCAGACAAAGTTAATATCCCATCTAAAAAACATCTGCATTATCTAGATTGATAAAAAGCTCTCCCACTGACCATTAAGAGAACCATTGACCGTCAGTAAGGATGGAAATAGCTGAGCAGGGACACACATGACTTCTTCAATTGGTTCAAATGATAATTGTGGATGGTGTTGGTGAAGTCTGCCACTATCAAGGTAATATTCATAGGCTTATTGTCCATCTGGATAAGAGCACCATTGCACTTTCATGTTTGCCCCTTTAGAAATGTCATATCATTCTACTGCATATTTAAGCCAAATGTGCAGCACATTTGCCTCCAGCCATTTCGTATAATACACATATATTGTGTATATAATACATATTTTACTCCACAAAACAAAGAAAAGAAGGGAGATGTAACATACGTGTAGGTTGGACCAAATGTTTAGCAACCAAAACAACCTCATATGCATTGAATCTAACTAACATTATAGAAAAAGAAAATAAAGTATCTAGTTAAATTCTAATCCAGCTAAACGGAGAGGAAAGACCAAAAACTGTAACTCTTTGGCCAAAACCTATCGTGTCGCAACAATAGCAAGAATTTGCTGGAGGAATACCTGTACATGGAACTGCAATGTGTTGATTCACATCAGTGAATTGCGGTTCAGCACTATTGACTGAAATGGCAGTATTGCTATACACACTGCTGTGTAGGGCTGAGGTCTGAAAGACAGAGGAAGAGCAGCCAGGAAGAGAGAGCTGCTGAGTGATGAGAAGGGAAGGAACAGTGCCAGTTTTCTCACTGTTTCATTGGCACAGCCTTCCATCACCCCTCATCTCTGTCATCTTCCCTGTGAATAGTCTCAGCTCCGCTCATGCCACCCCTTTCTTCTTCCATCCACCCCTTTGCCCCCCCCCCTCCCCCTCCCCGCCCGCCTCGGCTCTGATGTCCCACTCTCACTCACTCTTTAAGTCAATCTCTCTCCGATTTCACGCCACCCGTAGATTTATAGTGCCAGAAGGTCACTGCTGTAAAGAAGATGGCTGTAGTTTATATCCCTAGTCAGACCACACAAATACTATAGCGTCTAGTGCTCTTAAATCTCTCAATCTGTATGAATGACAACCATTTGTAAACATTTGCAAATGTCTAAATGTCAGACTAGTAAATGTGATGCCACAGACATACAACACTCTCTGTGGTATCTCAATGTGTGTGTGTGTGTGTGTGTGTGTGTGTGTGTGTGTGTGTGTGTGTGTGTGTGTGTGTGTGTGTGTGTGTGTGTGTGTGTGTGTGTGTGTGTGTGTGTGTGTGTGTGTGTGTGTGTGTGTGTGTGTGTGTGTGTGTGTGTGTGTGTGTGTGTGTGTGTGTGTGTGTGTGTGTGTGTGTGTGTGTGTGTGTGTGTGTGTGTGTGTGTGTGTGTGTGTGTGTGTGTGTGTGTGTGTGTGTGTGTGTGTGTGTGTGTGTGTGTGTGTGTGTGTGTGTGTGTGTGTGCGTGTGTGCGTGTGTGTGTGTGTGCGCGTGTGTGCATCTATGGGGATGGCTGTAGTTGTGTTTGTCTAAGAAAGTGTTTCTTCTATATTTCCCATCATTGGCAGTGACAGGTGTTAAGACACAGTTGACAGATGCTCGAGCAATCTCTCCAAGCCAGAAGTTCAATCATAAGCTTTAATCACAGTGCCCACAACTCAGCCAAAAAAGGTTTTTGACGTTAAGGTCCTTCTCAAGAACCCAAATGCTCACTCGACCCCGATGACTCCCAGCAGATTAAAATATGGAATATGACATAAATCCTGCATTTGTAAATCTCTGGTACTATTAGAATTAGAGAGGACCAAGGCTTACGTGAGAAGAGGTAATAAACCTTTAGTAATACATTTAGTGATCAAATCTAAATCTCCATTGCCTGTACTCTCATAAAAGGGTATGACTTGTTGAACACAAACTCTCAATCACCAGTTTAAGATTAAAGTGAACAACAGAGCATCTTTAAAAAATCAGTGCATTTAGTGCACAAAGGTAAGGCCACCTATTGGTAAACACAAAATGCATACACTAACAGAGACTGGGTATGTTACAATGGCGTTGACTAAAGTAGATGGACAGGTCAATGTAAATGACATGAGAGATGCTCATAATGCTCACCTGGCTTCTTCGGTTCAGGCATGGCTCTGCTTTTTCGTCTGGCACTTCCCTCTCCGAACGCCTAGCTCTCGACAACTGTCTTTGTCCGTGAGTCTGTCCGCTTTCCCTCCTTTATGCCTTTTTACCCCCCCCCCCCCCCTCTATCACACACACACATCTCCCTCCCCTGCAACTTCAGTCCCCTACCCACCCTCCGAGATAGTTGGGGGGATAGTTGGGGGGGGGGATAGAGAGACAGAGGAAGGGTGACAAAATGAGCGTCACTTGAGACCTTGAGGGAATCCAAGTTCTGAAAGGAAAGACAGAGCACTTGGTAGAGAGCAAAGAAGAGTGAGGAGGGCTATAGAAGTGAGAGAGAAGCGAGGGAGAGGCGAAAGGGGCTTAATGCCATAGCAAAGAGTGTGACCTGTGGGTAAACCTGCTAATTGGCCCGCTCGTTAGGCCGAGAGCTTGGACATTAACTAATTGACTGACAGTCTGATTGTCGTGTTGATTGACAGCTGTTGAGAGACAGTATTGCAAGCCTATGGGTGCTTGGCCCTTTAAGCAGCTTCTGATTTAGGAGAGAATGACTGGAAGAAGGGCCTTGGCAAACGTGCACCAAGCCCTTGACTTTGATATAATTGAACAGGAGAGCTTTTGATCCTTTTGTCCTACCACTTAATTAAGTTACATGTTCCATGAGAGGATGAGCCATTTTTCCCTTCTCTTAAGCTGTTGGACCTGATTTTCTAAACTAAGGATCAAGCCATGTTGTAGTCACAAATTAACTGTCATTAACTATGATATTAGCAGGTAGTATCCATGACCTCCTAGTAACCCCCATGGGAGAAGCTTTTCATGTTGCGGGGGGGGGGGGGGGGGGGGGGTCAATGTGCTCTCAGTAGCTAGATATTTGACCTCTGACCCCTAATGTCTTAGAGGTCTTCTCAGCCATTGCATCTACTCTCTAGTAATACCAAATGATGGCATGCTGAACTTATCAACTTGACTCTCTCTTTGATTATAAATAACTATTTAGGTGAAAGTACCATGTAAGGGTCTAAGTTCATTCAAAGAACCATGCTGTTTAATAGTGTGACAGTTGACAGTTGGCATATAAACTGCAAAGTTCTCCTCTACAAAAAAAAAAAAACAGTTTGAGCTCCAAGTGTGTTCGGGGACAGAACTGTACTTTATTTTACTGCATGTCCTACACCCAGATGTGTCCTTGACCGTGTATCATTTAAAACTGGACCATGTGAGCTATGCCCCTGTTACTGCTCCCGAGGGTTTGAGTCTGTCCACTTAGCCTGGCAATGCTCATAACCTTGCCATGCCAATAAACGCTCCTTTTGAACTTTAATTTGGGCAAGAGAACTTAAGACAGAGAGATGGATAGAGATTGAGGACTGCGCTATTCATAGCTCATGCAACTTGAGATTCAGATGGCAAGAAAGGACCTGGTGTGTGTGTGTGTGTGTGTGTGTGTGTGTGTGTGTGTGTGTGTGTGTGTGTGTGTGTGTGAGGGAGAGAGAGAGAGAGAGGGAGAGGAAGAGGGAGAGGGAGAGGGAGAGGGAGAGAGCGTTAGAAGTAGGAGTTAGTCATTGATAAGGATCTATCAATGAGTGAGCACAGTAGCCTATGTGTATTAGAAAGAGCTTAGAAAGAATAGAAAGAGAGTCTAAAGAAAGACATGATGCACAGCTGTGCATGAAAAGAGAAGAGGAGCGAAAACAAGTGTGGGACAGTGGGGGAGAAGGAGAAAGGGCAGCTGATGGAACTGAGGGATAACTCACTGCCAACCAAGCCAACGACATAGCCCATGTTCAGAGGCCATGTACTCCATTCCCATGTTTACATTCTTCATGTTAAGGTGTCTTTGAGCGGAAAACCCTTTGTGAAGACTGGAATGCCCTTGTGTGGTACATTTTGAAAGTAAAGCTACAGTCATGTAGTGTTAACATGTTAACCTTCATTTCACAGCCCCTCGTTGATGATGCCAATTATAGCTTTGAAAGACTGTGTGGGTGAGGTATTGTCTCTGTGGTACTGACACGGACTAATGGTATGTACCAGTGAAGAGGGAAAGCTGAGGGATATTATTTTCAAAGAGAAAATGTGTCACAAACACATGATCAGATTAGCAGTCTAACAACCCAGCACTAACAATGGTTCCTTCGTGAAGACTGAACATACAGGTCTCCATAGAAACAAAATGCTTTAAAGAGATTCCCATGCACCTGATGTAGGTGTATGCGTGTGTGTAGTACTCAAATAAGTGACAACTGACTTTCTGAGATGTCTCCTTATTCCTTTTTTCAAGCCATTGCATAATGTGCGAAAAAGTGTAAAATACCAGACGTTTATGCTATTGCTCAAAGGCACGTTCTTAATAGTGAAGAGCTGTATCTGCTGCTGAATGGAAACTCTGAGACATTTCCCAACAGAGCTTAAAGAGGTGCTTGAAGATCGGAGTGTTAGCAAGGGATTTTAGAGACACACACAGGTGTAGTACTCCAAAATTTCTGAGATGTCTTCTAATTCCTTTATGATATCACCATCTAGTGGTCATATAGTGCACTTTTTTCAAGACATTGCATTATGCATTTCAGAGAAGATGATGGGAGGTGTTCAGTAAAAGAAAAAGTATTGTTTTGGACCATTAAAGTATATTTATCTAATCTAATACAGCCTAATATATACTGGTGAAAATGGAAAATGAATTCTTCGTTAAAAGGGTCCAGTCTGAGCACAGCTACGTGGCTGCCCTTCAAACTACTGACAACCTAAACCATCAACCCCTGACAGGGCAGCATGAAGACCCCCCTGCTGAGAGAAGTTAATATTTCTTTTGAGCAACTTTGTCATCTGGCGTGGCATCAACCCATTAGCCCAATGCAAAGGTGACACTGCATATATATCTAACACTGAGTGTAACTGCATGTAAGGTTATGAGCAAACTGATTTTCATTTTCCAACGTTAAAACATGAAATGGTAAAACCCTGGTCATCTTAGTAAAAGCTTATGGCTACTAATATTTTTTAAGAAATTGAAATTAACTCAGTTCCTCGTAACTAACTGTGTAAAAAAGCTAACCATTGCCATGATAACCATTGCATTGTGAATCCAATCAGAATAGAGTTTTTCTGTAATACTCCTTAGGGCACAACAAATCAATCAGCTTGTCTGATTCTAAGGGAGAAAGTATTGAAAATGGTCATATAAAATAGTTTTAAACTGTTTTAGTGCTGCATCTTCATAAAACCATCAATCCAGTGAGGGATTCAGGTGGACATAAGAATAATATGAGTATTTCATCTCTAAAGTCTACAAGATTGAGCCTCTAGAAACTCACGACAACTTTAACCTACCACAATTATAATCCAGCGCCAGTCATTGATTTAGTGGTTTGTTGGAGGTTCCCAGTACCAGCCTTAAGATAATTGGGGATGCAGCCTTTGTCAATACGCCCCAAAGCTATGAATAATGCCTATAGATATCAGGGAAGCCAGCATTTTAAAAGAAAACTTAAAACGTATCTCTTCAGCTTAGCCATTAACTAGTATTTTTTCATATATATATATATACAGTGCCACTTGAAAGTATGTGAACCCCTTGAGCACGTAGGAGTTTTCTGTTGTTTTACCATGATTTTACATTTTTTTCATCACTAATTTTCAGTTTCACCGAATCTGTTTCCTGCTTGACTTTACTAATGCAGCTGGGGGTTCACTTACTTTTGAAAATACACTAATTCCATGTGTCTTGTATTTTTTTGGCTACTCAAACAATTCCCTCGAAACAAGTACATTCAAATGATAAACATAAACCTGACATGGTATGGAAAATTGGTGATCAAAAATCATGGTAAAACAACAGAAAACTCTTAAGTGCTCAAGGGGTTCACTCAAGTGGCACTGTGTATATATATTTATTTATTTTTTACTTTGATCTTCATCGTGATACAACGCGATATTAAACATGATATATATATATATATATATACATATATTAGTGCTGTCAAACGATTAAAATATTTAATCGCGATTAATCGCATTTTTGTCATAGTTAACTTAAAATTAATCGCGATTAATCAAATTTTTTTATCAATTCTAAATGTCCCTTCAATTATTTTTTTCCATCATTTTTATTTTATTTTAATGATCTTATCAACATGGAAGTGAATTGGCTTGCTTTATGCAATGTTTTATTTATTTATTTTTAACAACATTGCCAAACAGGGCGGTACAAAATAAAATTACAAAGTGCACATTTCAGATAAACAAGGACTCAGCCTATAGTGCAGTTAAACCATGGCTTAATATTTTCTTTTTTTCAATGAACCGTAACAGTAAGGTTACCAATAAAAGGTAAGCCTATTTCTTCTGTGCTTTCAGCCAGCTGCATGTTGACATTTTCAGACAGCAGTGACGCTCGCTTCTTTTGCACAACACAACTTTTAAAGGTAAACATTCTATTCAGAAGTGTTTAAGCCTACTGCACAGCGAGGCCAAAAAGAACGTTAATCTAAAAAATAAAAAAATAAACGTTTTTTTTATTTATTTTATTGTTTTAACAACGCGTTAATCGCGGCATAAAAAATTGACGGCGTTAAAATGTGTTTGCGTTAACGCCGTTAATAACGCGTTAAACTGACAGCACTAATATATATATATATTTACAATTTGTTTTCCTAAAATGTTTTGTTATAATTTCTTTCTTTTATTTCCATATCTCTCTGTTATGCCCTGCCAAGTGACAACAGATGAAAACTAGCTAGCCTAGCTAATTCCGGTGCATTTACATTTTATGGGAATTGTTTATCAATGTACACTGTCCCTTTTCAAATAAACGCATAAATAAATTAAAATAATAATATAACGTGATATTAAGGGGTTAGAAAAACTATATCTCTCTAGTTTTATTTTCTGTCTTATGTTATGCATTTAATGTATTGTATTTTTTTTATCTTAAATCTTTATGCACGCTATCCCTGTTTTTATGTGCTTTTTATTTTATTGTATGCACTCTATCCTAGTTTTTATGTTTATGTTTATTGTATGTCTATTTATATGTGGATCACTGTGCATGAAATTTCTTTGTGCACTTAAGTACTTTGCTGTTAGGCCCTTTGAGCTGCATTGTTTTGTATGAAAGGTGCTAAAGTGTATTATTATTATTATTATTATTATTATTATTATTATTGATGTAGGTACAGCTCCTAGGCTGTTTGTCCTCACGTTTGGTATTACGTGACCTACAACGTAAACACGCTGGTTTGTAGTTTTTCTTCTTCTTTTGTAGTTTTGTATTTCTGCTTATCTCCTTCCTGCACCACTACGCCAAACAAAATGGCCTCGTGGATACCACCACACATTTCTCTGTCTGTTCTGTCAACAATTATATTGCTATTTTGGACAGAATATGCAAACTGCAATCTCGGTAGAAGAGTAAGTTAAATAATGAATGCAGGTATCCTTGATCATGCAGACGTTCGTTTTGCTAAATAGCTGCATTTGATGTTCCTGTAATTTACCTCCAAGCTAGCTATTCAGCTAACAGCATAATCTGTAATATCTAACGCGAATTATGCCAGTTGGACGCAATAGGGCCATTTTAAACCGAACTTTTAAACATAAGACGTTTTTTAAAAAGAAAAACGTCCTTAAGTTTAGTTTTGTTGAAGTCATGTAACTGTCAGGTGTGGTGTACGTTTTGTCGGTCGCTGGTGATAGCGTAGTTTGGTACGTCTCGTTGAGCATACTCTTGAATGATCCCTAATTGTAAACCCAAATGTGTTTTGCCCATAGACAAGTGATGCTTTGGATACGGACTTCTCTGTGCCCCTCGAGCATTCTTTTGAAATAGGTGAGTCTGTCGAAGTCATTGTAAACAGTAAAAGCGAGTGTCGACATAAACGAAGCTACAATGGCCAGTGTATTGGTACATTAGCATCAAATCTCTTTCTCCTACTCAGATGATATGCCAAGGTTTCGGCGGCGTGGCTCACTAGAGTTGCGACCTGGGAGAGAGACTGGCGTCACCATTTCCCAGAGTCATCTTTCAGAGGAGGACAGGAACATGCTGAAGGTGAGAGACGGATAGGTGTAGGTATTTGGATTGGTGGTTACAGGTCACTACTGTGTTTTTTTTTTTTTACACATTTGTGAAAATGTGTAACCCTGAAATCTATACATGGTTTAAAAGGTTGAAACAGAGAATGCACAGAAGTACTAGGGAAAAAAACACTTTTGACTTTTGATTTCTCTCTGTGATGTAGGAAGTTGCTGCTGTGGATGGTCTCTACAGAATCCGAGTTCCCCGAGTGGCTTTACAAGTAGACAGACAGACAGAGAAGCAGACAGATGGCTACCTCACAGCTTTTGTGAGAGCGGTATGTTTTCTTTTCCAATGGTAACAATAACAACAAAAACAAACTGTAGGTAATGCCTTCTTTTGTGTTACAATATCCTCTTCATGATAGTATGTGGACATATTTTCCCTTTTTTTCCACAGTGTGCTTTGGTGGAGTCTCACCTGAGTGATGTCATCACCCTCCACACTGATGTCACTGGCTACCTCATTGGTGTCTCCATAGTGACCTTACCTGGGTCTTGTCAAGGAGTTGAGGTGGAGGACGAGGTCGACCTGGAGTCTTTTAACACCACACTGAGTGTCATGGGTCCAGTCAACGCTCCCACGTAAGTCAGCACATTCTCTGACACTTCTAGCTTTTCTTTAAGGTTGCAAGGACAAATTAACACAGACAAAATCCTAGTATGTTACATCTATTATATGTATGTTACATGTAATATACATCTGTAACATCATCGATGTACATGTTATAATTTGGTAAACTTAAATTTAAAACTACAACATCACATGTTCCAGAGTGCAGAACAAGTCTGTAAATATTGTGGATAGCAAACACATAAGAGATAGAAATGTATGTCCAGATCTATAAGAAAAACATGAATGCACAGCTCTTTGATTGGTGACCTGCAATCATTGTTGCATATTTCTTGGTCTGTGATTGGCTGGCTGGCTTTGACCTCTATATCGCTGTTTTAGGCCAGAGACTGCGTTGTTTATTGAGAGGATGGAGATGGAAATGGAGAAGAAAGTGAAGAATCCACAGGAGCAAAAGTCCTTTTTTGCCAAATATGTAAGTGTGCATGCCCTCCAGTTATATCTAGAATGACACACATGTTTACATTATTTACAGTTTCAGATGCTGCAGCTAGGCAAGATTTAGCAAAAGCCCCATATAATTTAGCTTATTGACTGAATGGAAAATTAAAAAAAAACGATTCGTTCTTCCAAAACAATAATTTTCTTCCCCTGAATTTAGATGAAATATTGGTCTTAATGCGCTTAATACATCCATTGAGGAACAAATGTGACTTGAAAAATAGACTGATCTAGGTTGTCTTCATCATTTCCCTCATCCACGAGGAGTGTTTTGGCTTGTGTTGAGTGTTCTTGTTGAATGCACTGTCTTTCATTCTTCTCCCTGTTTGGTTCATTCTGTACATGTCTGTTTCCTCTGCCACTGTGTTACGTCTTTGATCTAGCCTATGCAACCATTTTTTTTCACAATGTTTTGCGCCGCATTTTTTCCGTCCTTCGACTGTACTACGATTTTGACACAGATTTCAGTCCTACGATTTTGACACTGATGTCCTGTTTGAGTGCAATTTTTATCCTATCTGTGCACCTTAACATTCTATAGATTGTGTATCACCCTATATGTGGATAGTATCCTGTGTAAACTCTATGGAATGTAAGCTTCCCTGTGCCGTGACTGTGTGTTTTCCTTGCCCCTGTTGCGTAGTCTGTTGTCTTCGTGCTAGACTGTGTTTGCTGACTGAGAGCTCCGACTGTGCCGTGCTGTGCTTTGTGTTGACTCTGTGCTGGTCTGTGCTGTGTTCCAGTGGTATTTGATTCTGGGCGGTGCAGTGTTCCTCATGGCCACCAGTTCGGCACAGCCCCCAGCAGGGGGCGACAGAGAGCAGAGCTGATTCCCATTCATTTCAAGTACTGGTCTCACCTTGGCTCACTTCAGTTCCTCGCACTCTGTGTTCACATTCATGCTGACACTGTCCACGTGCCACTGTCACCATCCTCACCCAGTCACTGCGTGTTTGTGTGTATATATGTGTGTGTGTGTGTGTGTCCGTTTGAGTGAGTGAGTGAATAAGAGTCTATTAAGTTGCTTGCCCTTGCTTTGCTTGTCTATTTGTGGTCTGTGGTCATACTGCCATGCAGAAGGTTTTGGATCAAGCCATACATACAAGCCTAAGCTTATCAAAATACTATATGAATGCAAATTTGTCATTTATAATCTTGTATGTATGGCATTGCAGTGTGACCCAGCGCTCGGTCAGTGTCTCAGCCTTTCACTCTTTTCCCCACCTCTTTCTCCCTGTCCCTCTTCTTCCTGTCTGTCTGAAGTGGCTTTGAGAGGGACCGGGGGAGTCATTCTGTTATGTATGTGGGAATCACCAATCAGTTAATGAAGCCATTAGAGACCATGCTGCATCTAATCCCCAATCAGTGACACCCGGCATATCCTTCACCCACTAAGCCCCCTTTCAGATGGGCCGGATGGCACCGCTTGGAGGGGGGGGGGGGGGGGGAGTTATGGGTGCCCTTGTGTCATCCCAGGTGCCAGCCTGAACCACTGAAAGGAAGCATGCCAACTAAGCCTGCTATTTACGATCATAATTAGGGAATATTTCAAGACAATAGTGTCCAAGCTTCTTCTGACATTTCATGTTTATCTATATCAAAGAAGGAATGTTGTTTCTACTACATCACTTTGTGCTGATGGAAAATGAGATGCACCATTATTTATGGTACAGCTTTATGTAGTCTTTCAGCCTTATACAAGACAGAAAATAGTTGTCTTAGAAAAACTGCATAAGGAAATTTGAAGGGGGGGGGGGAAAAACATATTTTGGTGTGGAGTGGTGTTTTGGTGTCACCACTGCTGGGGAGCATTTTGTGTTTCCTCCCTTCAGAGTGGGCTTATTGGGGACAACTTCACTTGCTTCCTCAGCTGGTTGTGTGTACAAGAGAACCACAGCACTGCCAACCTCCAGCAGTTTGTGTTTGTGTTTGTGTTCTCCACGGTGATGTGAGTCTCTTAGTGCACCTCAGGTTTGATGCACAGGCTAGTAGATCAGGCTGGTGGATTGGCCGTTCTAAAGGGCGCTTTTGAAATTTGATTGGGTACGTCACCAACTTGGAGAGCCCGGACGATGCTGGGATCACCTATGATTGGATGACTTCTCCAGTAATGACCAGCTACAGCAGCAACAGCCTCTAGAGTCATCTCTTTTCTCTCTGTCTTTTTCTTTCTTGCAACAACCTGATCTAACCAGGGTAACACTGAGGCATTGCACTGAAGCACACCTGATGACACACCTGGCTAATCTCATACTTACTTTTTCTTCCCCTCTTCCTCTCCTTTTTCTCAATATCTATTTTTTTTCCATCTCTCCTTCTCCCTTTCATTCATCCAAACTTAATCTTTGTCTCTTTCCCTCTGACTCCTTTTTCTGTCTGTCCACCTATCCATCACACTCTCTCTCTCTTCTCTCTCTCTCTCCCCCCTGTCCCTCTCTGTTTTTCTTTCTCTGCAGTGGATGTACATTGTTCCCCTCGTCCTCTTCCTCATGATGTCCGGTGCACAAGACCAGTCTGGGGGCGGGGCTGGCGGCGGAACAGCCAATGGAGGTGGCCGATGATCGGCATGTCAATGTGACATGCATGAGTGGACGCCTTCCTGTTGTGTGTATATAATGCTGAATGAATGATAACTGATAGCTAAATTAACTTAAATTAAATGTGCACTCACACAAGACCATGGTCTCCTGCTAAGATTTGAATTGTACTGCATTTTTATTACGGAGGTTACTAATGAAAGGAATTAAACTCCTCTTAAAGTATGTGTGAGGTCATGTCATTTATAAAAAAGTTTTTTATTGCCACATAACTCACTTAAAGCGAGAAAGGGAGTTACTGAAATGAGCTTAAGAGGAAGTTGCGGTATGCCATTAGTGTAAAGAAACGAAGCGGATGTATTTTCTTCATTTAGGTCATCTATCTGGTTAATTCTCCCACTCCTCTACAGCTCCTGTGCCACCTTTACCCTTCTTCCCTCTACTGCACTGACAAAAACTGACATTTTGTTTCAACACGTACCAGGACGGACTTGTGGGAATAAAGCTGAGTTTGTGATGGCAGGGAGTCAACCTAACAATGCCTACCGCACAGAGAGGAAGCGATAACAGGAATAACACGACAGTCTAAATTAGAATTCCTCAGTAATCTGATCCTATCATTTGACTGTAAACACAGATGAGTTCCTCATGTGCACATAACTACTGTATGTCTTATGGAAAATGGCAAACGGCAGAGGATTCCCTGCTTCATGAGTTTGATCAGAAGAATTATCTTAGTTAAGCATGAGAAAAGGAATAATAATATATATGAACTAATGCATGCAGAAAGTCTCAGCTGGCACAACTGTTTCCCTGTGTGCCTTTAGCTTTGGAAACTAGCGTGGTGATGATGGTAGGGAAAGAGATGACATATTCCTGTCATTGCTTAATTGCATCGCTCACAGAATGTTCTGGGCAACGTGTTCAGCATGGTGCTCCGAAATGTTCTATCTTTGTACGTCACCTGCCAGTCAATCTCTCAGCTCATCTTGTCTGTTTGTCTTTGCAATCCCAGTAGGCCCTTGTAATGTAACCCCTGATCATCAGGGAAGCTCCAGCCACCAGTGGTCTGTCTCGCGCTAAAGCTCAGCCTTGGGGCCCCAGCTTTGGCAAGAGACTTGTAATGGTCCCTGAACAGAAAGGAACATGTCAGTCTTTCCTCCACTATCCCTGTCATTTCTCTTCCTTTTCTGAAAATAAGAAAGCGAAGTGAGGCAACAGCTGAGGGTAAGAAGAGAGCTGAATGGAGAGGAGAGAATGAGTGACAGGTTCATCAGTTTGTAAAGAGATACATGGAGAGATACAGCGGCATGTCTGGCTAGGGGGAGGTGCGGCTGAAGGGGACGACCAGCATACATAGCTACAAAGCGTGTAATTAGTGTAAACAACTTTAGGGAGTTGACTGTTGAATGCTAACGGTTACAACAACCAGAACAGCATCTGGGCCTGATCTCAAAAAGGATTGCCATGCCAGGATCAGCTACTGCGTAGGCACACGCCTGTCATGTGCTGCAGACATATCTGAATAGTTCAGCTTAGCGAGAGTAAATACAGCCCAAAGCTTTCCTGTCGGGAGGCTGTTTACCACTCTCCAGGAGGGCAGGATTGGGCAACTTCTCCCCCTTTCTCTGCAAACAGGCCCTGTCAGAGCAGGCCTATCAACACTGAGCCTGACTAATGCCCCGATACCGAGAAGCCAGGAAAAGCTGATACCGAGACAGAGGAAGGCTGGGGCCGTCAAGAATTCCGCCTAATGCTGCTGTCACACACAAGGACACGTGGCTGGATTAGCCTTTTCTGGCTGTATATGAGAGAGAGAACCATGGGAAGACCATTTGAGTCAGTAACATGCAATCTTTAAAACCGATGAACTAGGTGAGAAAGTATAACATCTTGTGCATTCTATCACGTGGGTATATCCGCAGATCTTTCAGACCCTCTTCATTTTTCATAAGTTTTGATATACTGATTTTACTGAAGAATTTAATTCCTCCCCATGTTGCTGATGTCAAAAATACTATTTCAGTTGTTTGCATGAAGAAGAACAGAAGAGGATGCTGTTTTCTGAAGTGTATTCATTTTATTACAAGTGAATAAAACAAAGAAAGTGATATGACTGTGCTTTACAAGCAGTATTTCAACTGACATCGAAACACTAGATACCAACCTGCTAGCGTGATTCACCAGAACAGAAAAAGCCTATACTACTGGTGACTCGAACCCAAGTTAAGGTTCCTCTCCCCACTGTCCAGTGCCTATCATGACATCAATTGTGATGTAGATTGATGTTTGTATTAATTTTCCCACAACGACCTCTCCAAACGTGCTTGATTTGTTAGATATCAGAAAGGTTTATAGCTGTTTGTGTACATTGTACTTAGCTACCATCTCTTTATAAAATCATCAGCAGACAATAGATCTACTTTCATATCAGCCATCACTCAAGTTGCAGGTCTGTATGATGAAAGCCCTGATAAGGCTGAGGGGAAACTTTATTCCCTGTGCCAGAAACGAAAGACCTACAGGACATCCACTACACAAGAGAGATAAAAGGCTACACAGATGGTGGCAAAGGACAGAAGAAGGAGAGGACAGAATGACAAATTCAGTTAGTGAACAGAAGAGTGTTGAAGACCAGGAAAATGGCTGAGAAGAAAGAGACTGAGTCATACAGGAAAGGACAGCCGTTCAGAGGAGTACGGAAAATGGCGTCGCAGATGAGAGCTGAATGCAACGTGCTCCCATAAATCTCTACCTCTCTGTTCCTGTCACTTGAAGACCAACTGTGTTGCCATGACAGCAAGCGCCTACCAGGGCTTCAGTGCCTCAGATGCTTAGTGATTTGTAGTGTGTCTGCATTCTGAACAAAACAGGGTTTAATTCCTGCTAAGTTGAACTCCTGATATTGACCATGACCTCTCCGGCATTCATTCTCATTAGCTTGCAGCTCTTAAATAAGCATAGCGATTGGTTGGATGTGTGTAAAGGGTGTTATTTTCAGGTCTTGCACTCTGTGGGCACTCTCAAAGATGTATGTTATTGTTTATTCAGGCAGAAATACGCACACACCTACACCTACATTCACACACACTGAAACATAAAATACATACAGACATAATAGTCCTTACAACATGAATGACTTCTACACTGGGGCATTTCTACAAAGCTTACAAGGCTTTGTAAATATCCCATAATGGAAGCAGTAGAGCTATAGGGTAATGCAACATGTCATGCATATGTGATATATATGTTCCATACAATCATGGATACAAACATGGATACATTTTGTAGCCGGGTGCAAAAGGCTCACAGGTTCTTGGTTGAGGCGCTATCCGCTCACAGTGAATTTATTAGTGGTTGACAGTGCTAAACATATCTGGGCTTCTGAAGGCCTGCGTTAAATACACAGATGTGCCCCATTAAAATTCCCACTCGGTAATAATTTAAGGTAGCACGTCTCCAAAGAATGTAGACCGGGCAGGGGCGTACAGTAGGTCAATGAGGAAGCAGGTCAGGATGATAATTGTCGTTACAAGTGGTAAACACAAAAGCAGCCAAAAGCAGCCATGCCGGTCCATTCCACGACTCTTTATAGTGTCGTCTGTGGATTTACAGAATAATGTCTCTCTTTTGAGTACACCTCAGGAGCAGTTAAACACCTTTACCTGCACCTCTTGCTGTTCTCCACATTATCCTTCCTATTCATTCTAACAACGAAATGTCAAATACATGAAAAGTAGGGCAAAAACACATACTGTATGGGACAAAACGTACAGCACATCAAATAAATGCTGAAGGACAGAGGGCTAAGTAAGGGGACAGAGAGGGCTGGCATCCTCCAGGGCTGTCCCCTTTGACAGTGTCAGGGTGTAAGAGTGCTGTGATGGCATCACTGAAATGTGCTGAACCCCCGCCACCAGATGCACTGCGTGTTTTTTCCCCTGTATAACCTGCCCTGCTTTTCATGCAATATAACGTTGGCACGATGGTTATTTGGACCACGGTCATAAATAGTGACCTAGATTAAATGATGAAAGGATCCATGAGTCGCGTGATTTAACTTCACCTTTTTATGTCTTGCATCAGCTACACTCTTATTAAGTCCCTACACTGAGCGCAATTAAATCAACCAAGGTTGTGCCAAAAGGCTCTACATACTAGAAAAGTTATTAAACAATGATAAATGTACACAATAATGTAATAAATAATTATGATAATCTAAGCTAATAAACAATTACCTATTTACCAATTACCTCTCTATCTATCTAAATGTATATACTGTATATACAGTATATAACATCTTTATATTAACTATACATCTTTCAACATTGAATAATCACAGGCAAAATAAACTCACCATTTCATAAGCTCTACTACCACTGAAACATTTGTTTCCCTGGTGCCTCAAATGTTGAGCTATTAGTCTTCTCATGCATGTATGTGTGTTGTAACATAACTTCAGCACTTGCCTCCATCCATCCACTTCCTTTTGAAGGAACTCTTGAGTTACCAGAGTCTCAGGTGACAGGATCAAGGCCATGGTCACCATAACGTCACCCCTAACCCTCAAGTTCAAACCCCCCACCCCCCACTCCAGACACACATATACCCACTTGCCTCCAAAGCCTTCAACTCATCCTCCTCCCGCCGCTTTAGTCCCAGGGCAGCATAAGAGAGTAGCAGCAGAGAATTCGTCTTTTGAGACCCATCTCTCATCACCATGCCCAGCAGTAACGGCACCGCGAACGGAATCATGTCCGAGCCCAAGAAAACAGGTAAGTGCTCACCTGGGCACAAGCACAGCTCTGCTGCCCGTGGGCTCTCAGCCATGTTCATTGCATGTTACATTTCATTTGTGTGGAATTTAATGCTATCATCACAGATCAGTCCATTAAAGGCATGGATGGACCACAGCTAATTTGCCTTTTAAATGATTGTTGAGAGACTAATTTAATGTTGCTTTGTTATGAGAAATAATAAGTACTTCTCAGTTGGTTATAATATTCATTATTTGCATCTGTGGGTAACATCATATTGTTAGTAAATTAGTTAAAAGGCATAGGTAATTGTCACCTGTAGCTGCAGTTCATCAATTTTATAGATGTATTTAATTTAGAGACTGTCTGTGGTGCTCTTATGCAAAATTCCATTTTTATCCCATATCACTAGAAAAATGCACATGGTCTCGTCTAACCATAATATTTATATATTATTTAAATATGTAGTTGCTTCTGGCATTAAATAAACTATTTTACAAATCTATTAAAATTACAGAAGTTATTTGGTGTTCTTATGTGATATTCCATCTCAATCTCATATTACTAGAAAATATACATAAATCATAATGCAGTGGGATTTTAATCTCTTCACACATTGATTTATGAGTATGTGAAGTATCATGTGATAGTTTTGTGTTACCATAAAAGGCAATTATTTGTTTGTTCAACTGTCATACTAGATATCTATTTCTTCGTCCTGATAGCTGAAATAAGATCTTGATGGAGGGTGAGGAGAGTGTGTGTGTGTGTGTGTGTGTGTGTGTGTGTGTGTGTGTGTGTGTGTGTGTGTGTGTGTGTGTGTGTGTGTGTGTGTGTGTGTGTGTGTGTGTGTGTGTGTGTGTGTGCAAAGTCAGTTACTCTAAATCACCACAAAGAACTCTTTGAGATGAAAGTTAGACTATGACGCCACCCTAGCACCGCCTAAGATAGTGGTTGTGCAAATTCTACACATAGCGCTGATACCCACTGCCATGTTTGTCAAACTCTAGCCATGACAAACCGTTTCAGGGTCGCATCTGAACAGACCTCTGACTGACTGCCTGAACTAAGGGCACCCTGCTCATAGTCTGCATGACTGTCTCTACCCTGCCTGTCATTGCGATCTATCTTTTCTTCTTCTGAGAGAGCGGGGGGAGCTAAAGGTGGTAGGAATCCGATAATAGTCATATAGGTCTCTTCATATGGTGAGCATGCTCTGTTCCAAATCATACATTACAGGTAATCATTCTGTGATCACTCCCTCCCACTCCTTCTGTCATTGTCTATTTATCTCCATGTGTTATTTGTATTGCTCGTTGAAATGTTTATTATGTAAGCCAGCATGGAGACTTTTTGACACAGAATCAAAATCATTTTTATTCTGGTTATGTCCTATTAATCAACATTTACATACATCACACGGCACAAATTTAGACAATATAGTCAGACTCCCTCCTTATTTGGAGGGGTTAAGACAAATGAAAAATAGGCTGTGAAAAAATACTTCACCATGCCAAGAAAGTTAATCTCTGGTGCCACATGCTAGTATTTTACCAATCCATACTCCTCTATATTCCCTCTGTATTCCATAAAATTGGGAGGAATTCTTATCAGAGTCAATATGTCTACTACCATACACATGCACCTACGTACCAACTCCATACACATAAACGGAGGTTCTCAATGGATTAACATTTCCGAGAGTGAAGAGAACTTGCGTGACAGTCCGTGAACTAGCAGGAAATTGCATTCAGCATGCCTGGTCACATGCTTCGCCATACATTCAGAGAGATCCTCTATCTGACTGAAAGTGCATATGTCTGTAGGAGCTTACTGGCCAGCTCTACTACACAACATCTATATTATGAGAATGTAATGTTATAGAGAGAGATTAGATATAAAGACCAGATACATGGCAGATAGACTGAGCAGCAGAAAGAGTCATAGAGAAAAATAGGTGGCTAGAATAAGAGGACAATGATAGATAGATAGAGAGGTAGACAGATAGACATAGTTTGATAGAAATGCATTCTGTTATTAAAGGAGGAATATTTATGATGTGTTTAATGGGCGCATCAGTGATGGTTGGTATAAAGTTGCATCGTGCTATTCATGTTTCTGTGGCTGTCGCACACCGTGCCAAACATCTTTCTACATGTCACCCTGTTCCAGCGCTCTGCTGCTCATTAATCATCTCAACGATCCACTCAATACCCAACCATCCCCCCAGCACCCCCCCCCCCCACCTCCCAGGCATTCATCTCCCCATGGTTGAGCCCCTTGCTCTCTCTCTCTCTCTCTCTCTCTCTCTCTCTCCCCCTCACTCTTTTTCTATCCCTTTTTTCTTCATCGCTATCAACTCCTCCATTCTGCCTTACTGCTTCATCCTGTATTGGGTCTCGTCATGTTATTTGGTGTAAGTGTGTCCTGAGGCAGTGTGGATGGAAGTGTGTCTGTGTGCTAGGATTGCCTGTTGTATCGTTGCTGTTCTTTTGGCAGTGGCCATAATGAGGTGCGAAAAGGTCTAGAGTAATTTAACTCCCTGGCAGTAAATTGTCTGTCTCATATTATTTATGGCCTTTTGATTCCTTAAGGGACAGTACATGGATCACCCAATGACCTTATCTTGATTGCTTATATAGTGATGGCGAAAAATTATGCAGTTGGCATACCATAGAGAAACACATACCAGCACAATTGATCAGAATTTTTTTCACAAGTTCATCAGCCATTAAGTTGTCATGGGCAGCCATTTTGTATGCTCACTGTTGTAGTTAAATTATCATGTTGTAATTCAATTAATCGTCATATTTTCCTGTGGTTTCTCTCAGAGTGGGCTGACCTCACCACCTTCCCCACCCAAACCTCACTTTGCCAACATGGGGAGGGGGGCTCTCTGTTTATTCATCTGTCGTTATGTGATGTGATATTTTTCCAGCCATCTCATGGGCCAGTGACACAGCATGAGGTTTTCTGACACTTCATACCGCAGACAAAAAGGAGGATGCTTGATCTCCCTCCAGCCCCATATATCTATGTGTCACTGGTATCAGTTTGGCACTAAGTACCCAAACCTGATCCAGCCTGACCCATAACTCTACAGGATGTCAGGATAGAATAGGATGGGAAGTGGGGTGTTCATGGGGGTTGGGGGGGGGGGGGGGGGGGCTGTCTGGTATTTGGAGAACATAGAGGTGCTTCTCATCTTTACCCAAAACAAACAGTTTCTTTTTCCACTGAGTCAGGTGGGGTTGTGCGACCCAGGGCAAGTGCCAAAGAGCCCCTGATGTCAACAACACAGCTGTGATGGAGACAGGGGATATCAGAGGGAGACTGATGTTCAGGCTGTGCCACATTAAGACATTCTGTCCTGTAATTCACGTACACGGAGAGGACCCCTGAATGGTTTATGAGACATTATAAGACATTATGAGACAATGACACATTCTGTGCTTGGCAACAGTCCAACTGAGAACAGCCTTACAGAACCAACTCTCCCCGCATATCTGAACCCTACTCTAATATTCACTTCAAATCTCATCTTGTGATAAATGATTTCCTCTCACTGATTGTATCGATTTGTCCTTGTACCATATTTCCCCCTTAAATTTCTCTCCATGCCCTGCATTCTCCAAAGCACATCTCCCCCCCACCCCCGTCTTTGTTGTTCCTTATGCCTCCATCTTTCCGATACCCCATTAATCTCCACGAGTATCTGTATATCTGTGTGAGGTGGATATATGTGCGAGGCTTTGTTTCTGATCCAACTGTAAGCAGAGAGGATTTTAGAGGGAGAGGGAGCTTATCCCAGGATAATGTGTGTGCAAACACACACACACACACACACTCTCACACACACACACACACACACACACACACACACACTCACACACACACACACAGACACACATACTCACATACTCACCCCCTCCTCACTTCTTCTCATACTCCATCCAAGATCATCCTTCATTCTCACAGCACATACAAACCTGGTCTCGCATTGATCCCACAGTGACCCGAGGAGACAGTGGGCGGACTGATAGATTATTATATCAGATTGATTCTGTTGGTTTCAATTTAACAAAACATCCTCTGTGGTAAAGGGTTACACAGTACATCCTATATGTCTAGAAAATACCATAGGTGTACTGCCAGTGTCACTCATTTTCACCAACGCGCCAAGATAAAGGTATACTCACAAATCAAGTACCATTAGTACAGCAGGCAACATCACAATGCCATGCAGGTTTGAATCATAAGAAGGAGCTCCTCTCTCCATATCCTTATCACATTGTTTGCCTAATTGTGCAGGATACTGAATGACATGTCCACAAGTTGACTACTTTTTTAAGGAGGAGTTGACAAGTTGAAACAATCCATTAGGCAATCCTCAAGACAACTACACACAAACACACACACACAGAAAGAGAGAGAGAGAGAGAGAGAGAGAGAGAGAGCGAGCGAGTAAGAGAGAGAGAGAGAGAGAGAGAGAGAGAGAGAGGACAAATACCAAACCAATCTAACCAATTTGCATCTAGTGGATCTTCAACAGAGCACATTTTGTTCCTAATATATAAAATTCAAACAAGCTTATTTACATATACCAAAATACAAGACCCGAGACCAATTTGGATATGATGCTCATTTTCATGCATTCATTTTATTTTTCAATTTGTGATTGTATTCCTGTCTTCTTCTCCTCTACTCTGTCTCTCCCTCTGCCACAATCATTCCCTTTTTAAGTCCATATATGGAAGAACAGTGAAGGGTAGATTAAAAGAAGACATGACGGATGAACTGGCCTGTCAGCAACCATCCTTGCCAACCCTTCCATTTACTGTGCTTAGACTGACAAGTCTCACTCCCCCCTACTCATGCCCTCTCTCTCTCCCTCTTTTTCTCTCTTGTTCTCCATGACCTTATGTCATTATTCCTCCAGTTGTCTGTGCAGATGGTAAGAGTCCAGACTCAAGAGTTTAAATCTCTTGCGTAACCTGACTCCACGTCTAAGCCACGTCTGGTAATTGTGCCACATTCCCTGCGCATTATCTAATTTACATGTATTAGTGAATGCTTTGTGACGGCTCAGGGGGCATAATGAACTCTAGCGCTGTAATTTAGAGGGGGTGTAATGTGTGTGACTGAGCTATGATCATTATCCTGATAACATGTTGTGAGGAAATAGTGATTGTGCGCTAAATGCTGTGCAGTGGCTGCAAGTCCACCCTCTGTCTGTATTGTCTGACTTTGGCGGAGGCACAGTGAGTCATGTTCTAGTTCTAGGTCCAAACTTCTGATCCCTGCTGATCAGGTGATGCGGTACCAAGTAATGGCAGCGCCTTTCTCTCATCACTGGGATGACCTGTAAGGTGGAACAGAGGTCTGGTTACCCCCTCCTTCCCCCCTCCCACCCCTCAGTCCTCTGCGGCCCCATGCCAGCCCCCTCCGGGACAGCTGCGGGGACTCTGTGTTCCCTCGCCACGGCCACAGCGCTGAAAGAGCTGACCGCCACGTCTCTGTGGTGACATTGGCGGCAAGGCAGTGATCAATGATGGACAGATACTCCACATACCCCCCCACCCCCACCCCCCTGTTTTCCCACCTCCCTCTCTTCATCCACCTGCTCCCAGTGAGGCGGTGGTCTGTCATGAATCGGAGGAGGAGGAAGAAAAAGTCGTGTTTCATGACCCCCTCTAGTCGCCACTATGCAGTAACCAGCGAGGCCTGATCAGGTGACTGGTTGTAGGGGCACGCATCCGGGCCATCCGATCCGATGTGGTGTACCCTAAAGAAAGATGAAATGTTGGGGACCTATCTCCCCCTCTCCCTCCCTCGTTTTCTGCCAAGCTGCACATCACTCACATGCTGACTTTGAACAGATACATAGTGAAAGTGGGGTCTCAGGTCAGTGTTCTTAAAAGGGCCAGGGGGCCCCCCCTCTATTTCCCAAAATGGAGAAAGTCTGAGTCTGTGACTGTCTGACTATGAGACATCTTAGGTAGGCAGAAACGATTCCCTGATGTATGTTTGCTGGCTGGCAGTTCAGACCCTATAGGCCTATTTAAGGCAGAGCACTCAGTTATGTCTGTCTGGATGAAAGCAGGTGGATCTCAACTTATAAAATGTCTCATCACAAAGTGAAAACGGTAAATATTTGTGGGGTTCACAAAGATGTTTACGGGTTTACGGTTACAAAAAATAAACTCAACCCATATGGCGAAGGGCTTCACAGCTTAGGTTTGGGTGCAGGTGCTTGGAAGCCACACAAGAAGAGCGAACGCAGAACAGGTGACACAAGGACAACATGGGAGAACAAAGGGTACAGTGGGGACACACAACGACGTAGGAGCTGGCAAGTTTGTTCAAGTTTGAGTGAAGAACGTCACACGTGGAAGACTGCAGCAGCAGGTGGTGACAGATGACTAAAGTTCCCTGAGTTTACCAAGAAAGCCCAAGATGCAACTATTACACACACACACACACACACACACACACACACACACACACACACACACACACACACACACACAAACACACACACACACACACACGGTCATACAGTAACAGAGATCAAATGTAAAGCTCGGGGGCTGACAAACACAAACATACCACCGTCAAAGGAGCATAAATAACGGTGGCAGACACAAAGTGTATTCTTAGAATCCAGTGTCAGTGCCTGTGATGTGTGTGATCGGTGCATGTAAGTTTAGGACTGGTATGCCTTTCCCCGGTAACCTTAACTGCCTGTGGCATGACTAAACTACATGAATCAGAGCTAACAACAAGTCTGCAACATAGCAGCCATTCTGAACAGTGACACTCTGAGAGAGATGGCAGCTGAGGGACTGAGACCCTGACAGAGATAGAAAGGCACTGAAAAAGGAGCAGGAGAGATGGATGCCAAATGTATGGAAACATTTTCAAAAAAGGAGGTGAAGACTAGTAAATTGGGGGGGAATAGGAACAGTACACAATTATCCAAGAGTTGTGAGCAGAGCTGTTAAGCTATCAAAGTACATCCTTTTAGGTGTAAATGTGCACGGCCAGAGTTGAATCCCTATTCCATTAACACATTTCTCACCATTTCTCTTCTGCAGGGGGGAGAAGGGGATCGTCAAAGAAAGCTGCAACAGTAGGTAATGTCGTTTTTTTTTTATACATATAATTGAAACTACTGAAAAAGACGCCATGGGCTTGGATATAACAGAAGAATCATACGAATGGAATGTTATGAAAGAAAAACATCACCAAGCCCCAGAGAGTCAAGGGAGAGATATAGGGTAAATAATGTAGGACAGATTCCAAAACGGAATCCAACAAGTGACCAACACAGAACCATTATTCTCAACACATGCAAAGGGGACTGAGTGTAATGAATTTGATTAATATCCCTTAATGTCTCTTTGTACCTTTTTTCTGTCTTGAAAATCACTTTCCAACTTCATTCCCAGTTTATTGTATATATTGAAAACATTTGGAAATATGTTTATATTCTAATGTACAGTATTCCTGGAGCTTATTAAGTATCGTTCTAAAAAAGATTACGGGGACTTTTAATTAAATCAAACCAAACAATAAATAAGCAAACACACAAGTAAGTAAATAAATAAATGAATGAATAATAGGGTAGGATTAAAGTAGGATTTAATATTTTAAGATTAAGTCAATGTGCAATGTTAATATGACAAATCCTGACCAGCCACTTTACGCAAAGATTTATATAATGGAATGGTATCAGGTGTCTTTGCTTACCTGACTTCCCTGGAAAAAAATATTACTAGCTGTAAAGCAGCAGAAGAAGTTACCACTTTATTGGTAATGCCAGTCCTTCACCTATAACCATTACCCTGCAAGTGACCTTGACTATTTTCTCTCCAGTTCCGTGTCGGCACTCTGAAACTTAAGCACATGCTAATAACATGACTATATTTAAGTACCATTTATGGGTTGTAAAAAAGTCCAGGAGAAACAACTGGCTGGCCACTTTAGGGGGAGGAAAGTGCCAGCGTGAGACCGCAAATGTGTGGCTCGTTCTGATAATAGGCCTAGAGTCGCGATAAAGACATGATGATCATTCCCATGATTGGCTTCTGAAGGTTAGCTCTGAAACAGTACATAAGCACCTTCCACATCTCTTCTCTGTATACTCGCTTATCACCTAAAAGATGCCCCCACCCCATTCCCACTCTTACCCAATTCCTGCTAGTGTGAATGGGGAGGATTAAGAACATCGTATATAAAGCACTTCTACCCCCTGGAAAGGTGTTGTCATTTGAGCTGGATCAACTGATCACTATGTAGACTTCGATGACCTCTCTTTTTCACCCTATTTCTGTTTCCCCTCTCAACCTTTCTCTCTCTCTTGCTCTCTTTCTCTCCATCACAGAAAAGCCGCCAGAATATGAGCCCAACATCCCTGAACCCCAGACGAGAGCTGACCTGCTAAAATGTACGGAACTATAATGTTGCTCTTTAACACTTGAGGGGCCCATGCAGCCTTGTGTTTGATGCTTAATCTCTTTCGCTGACTCCCCACATGTGAATGCCTTTGCTTTTGACATTCTTGACCAGGGAGAGGTTGTCAATCAAAAAGCCCTGACCTAGCCTCCTCTTCCTGTGTGGTCAATCCCTCTTTGGCGCTGTCTCTCTTTGACACTCTTTTGTTAACTTCCTTCTCCTGTTTGTACCCCTGTCTCACATAGACTGGGCACCATTCTCCATGGATGAGAGAACGGCACAGAAGGTCCTGTGGATTTCTGAGGGAGGTCTGAAGGTGGCTCGCATGACAGACAATATGTGCCCCTATCTGGACAGACCAGAGAGATATGAAGACTCACCCCAGGTGGGTGTCGATTACACTTCTAGTTTATCCCCCATCTGACATGAGGCTGACATACCGGTAACCATGTTATTAATATATCAATACAGCTGGCACATACAGTATAAATGATCATAATTACCAGTGTCCAGTCATATAGCGGTGTCATGTAAATGTCCAAACTTCATGTAAATGTTGTAAACAACTTTCATATTTCATATTTGCTGACAGCTGATAAGCTAAGAACATAGGCTGTATCAGAATCTAAAATTCCGAGATCTGTCATGACAGTTTTTTAATAAATTTGAAATGCTTATGACAAGGTAATGTTGCTCTTGGTAGAGGGTTCAAGTAAATTGAAACTGAAATAATTTCTTTGTCAATCGTTTGCTGTGCAGCGTTCCTCTCCCTCACTCCTGTTATCTTCCTCCTCCTCCTCCTCTCCCTTAAGGTGCTATGTAAGGAGGGCATCGAGGGCTGGCGGGGCTACTGGGAAGTTGAGTACGACGGGTGGGTGGTGTTGGGCCTGGCCCTGGAAAGCACCGGCCGCAAACTCAAGGACGGCCCCTGTGGCCTCGGCGAGAACGAGACGTCATGGGGCGCAGGGTGGGCCGGCTCCAACTACCACGTGTGGCACAACGGTGAGAACGTGGTGATCCAAGAGAACTTCAGCAACACCATGGGCGTCTACGTGGACCAGCCGGCGGGCATCATCAAGTTCTTCGTGGTGGAGGCCAATGAAGAGGGCACGAAAGAGGTCAAGCTGCTACACCAGTTCAAGACAAAATTCAGCCAGAAGGTGTTCCCAGGCTTCTGGGTGGGAAGGCAGTCCTTCTGCCTTATCTGTAAGAAAGACTAGTGAAGAAGAGGAGAGGGGGAGGGAGAAGAAAAGAGAAAGATACAGTTAGAGATAGAGGAATGTGGCAAAGCTTGTGACCACAATTTGAGGAGAGGTTATTTTTGTTTAAAGGTACAATAGGCAGCTTTTCCTTCTACTGGCAGTGAAGCTAAAAACCACAACAGCCCAGGTAAAAAAAAAACAATTCCCCAGGAAATGCCTTCCATAAATTGCCTGTTTAGATTAACTGACAACTTGTGTCCGTAAATACCTGATCCTGGATCTGGTGCCTGAAGGAAATTCTAAGTCCACTCGATGCCCTCAACATTTTTTCTTCGTCTTACAGAATGCTGCCTATTGCACCTTTAAGCATTAGTGTGGTAGGGGCTTACATGGTAGGAACAAAAAGGTGAACAGGGTGAATTAAAAGGGAGGCTATATTGTAATGGTGTGGTAAGAGTGGGTACATTTTTCTCTCAGAGTAATTCATGTAGTCCACAAAATCTTTGCTCTCAGTCTTCTGTCCATGTCTATTTTTTAAATCTAGGGATTGATTGTCAGTAAAATAACTTAAAATCGCATTTATACTAGAATGCTATGCGTTGAATTATTAGTGAAGATATTGACCATATTTTACTTGATAAATAGTTGGTAGAGGAATTCTTTCTTTAGATCTATTGTATAGTAAGAGCTTTAATCTTGAGTTATGAGTGGTTTTTAAATGTTGTTTCTGGGGCCTATATTTATTTTATATCCCATGTGTCTGATTGTGTTGTAACAGTGACAACCAAATCTCACTGAATAAACAAATTGTGTCAAAGCAGTTAATTTGAATGATTGAAGAATTGACTGAAGAGACAAGTAACACATAAATCTAGAAACAATAACCCCCTCCCCCACCACCACAACACACATGTAAAACACTTTGCCCTGATTCAGTTCACCAGATTGACACAACACTATAGGCTTAATTGCTAAAAGACCATGTTTAAAGGCTGGAAGCATACTTCCATTCTCCCGCTTAGGTTGTAGTCCAATGCTTTCAAGGTCAACAAAGAAAGAATGTGTTCAGAATGAATAATTAATTTGATGAATCGTTTAAAGGTAATCATACAACAACCCTTTAAGGGAACGTATCAGAGGCTGGGTGATGGCAGATGCCTTCGACTCTTGTGTCCACACAATTTCAGGAGCTGAGGTGTGTTTGCTCCATCTACTGCCAAGGGTGAGTAGCCATGTCAGTCAACACAGGGATAACAAGGGGCGGTGATGACGCTGAGATTTAGCTGAGAGTAAAAAACAATAAAATATCTGTTCTAAACAATCAAGTACTGAGCCAACGGTCTAGGTTCAAATTCTGCTTACAAAGTCGGCAAAAATCAGAGCTCAAGTAATCTCTTAGGTAAATGAATTAAAGTATTGAACCTCTACACATTGTTGCCCTTTTGTGTTATGAGTCCCCATAATTTGCAGAATATTGGGTCTGTTTTTATCATGTAAATAATGCAGTGACAGTTCAGGACCAGCATAACCAAAGAAGCTCTCACTACTTGATTTTTTTTCAAATAATAGCAACAATGTTGCATTTTTTTGCATTTTTGGGACACAGAACTGTCTCAGAAGGACAAGACAAAATAAGTTCTTCCACGCAACACATCAAGATTCAAGAATGACTGGTTTATTTAAAACACATTGGTATAACACACATCAATTTGAATCGCTGCAGATGGACTGCACATCCATTAGAAATGCACATTTTTTGTAGTGTTATAATCACCGATGTCCACCTCTTTTATCGTCTTGGTTTTATTATCACAAATCACCATTGCTTTATTACATCATAGAATCATACAGCTCTGTCTGTAACGTACTGTGCTGGTCAATCACTCAGTTAAAAATTATGTTAACAAAGCTGCTTTGTATCCCCTGGGCAATGCCCCAGCTTTTAAATATCAAAAAGCTCCTTTTAGGGCTAGCGGCCTACAATCACATTTTGATTTACCCCTTGAACTATGTGGGTCAGCATGAGAAGCCCTTCTTCCTCGCTTTTCGAAACGGAACCTAGCCACTGTAAAAGCACTGATCCACAATCTGTATTGTCTGCTTCAAGTCAAAACACAAATTTTAAACGTGTGTGTCCGTGTCTGTGTGTGCACATGTTCTCGTGTGTGCTGGTGTGAGAATTTGAATGTGTTCCACGCAGCACTTTACGTAAACGGCAAGTTCCTGCGCTTGCGTTGTGTGTCGTCTCTAGGCGCAGGCCCTGTATCGTTGTGTTTAGTGTTGGCATAAATGCAGCTTCGGTTCGTGTTTTGTCACAGTGTGTAGTGTGTGAGCGGTCACGTTAGTGTCACAGCCTGCGTGCGAGGGCCTGCAGTGTTTAGTTAGTGGTATACTGGTGTATGTTCTCTCTTTGTTAGTGTTTATGTGGTTAAAGTGTGTCACAGCTTACCACCCCTTCACCCAGGAGGCATCTTTCACCAGTAAGCACTAACTACATATTTTCACCATTCCTTTCAGCTTTTCGTTCTCCTCCTTCTGCATCATCTTTAAACTCCTGACAGCGCTCTTTTAAACACTCTTTTTATCTTTCACCCCCCACCAACACAAACCTCCATGCATAGCTATTGCCCAATCACACTTGCTCTCTCTCTCTCTTCATCCATCTGTCCTCATCGCGGACAAACACACACACACACACGCACATGCACGCACGCTCTCAAACACACACACACACACACACACACAGACACTCTTGCACAAACACTAGGTCTCTCAGTGTTTCAGAGAGAAGTCTCCAGTGTTGAGGCGAGGACGGGGCAGTGCTCCAAACATCTCTGTGCCGTCAGTTGCCCCTGGAGCCAGCAGTGCCTTCATACTGGCAGCAATGTGGTCCAGGTCAGCACAACCAGCCTGGAGAGAGAGAGAGAGAGAGCGTGTGAGAGTCTTAGCACCTCTTCTCTCTGACAATCTGAGCACCTTCTTTTCTCTGTACGTAGTTCACTGATATAGACATTTGTTCACGTACTTAATACTTTAATTAATTTGCAGACGTTGCTATTAGTACATCAAAGGCAATTATAACATGTGTCACATATCTGTATTCCACCCAAAGCGCTCAAATTACGCATTTTTGTATTTCACTTCATCTGGTGAGGGGACTCACTCGTTCTCCGCTGTTGTTCTCCCCGGGGTGCGCTCTGTTGCCCCTGCAGCTCCACACAGGCACAGAGACCGGGAGCGAGCGAGCCATGGCCAGGGCATTGGGGTGGGGAGGGGGCCGAGACATCAGCATGCCATGACCCACCGCCATGCACCGGGAAGGGGGGGGAGCGTCTTCACTCAGAGACCCTGAACCACAACACAACAACGGACTCACGGTATGAGAATAACCAACGGAATAGGAACTGATGCCCACGTACATGGACATTCAGACATTCAAACACACACACACACACACACACTTTAACATCCATTAGGGTACAATGCTCAGGGAAGAGAACTAGAACTAGATTTAGATTACTGTAAAACAAGCTTCTGAATAGGAGTACACAGTCTCAGGCTTGTGAAACACAGAGGGAGACACTCACCATCAGTGCTCTCCTCCTCACCATCTGACTCAAAGAAGGGTTCACAGTCCCTAGACAGAGAGTCCTCATCCATGGAGAACACTCCTGGAGAAAGACAGTGAGCACAAACAAGACAACAAGTGAAGAAAAAAGGCAGAATGAGAAAAGGAGGGAGGGAGAGAGCGCGCGAGAGAGGACAGGAAATAGCCTTAATTTAGCCTTAATTTGTTTTTGGTGGAATGCTAAGCAGACTAACAGGGACTAACCTGCAGATTCGTTCAAATTTCGTCTTCTTCCTTCCAGGTCGTCATCTTCCTCTTCTTCTTCCTCCCCCTCTTCTTCCAGGTCCACCATTCCAGCCCTCTCTCTTTCTTCTTCTGCCTCCTCTAGTACCACCATCTCTCTCTCCCTTTCTCCATCTCCATGCTGAGGCCCGCCTTGACCAAGGACGGCCCCCGAGCTGTAGATTGACGGGTAGCTCTGCGAATAGAGCCGTGCGTTGGGGCTGACGGTCCCCACACCACTGTCCCCAGTCAAGCCCTGGAAAGCAGATCGGCTTTTAGTATATACTAGAGTTCCTCCACTTCTGCACTCTCTTAATATTTGTCTTTCAGCTGACAAGCCACACTCTAATTATGAGATATGAGTTGGAAAATGTTAAGCTGCGATTTAGATGAACATGAACACTCTGTGTATCAAAATGATCACTTGATGCATGACATTTTAATCCTGGAACTAGGATTATAGTTCTTACAACTCTGCCATCATGCATGACTGTCTCACCATTCGTGATCCTGTGTCAGAGGATATGTCCACTCCGAGCTTGGTGCCGCCGTCTCCAGTAACCAGGCGTGTGTGCCGCTGTGCCGTCAGCAGTGAGGTGGAGTGCAGCACAGCGATGTCATCAATGTATCGCCGCGAGGCCTCTGCCAGTGCCCCCTGACCCCAAACGTGATAGGAGTAATTCCACTTCCTGCTGGCTGGGATCAGGCCACCGCTTCCCTGCTTCCTGGTGCCGTCTCCCTCCACCAGACTCAGCTGGAACTTCTTGCAGGCGGTCAGGATGGTCAGATCGCAGCCCGACTTCTGGCCGTAAGCTTCTGCCGCAGCCAGAAGTGCCAGCCAGCTCTCCTTGTGATTGTCGGGGATCTCGGGTTCAGACGATTGGGTAATAGAGGCCATGATGAGTGTGAGGGACAGCCAGTGGCTCTGTCGTGTTTGTTTGTTCTGTCAGTTAGGGCTTTAAAGGGATGTGTGGCTATGTGTAATTGATTGGCTGGTGACTCACAGTGTGTGGTGTCCTATGCAAAATATTTGTACTTTATGTGTCTATTCAAGGGGCCACTGGCAATGTCTTGCTATGTTGGTAAGAAATGGACTGCTGGGTACGAGACTGTTTAAATTGCCTTTTGCAGGTGAATGTTTGCTTGTGTATGGTTGAAAGCTGTGTTTAGAGCTAAGATAATACTGCTGTGTCTTAATTGATAAGTGCTCGTTTTACTTTAAGGTAGGCTTTTCTTTGGTAATGGGAGTGATAACCTTTAAGGACACTACAACTACAGTAGGCACAGAGTGGCTGGTGGATATGTTGAGTTAAGCGTGCACGAGAGTACTAGGGGAGAGACGAGAGCGTGTCACTTGCGGATGTTACCTGGGGACAAAAGAAGAAACACAACATTTATAGAGAGCAAAAGAAGAGAAAGCAAGCCCGTCTACATGCCACTGACTGGACAAATAGGAAAATAGCTACACATACAGAGGTATCCCTTGTCAGTAGCAACGGCTCTGGAAGATGATCATCTACATCAGAACTGCGTCTGATGTTGACATGTCACCGGTCGTCTGTTTTTCTTTACAAGGAAGCAGATAAACTACCACGCCGTGATATAAACAATCGGTAATGCCGTGATTTGCCTTCCTGCGTAAGCAATTTGGCGCTGTTAAATTCGCATGCTATAAAAGGCGTATTTATAGGTAATGGAACGGCATATTATTCACGTCACCATCTCCTGTAAACGATGTTACTTTATTACCAACAGGCCTACCTAGCGTTTTCTGTGCACAACAACTTGCGCTGCCAACGTAGAGTAGGTGACACGAAACAACTGACGTTTAGTCTGTTTGTGTTTTTTCCACAATGTCAGCACTGCTACTGTGACTGCCAGTTGGGTCCTGTTCATAAGGGTACATCGTTGTTTGCTAACATTGCATGCATGTTTCTGGCGTTTAAATGTGAGTGTGCTGTGAGAGCACAAGCTTGTTAGCAAAGCTAACCATAGCCTAGCTGTTGATGCCCCCACCCTACCTACCAACTCATATTACACCAGTTATTTAATGCCGCAACAACATGGACAAAAATATACAATAAATGCACAGAGTAACTCCGTACTTACACATTCAGCTTCCTCGTATTACTGCCACACAGTTCCTATGGTCTACAACTTAATTTCTTTATCCCTCTTTGTCTGTCTCTCCCTCTCTTCATGCAGCTCTCCCCTAGACTCCGACGTCGCTACGTGCATGGTGCTGTTTACAGTCTGCCCCCACGCACGCAGACCGCGTGACTGAACGGGCTCGTCCACGTTCTCTGAAAACTATATTTTTCACTGTGCTGGCCTACTTTTACGAGGTTTTCTAATGTATTGGAATGACAGGTACTGTGCGTCGACATAGTACGTATTTGATACCTGACAGAACCTGAAAAATACAAAACTAGTGTTCTGCTGATGATGATTTAAGTTTGGAACTTGAACATGAACAGTAGGCTTTCGAACACCAGTCATCTCCATTCTTATAAGAAAACTGCGCTCCAGTTGCAAAGAGTAACAGTTCCATAGGGACTGTAAACAGGCATTTATGTAATCGACATGTTGGGAGTATCCCACAGATCTGTTTTCACCTTTTCTCAATCGCTGGAGAACAATACAAAAAAAACGTTTTTAAAATATTCCCATTTATTTATGTGTTACATTCTTCATGGAGCAGGGTACAGTCTTTTTCTCACGTGATTTGGGGGGTACAGCCATGGGCATGGCAAGGAATACGTAGAGTGCCATGTATGATTGGTTTATGGAATAAATGCGTCAGGCAAGGCGGGGCCATCTTTGAAGTAGGAAGTGTTGTTTGACGTTGCGTTGTTTTGGAAAAGTATTCCATCGATGGAAGAATGGAGTCCAAACCAGCAAGTCACAGGGTAAGCTAACTGACAAGTCCTAAAGTCATCATTTCATCGCCCGTGACATTTTATGAAGACATGAACACCAGTTACATCCATGTATATATAGCCAATTTCTTTATAGTTAGGTAGCGTCACAGCTGGCTAGTTAACGTTAGCTGGGAAGCTAGCAAGTTGTTATCTTACCTTAGCTAAGAAGAAGCAGTAGCTCGATCTGTCTTTAATCTCAACCCTATCATTTCGGTCGACGTAATGTCACGAGTTCCAATGCAAGAAATGTGTGATCTCTTTGGTGTTGACACGTCGGTACAAACATGTTTCAATGCATGTTGGCTGAAGCGACTGGAGTAACGATAGCTAGCAAGATGGCAAACGCGACTGGTTCGACCTGTTTCTAAGAGAGGGGTGGTCCCTTTTTGGAGAGAGTGGGTTCAAACAAAGATTAATCTAATTCTTAAAACGGAGACCAAAGTGATCCCTCAAGGAAGACGTTTGTTTCATCAGTCTTAAATGCAGCTGGTTATTGTAGTTAGTAGTTGCAGTGGTTCATGCCTACTGTCATCGATAAAATCATCGATTGGGTATTGTCATTTAGTAATGACGGGTGCTGTTAGCTAGATGATTGAGTCATCATGCTGATACGCTAAATACTTGTGTTGCTTGTGTTTGTTGTTGCGTGTGTTTGGTGACTTTTTATTAATATGATGTTCATCTTCGATATCAATTATGGCTTTCCAGCTAATATTTGAAAAAGAGGGGGTGTATCTTCACACCAACACCAAAAGGAACAACCAGGACACAACAATTCCTGGATTCATCCGTATTGTCGAACGGGTAGGAGTCACTCTGTATTTAAAACAAATCCTACATCTCTTCCTTTTAGGTTAGAATACCTACAATCTTACCACCTGACTTAACATTACACATTACATCTGGTCATTAAGAACTACCAAGACATTTGTTTGCATTGCCATTAAGACCTGGTTAAGGCTGTCATCTCTATAACTGGGTTGTGGCAGGATGGAGAGACTGCTCTGGAATGGAGCCCACTGGAAGACCAGGGCAGAAGCACCCCTGCAGTTATGTATTCCAAAAAGGTCAGAGAGCATGACTTGGCACACATATTCTATTTACATTTGTTCTTAGTTTTCATACTTTGTGTTTTTTTTTTTTAAATGTTCTTCTTTTTTCTGTCTGCTTTTATTGTCAGGAGGAAAATGGAGGAGAGGAGGACACAAATTTTGACCCTGGATATGAACCTGACTGGGCTGTTATTAGTACAGTGAAGCGAGATCATGACTGTGAACGTGTCCCAGTGCGAGAGACAGGTAATATGCTCAGAACAGGCACTGTTTTATTATCCATAGAAAGCGCCAGAGAGTTGTGAGTGCTCAGAACAAGTGGTCCTTGATACTTTGCCAACAGGTGTGGAGGTCATTCTCAGGAACAAATAAACTGAACTGAAATTAGTTATGAGTTATTAGGTAGTTGCCCAGTAGTAAATGCCCTGTTTTATGACCAGTGAAGTCCCAATAGTTGAAACAGACTCCTCTGTATTGAAAGGTCACTGGGGCGCTTTCTCGCTCCCCCTGTCCGAGCTGTATTCCCTGCGTCGGGCACGCTTTGCTCTGGGCCGTAACTTCCTGGTGGTGACCAGCAGAGGGGGCCACCCGCTGCCTGCGCTGCACTTCCACAGAGGGGGCACCCAGGAGCTGTTGCGAGCCCTGCGCCACCACATCAGCATGGTCCCGTGAGTCCCCTGCCCTGCCCTCAGCCTTTTGCACTCAGCCACACTCCAGTTTCTGTTCCTGCCCATTTGGACCACTTCCTGTTTACTCTATCACAGCCTCTGTGTTGTTTCTTGCTGATATTACTGTATTTGTTCCTCCCTTCGTGCCCTGAGTTTAATCCAGACTGTGTATTTATATCTCCGGGGTATGCAGGTCTCCTGTGGATGGGAGGCTCTATCTGGCCTACCCCAGAGACTCAAGTGCTGCCTCACAGGCAGGTGATGAACAGATGTTTGATGACAACAGTCCCGATATTGTGTCTGTAAGTTACCAGAGACTTTGGTGGGATGGGTGTGTGAACAAATGATTGGTATGTGTGTTTGTTTTTGATGTGTTCTAAGAATACACTTTGTGTCTGCCACCGTTATTTATGCTCCTTTGACGGTGGTATGTTTGTGTTTGTCAGCCCCCGAGCTTTACATTTGATCTCTGTTACTGTATGACCGTGTGTGTGTGTGTGTGTGTGTGTGTGTGTGTGTGTGTGTGTGTGTGTGTACGTGTGTACGTGTGTGTTTTATATCCTGTTTCTAAAAGCCAAGCATCGCTGTATTTGTATTTGTTTATTTATGTATGTATTTATTTATGTGTCTGCTCTCCCCTGCAGAGGTTCATGCATGACCCCTATGCAACCACACTGGGGGGTTTCTCCAAGGTGACCAACTTCTTCAGGGGGGCCCTGCGACCCCCGGATTCGGCCATGAGGTCCTCTCATGATGCCAACTCCCCTCATGCTGCCGATGACGAGCCGGGATTCGAACTCATCACCCCGGTAGGTGTTACTGGGGAAGGGAAGGAAACGAAAGGGAGGGACTTCCTGTGAGCAGTTTTGGAAGGGGGGGGGGGGGGGGGACTTCCTTTTGAGTTTTCCGGGAAAGAGGTTGCTCAAGTGTCAGTCTCATGATCTGGTCATACCTGTTTCCCATGACTAGGGACATAACTGTGACGACTCCAGGCGCTTAAAATAGCTCTCCCTCTCTTTCTCTTGCTCTCTTTGAAAGGGTGCTGAGCTTGGGCCCAGACCAGACGTCACCAGGGGGCCGCCTCTGGACAACTGGGAAGAGTTTCTCGACACAGAGGGGCGTGTCACAGATCCTGACAGAGTTAAACAGTTGATTTTCAGAGGGGTATGTACCTGTAAACCTTTGAAATTGAAGATAAAATGATGGTAGTAGGCTTAATTCAGCATATGTCCTTCACAAAGACATCACCCTAGTTAAGGGTTTTATAATGAACAGATGTGGTTGGAAGCATAAGGGATTAGTGTTGGTTAATGGCTGTATGTTGGAATGTCTTCTAGAACATTGTAGTCATATCCCAGGTGCTCTGTGACTCTGTGACACTGTCATAACGCAAATTGTTGAATGTTTCTCTTGCGCAGGGTATCACTCCATCCCTTCGTAAGGAAGTATGGAAGTTTCTGCTGGGATTCTATCCTTGGAATAGCACTGCCAAAGAAAGGGAAGATATTGTCAGAATGAAAACGTGAGTTGATTAGGTTGTATCTCCTCCGTTCTCATGGTTATTTGTCTCCTATTTGCTTGGTTTCTCTCGCTCTCTCTCTAACTGTCACTCTCACTGTTTCAGAGATGAATATTTCAGGATGAAAGTTCAGTGGAAGTCAGTCAGTGAGGAACAGGAAATGAGAAACTCCCTGCTCAGGGGTTACCGCAGCCTCATAGGTCTGTTCTGCATCCCTTTACTTTTGATTGGATTGTTAATGCTGGTTCTCAAGCTGATTGTCTGATTTTTTTGTGTTTTTAATTGGGCAGAGCGGGATGTAAATCGGACAGATAGGAACAACACATTCTTCTCAGGGAATGATAACCCAGGCCTGGTGTTGCTTCATGATGTACTCATGACATACTGCATGTACAACTTCGATCTGGGTATGTCTGCTGCAGTACTCCTTGGTCACCACTAGATGACAGTGTTTCAGATTTGACAAAATCTACGACCATATTGGGCTATTCAAATAGCATAGAATAGAATGATGGATAGAATGAATTTGTCCATTAAACTAAATAGATACACATAAGATTGAGTTCAGTCATAGATTATGCTACATATTCTGTACATCACAAGCTGTTTGTATATGCAATTTGGTAGTTAAAATACATTTGTCATGTTGGATTCATAGCTGTCGTGTAATGTTAAAGTGGCAAAATGAAACACCAAAAACAAAAACTCTTTTTGGGTCCTTGTTCGTTTGTAAATAAACTCAGGTTTTTGTAGAGCTTCCTCACCTCATATGTTTACTCTCTTCTCCTTGGTTTGTGGCCTGTTGTGCTTGCAGGTTATGTTCAGGGCATGAGTGATCTTCTGTCTCCTCTCCTCTTTGTGACTCAGAATGAGGTTGAGTCGTTCTGGTGTCTGACCGGCTTCATGGAGATGGTGGTCAGTACTCCTGCACACATTATCACTGTTCACCTACGTGATCTGTTGTCATAGACAAAAAGTAATGTTATATTTATTTTTTCTATGAATTCCAAATCACATAGAAATAAGTAAAAACACTTTCTGTTCTTTCTCTCTTCTTTTTTTTGTTTATCTCTCTCTCAGCATCACAACTTTGAGGAATCTCAGGAGGCGATGAAACATCAGCTTCTGCAGCTTAGTACACTCCTCAAAGCGCTGGACCCTGAGCTCTGTGACTATCTGGGTAATCAATCCACTCATCAATCAGCTAGTCGGCTAATTAATCCCCAACGACCAACGGCCGACTCCTTTTACACCAGTAGATACTGAAACCATGTATCTTTGGAGCCCTGAGAGGTATTCCATGCTCTCTGTTTGCCTCTGACACTCTGCTGTTTCTCCATCTCACCCTCACACACAAACACACAGACTCTCAAGACAGCGGCAGCCTCTGTTTCTGTTTCCGATGGTTGCTCATCTGGTTCAAGAGAGAGTTCTCCTTCGAGGATATCCTGTCTCTGTGGGAGGTGAGGCATTGTCTGGCCATCTCACATGGAGCCCATGTCCTATATTGACAGTGTAGTGACTCGTGAGCTCACCTGGATCGTTTTAATCATGTGACCTTTTGTCCCCACAGGTCATGTGGACCCGTCTGCCGTGCTCCAACTTCCACCTGCTGATGGCCTGTGAGATTCTGCAGTCCCAGAAGGGGGAGCTGATTGGCTCCAATCACGACTTCAACACCATCCTCAAGGTATATGTGGACCTGCTGGAGGGTGAGGGTGCTATTTATCAGCAATAAACAGATGTTTAGTTTGGCTTATATGTGCTTACGTGTGTTTCGTTTTGTGTTTCTGTGTGTGTGTGTGTGTGTGTGTGTGTGTGTGTGTGTGTGTGTGTGTGTGTGTGTGTGCGTGTGCGTGTGCGTGCGCGTGTGTGTGCACACGTGTGTAATTACAGCACATCAATGAGCTGTCCATGAAACTGGATCTCCACTCGGTGCTTTGTGGTACAGAGGCCATTTACCTGCAGCTGGCCGGCTGTAAGGTGAGCCATCACAGGGGACACACCTGACATGAAGGTCACCTCTGAAGTAAATCAAGGGTGTTTGAACCCTTTTGTCTTTTTATGTCCTGCTTTGCTCTCATCTCTCTCTCTCTCTCTTTCAGGAGCTCCCTCTTAAGGTGCTGGAGGTGTTGGATCTGTACATCCCCCCCAGATTAGATCAGGACAGCTCCATGTCACAAAGTCGTGAGACAGATTTCTTGCTGAACCAATCAGAGGCTGGGGCTGCTACACCCAGCCAACCGAGCAGCTGCAATGCAGCACAGGGCCCTCCCCCCACTTACCCCTAACTCTAAGGATGGACGTAGAGAGCATTTTTTTTTAAAGAATTGAAGTGTTGTGGATGTGGATGACGCATGAATGACTACATACTTGGCTACACTTTATGCTTAGGTGTATTAATGACTGGATAGATAGATTGTGGTAGATTTTCGTATGTTTATATTTAAATGGTTGTTCTTTGATACTCTATATTGCTCTATATGAAGGCATTTAACTGTTGTCATATTCCAAGGAACTGTGTGCAATGTGTGTGGATGTGTGCAATAAACAAGCCTCTGCTTAAACCAATGCACAGGCACCAGAAGGGATTTATTACTGAACGTGTTACTTTACCATCAAGGTATTGCCACCATTTAAATATAAAAGGTTTTGATATACTTCCTGGTTATTAATACACCTTGTCATGAAGTGTAGCGGACGGATTGTTCTTGACGATCTTGTGCAAATAAAAGGAAGAGGGAAGGACTCCTTTTGGTGTGGGTGCAGCACAGAAGGATGTGTATCTTCTCTGTGTGTTTATGTTGTCTTTGTGGAAGGTGTCTGTAATGCTATGCTGTGCTACACAACCATAGTAACCTTAGGTTATGGACCAGCACAAATTGCTGTGAAGTTTATCACCCGTCCTGCCTCTGTTTTCGCCCTTTCTAAACTTGGTCTGTGAGTGGCAAAATGGTTAACTTGTGGACATTAGTATAGTGGTCCGTGTTGTCTGTGTCCTCTTCTGAGGGGCCTTGTAGTGACATATGTATGTAAACATTGGATAAATTGGGAGAGAGCAGTTGCCCCTGAAAAAAAAAAGAAGGAAGATCTGAGTTTGTTTCGTTGTCTTAGCGAGCTGCACATCATCTGTTAAAAGGTATTGCTAAAATGTGCTCTTTCATGTCTCTGTTATATATTGTTTGCATAAGATTCTGCGTGTCCTCTGTTTTTATCTAGTGTATAGGATATTTGTGTCCCTGTGTCACCCACATTTGGAAGAAAACTGAATGAAGCTTTTCACTCAGTGAACGCCTGATGTTGTCTCCTGCGTAATGCTGCCCAGTACAATGCTGCATGCTTTCATTCCTCCTCCCTTTTTTAAAAAGCCTTGATACCATGACAGTAGTCTCCATTTATCATACAAATAAATTACTGACAAATAACTCCAATCAGGCTCCACTTTTGTTTTTTATTCTACTCATGAAATTAGAAATTCTCAAGGGACGAAAATAAGAACAACACCACCAACAAAAAGTCTCATGAAGAATGGGGACCTTTTGAGTGATTCATGTCATTTTATAAATTGTTAAGTAAATCTGCTTTCCTTTTTGCATCTCTATCTCCCTTTTGTATCTCTTCCATATGCGTCTGCTTGCTGTACGTGTACTGCGTCATGAATGATTTATTAATTACATCAATAGAAAATTGGTGAAAGGTTGGAGGTTTTCCTTCCAAAATATTGATGTTTTAAGTTCCACTAGATGGTTAATATCAAAAACACTGAATTTTAATATAGCTTTTGACTGGCTCATCAGAATGAGGAAAAAAGTCAGCTGCATGACGCATATTTTTGGAATGACTGGCTAGCTGTCTCGTAATTTCTACCCTGAGAGTCCAGACTTGCATATATTCACTAGACATGTTTAAGATGTTTTGTTTGTTCAGAGCAAATCAGGGTCTGTGTTAGCATTCCACATACTCGACACGCTTCACACATAAAGAGCTGAGAGACTGAAGAGGTAATTTCTGCTTTACAGCATGAAGGGTGGTTGGCTTCTGTCAGCCACTGCTACCTCTCTAAGCTCAAGAGAGCGCAGCCACTTAGGCTGGGTGTTAAGTGAGTGAACTTACGTACCCCGGTCCCCTGTCCGTCACTCGCTGTAAACACCCCCCTCCCTCTCCTCTCCTGCTCTTCTCTCCCCTCTCTCTCTCTCTCTGTCTCTCCCTCTCCTGCTCTCCTCTCTCTCTCTCTCTCTCTCTGTCTCTCCCTCTCTCTCTCACTATCAGCAGGTGTCTGAGCGGGGTGAAAGGCAGGGTGAATGGGGTCACTGTTCTTCACTGTCCTGTCAAATGAGGTGGAAAATGAGGGGCGGGCATCCACGCCCCTCTCCCATGACACTGGTGCTGCTCTTTCTGTTGTCCCCCTCTCGCCATCACTTTCTCTCCCTCTCTTTCTCTGTCCTGTCTTTCACTCTCACCCTCTCCCTACCCCTCCCTCGCCTTTCAGGCCGTGTTTGTTTGAATACAGCTGGGACATATGAATTTAGCATGGCACTTAAACAACCTGCCTGACAGTCTGTCACTTGTCCTCCTATGTGTGTTTGTGTCCCGCATCCCTCCCCACAAACGTTCAGCTGACCTGACCTTAGTCGTCTCTAAGAAAGCGAGTGAGAGGGGGAAAAAAAACGTAATGAATTTTTCATTTGAGCTGAATCTGTTTTCAGCGTGCCTCAAATGAGGTTTTCATGACCAAACGCAGCCCGATCAGCTGTTGGTTGCCAAAGTGCAGTTAGCTTCATGTCTCTCAGCGTCAAGACTATGCGGGTCACATTCCAGTCAGCAACACCAAAGATTTGGCAACTTTGTTCAACATGTGGTCTTCACTGAAAAAAAATTTCATGTTTAGTCAGTAAGAACAATAAAACAATTTTTTTACCTGGTTGTTATGGTACATGAGAATTAAAGCCATCATTCAGTAAAGGACAAATACACCAACGATTGAGTTAAATCTTTGCTGCTCTCTGCAGGCAAAAACAACTTTTGTCAAGCGTCCTAAATCCACTATATACAGTATATATATACACATAAGTACTTATAAAGGTCAACAGTTACTTAAAAGTCAATGGCTGTTGATAGAGGTTGTCAAATAAAGTTGATGTTAGTGTTGTGATCCAGACCATGACATGACAACTAGGATTACTGCATGTAACTGCAGGTGCTAGCATCACTCATGTCTTCTCATCCATTGTAGCCCCAAGCTTAAAAATTATCAAAGAGGTTAAAAAAGAGACGATGAAAGAAGAGAAGCTAATGGTTAAACCTAAATGCAAAGAATCTGTCACAGGACAGTCCAGCTATCAACTCAAAGAATAAATAAAAACAGAAAAAATAGAAACATAACCTGATTTTGTCCTTCAGAAATCCACTGCTGGATAGGGTTAAATATAACCAATCCAAAATCAATTTTAGTGTGACTATCAAGGAGAGTCCTACTGTGTGTGTGTGTGTGTGTCTGTGTGTGTGTCTGTGTCTGTGTCTGTGTCTGTGTCTGTGTCTGTGTCTGTGTCTGTGTGTCTGTGTGTGTGTGTGTGTGTGTATCTGTATGTGTGTGTGTGTGTATCTGTATGTGTGTGTGTGTCAGTTTATTTATGCCTTTTTTTCATGTGTTTGTTGTGTTTGTGCCCTGGCCATGTGCCTCCCCCCATGCTGAGCAGAAGGCAGCGCCTCTGGTGTCTGACACTGATTTGTAAAAGGGAGACAATACGGCTCATTGACCTGGCCTGCTCCACTGTCTGCTGCACATACCTCGGCCCGGCCCTCCCCTCTGGTGGCACGGCCCTTTAAACAGGAGCAGCAGATTGCCACGGGCTCGCCCAGGAGCCCCCGAGGGACTCCCAGATGACCGGGCACTCAGGTTGCATTGACAATGAGAATCTGCACGGGGGGAGGGAGGGGCCGCTGAGAGGGAGCCACGTGAGCAAATGTGACTTTTTTAGGGGCCAAAACAAAAGTTACACACTCCTGCTCAGAGGAGTGGGGGAAGGGGGAAGGGGGTGAGTCAGAGAGTCAGAAGATTTTTTTTTCGTGATTTGCCCCAAGGGGTTTCATAGCGGGGAATCCCTGTCTGTGTTTGAAAGTGGGCAACAGTTTGCTTTTTAGTTCACTTTCATGTGAATTTCTACTATTTTACCAAGAAGGCTGTAGAAAAATAGAACGTATGATTTTTTTTATACTGAAGAGATGTTATCGAAAATTCAAAAGCACAGATTTGATACGAAACTTATCTCTAAAACAATGTCAAATTATGAGATGTTTTCCACCAACAATTATATCTGGCTGGTAGGAGATCGGTTGAAGCGGACCCTAAAAGTAGTAGGTTTAGGTAACTAACAAAAAAAGGCAAAAATGTGACAAATTGATGGCATATTTATTAATTTCAAAAGGATTCCCATTGTCAACAGCAGCCCAATTGCTATTCATTCTCATTGTCAGAGTTTGAAGATGACCTTTTTCTCTCTTCGCCCCTTTCTCTGTCATTCTCCTCTCTTTCTTTTCTCTTTCACTGCTGGAGACAAGCTGTTCCCCCGTCCCTGCGGGCTACTCCCTCTCTTGTCTGTGCCCCTCTCTCTCCTCCCCTCCTTCACTCTCTGCCTCTCTCTCTCGGTTCTCTCCACCTGTTGAGCCCATTGTTTAGCAGGCAGCATTGTTGAGCTTTTATTATTTTACTCCACTCACTTTACACACCCCTCTCCATCATCTATCCATCCCTCTCTCGCCCTCTCCCTCTCTCTCTTTCGTCACTTCTTCACTTTTGTCCCTCTTTTGGGTGCTAGTATAAATAGTTGGAGAGTAGAGAGAGAGAGCAGGATTCACAAGAGAAGAGGAGAGAGAGGCAGACACACACACACACAAACATACTCACAGATACATATGCATTCACTCACTTAAAGACTTACCACTTTAGGAAAACAACATCCACACACATACTAATTCATTCACACACAGCAAGTGTCCTCTCAGTTATATTTTTACCTGACCAACACCAGCAAGGGCCTTACAAACATTCATCTTAATTTTTCGAACTTGGACCTAATTTTTCTTATACACACAAACACACAGCCACAGCAGCATGTCAGTCTCACTATGGTGCATGGAGGAGGAGCAGGAGCAGGAGCAGGAGCAGGAGCAGGAGGAGGAGCAGGAGGAAGGCCAGAATCAAGGCTTCCTGAGGGCCCAGTGGGACCCTCACGCATCAGGCCAGAGGGTGATCCAGAGGCTGCTGCAGGCAGAGACCAGGTACCTGCCCTCGCCCCTCTACACCGCACTTATCCAGAGAGATCCCCAGCGCAGAGAGGAGCTCACCAAATGGGCCCTGGAGGTAAGAGCAGCCCTGCTTATTTCCTGACTGATGTCTGTGGTTTTTTTTCAGCATGGAAAGCTGTGTTCAAGAAAGTTATTTTGAAACATTATTGTTATACATTATTATTGTTAGTATTATTATTAATAATAATAATAATAATAATAATAATAATCATTATTTTTAATAATTTTTCATGTTCTCTTTTTATCAGGATGTGAAGAGAAGTTCTGTGTTGTTCATTTCTTTCTCTGACTTTGATTTTTTTTGTAATTATTATTCAAGTAACTCAAAGGACACATAGGAATATATTTGAGTGATATGAACTGATTTTCCGCTCATTTGAATGGAAACATATTCCAACTGCTAATGTTTTGGATTTGTCCACCCGTTTGTCTGCATCTTAACTTCAGCTGTGTTGGGCAAGTTTAGGAGTATAGCATAGAGATTTCTAACTTGGATCCTCTGCCCCCTACTCTTCATCACTGACCTGAGTCCTTCCTCCTCTCCCTCTGGCAGGTTTGTTGTGAGTGTGGCTGTGACGAGGCAGTGTTCCCCCTCACTGTCTCTCTGCTGGATCGCTTCCTGTCAGCCTCTCTGACCCTGTCTGTCTCGCCCTACTGCCTGACAGCGGCCTGCGTGCTGCTTTCCTCCAAACTGACCGAAAGTGACACGGTCACGGCCGACGCGCTCTGTGCTTCTGTGGAATATGACTTCATGCCTTCCCACTTGCGGGTGAGTGGCTGCAGAGATGACCCACACTGTCAAAGCCATTTCTCTCTCTCTCCCTCTCTCTCTCTCTCTCTCTCTCTCTCTCTCTCTCTCTCTCTCTCTCTCTCTCTCTCTCTTGCTTTTAAACACACAGAAACACACACACACACACACACACACACACACACACACACACACACACACACGTCACTACCTCTCTCTCTCACACAGACACATACACTTTAAATATACAGGAGTATTTGTTGGGAATACTGGTGGTCATGTAAACCTCTGTTTACCACAGGAGATGGAACGGATTGTCCTGTCAACACTTCGGTGGGACGTTGCTGCGGTAACCCCTCAGGACTTCATGCCACACTTTCTCTCCTCACTTGGTGAGCAGAGGGATGGAGCCCCAGACTCAGGGGATTTTCTGACCACACTGCGGCGCCATAGCGACACTCTGGCTGCCATGTGTGTATGTGATTCGCGTTTCCTGGGAAGCCCTCCCTCACTGGTGGCTGCGGCTGCAGTGAACTCTGCCCTCAGAGGTCTGACCACTGAGAGTCCGGATCAATTGGCCTACATGGCCACAACACTAGCTGCACTTTGTCAGACTGACTTGGTGAGTAGCTTCTAGTAATTCTTACAAAGCATTTTAACGGTAGCCTAATTAATCACAGCTGTAACATTTCATTTTTAATACTTAAATATATATAAGTGTACTGCATGGGCTGGGGGTTACAGATTAACTGAGCATAAAGACAACAAAAAGCAAAGATGAGAGTGGAGAACAAGCATTAACAACTTACCTCTCTTCTACAATACAGGCTGTGTTGCAATACTACAGTGATGTTATTGAAGGTGCTCTCCAAGAGCGCCTTCAAAATAGAGGCCGTCGGGGAGAGCCAGTGGGAAAAGATGAGGAGGTCGAGGTCGAGGACGAAAGAGCGGGCACCCCGACAGACCTGCGGGAGATCGATTTTTAATCCGGGAGAACTCAAGAAGCAAAGAAATATGCGAATCAATCTCCATGTCCACACCCCTGTTGATCAGTGAAACTGATGTAAAATTTAAAGAACGTTACATTTGGACAGCTTACCCTGAATGTTGACCTGTCCTGATATGACTTTGTTATTTATGTGCTTATAATTTATTACATTTTATTTTATTCGAGTGTTTTTCTGGTGCCATATTTATTGTTTCTGTTGCACTGCCTACCTATGATGTCGATATACTTGTGTTTACGTTGTGATATTTAATTGTTTATCATTCTTAATTTATTATTTAAACATTTATTTATTCGTTGTCGTCTATATTTGAGCAAATATATTTATTTTATTCTTCCAGGATAACAAAACGGTATTTGATGTTAAAGTATCTATTTTTCAGAATAAAATGTTTTATAAGTAAAGTATTCATTCTTTCTCTACGTGACGAAGAAGACGTGGAGCTATACCGACCAGATCACAAGCTACAGGCCAAATCTCATCAGAGACACCTGTAAAAGATTTTAATATCATCCAGCTGTTAGCTACCACACAAATCTGGGATCAAGAAAGGAAGTAGGCTACTCGGCTAGCATAGGCAAGCATAAGGGTGTGCATTTAGTCCTGGATATTGATGCAATACATGAAATAGTTTATCTGTCACCGTGAAGTAAGGAGAAACTATTTCAATATTTCTCATTAGATGAACCCCCCTTCACCCAAGCTTTTATTATGAAAACAAATGTAAGTACCGTCGCTGTCTGATAACGTCATAAGTAATCGCAAGTAAGAGTTGTGTTGGAAGGAACATCAGATGTTGGAAGGTATCCGGTGAGGCAGAGGCTACATACAGTCTTTATTATACTAACTTGACTTATTGTATATTTGAAATCAGCATTCGTATAAATCCTTCGGACCACATAACAGCATAATTACAAAGTAAGTAAGCGTGATTTTTTTTATGACGCATTTTCAACATGACCGCAGAGGTTCAAATTGCGACTCTCTAAATATTATTTTGAGAGTCACGGATGAATTGCTCAATACCTGTAACAATGACGGCATATATGTGCATAAAGGAAACGAGGGACTCTTTCTCTGTTATGGCTCTATTTCTTATTTATTTAGATTATTATATCCTCGCTTTCCTCGGCGAATACTTGATCCATCATCGGTTTCCTGTAAGCTGTGCAGTCCACTATTTCCCAATGGCGTTCAGAGGCAAATCAAATACGTGGCACAATTCTGATATTAAATAGGTCCCGAAGGCGTATGGTAACTCGTTCATTGTTCGTTGTTGCCTACGTTGTTTGCCCAGCCGTCTTCATGTTTGCTTTACTTGACATAGTTGCTAACATTACAAGACAGAAGAAGAGAGGATGCTGCCACGGCTGCCAAGTGAATAGCTATTTAAAACCTAACAACAGAGCAAGGCCCTTGAAGATGACAGTACTCACGAAAGAGTATTCCATTCTCTCTCTCGCTTTTTTTTCTCTCTCTCTCTCTCTCTCTCTCTCTCTCTCTCTCTCTTTCTCTATCCCCCGCTCTCGTGTTTATGTAGGGTAGGCAATGGTACCAATGGTGGTCCTGTAGGCTTTTGGTCTTCAAAGGACAATAAGCAGTATATGCCTATCATTAATATTTTTAAAATGTTTGTTGTTTTAATATCATAATGCTTTTCATGTCTTTGTATCACTGCTCGTGTGTACTTAAGGAGGATGATGAAACCTCATTGGCTGCTGCTGCTATCACTCTCGTTGGAGGTGATGGCGGTACCCATTAAACCCAACCCTAATCAGCAGGAGGTCCCTCCCCCTAAGGAGGAGATACAAGATGAGAATGCAGTAAGAGGCTCTCTACTTTGTACCATGCTGTGTGCTTAAATACATGGATGTCTTTAGAGTTTGGCATTTGATGGGTGACCTACCACTTCCTTCCTTTAAACAGGACACAGGGCTGTATTATGACCGGTATCTGAGGGAGGTCATTGAGGTGCTGGAGACAGATCCTCACTTCAGAGAGAAGCTGCAGACAGCCAACACTGAAGACATTAAAGTATGTGACCTTCAGTCTCTATCTCCTCTATCTGGTTTCGGCCGCATTTGATCATTCCTTTGTCTCATTTGATAAACGCTTTGTCTTGTGACTTGTTTGTTATCTCTTCCTGACTCCTGGACCTTTTGTTTCTTTTTGATTATGCCAGAGTGGACGTCTGAGTAAAGAACTGGACCTGGTTGGCCACCATGTCAGAACACGGCTGGATGAACTGAAGAGACAGGAAGTGTCCCGCCTAAGAATGCTGCTTAAAGCCAAAATGGACAGCACCAACACTCAGAGTATGTGTCTCCTCTCGCTCTCTCTCCCCCTCTCCCTCTCTCTCTCTCTCTCTCGGATTATGATTTTATTAGGATCCCCATTATCTGATGCAGCAGAACATCAGCTACTCTTCCTGGGGTCCAAATAAAACATGACAACAGATAAGACCATTACACTGGTGTGTTTGTGTGTGTGTGTGTAGAAGTCTGGTAGATGATTTAGATATTAATTAATTCTCTCTCCTTGTTTCTGTCAGGTGTGCAAATGGATCACATCTCACTTCTTAAACAGTTTGAACACTTGGACCCTCACAACCAGAATACGTTTGAGGCCAAAGACCTGGAGCTTCTCATCTCTACGGTATTTAAAGAAGCCTCACATTTAACAGCTACTCATTTCATAGGAGAGAAACGTTTGTTGCGGAGTTAGCTGATGTAGTGCTTGCAATGTTATTCATATGCACTACTAATCATAAATGTAGATTGTGTTGTAAATCATTGTGGATGAACAGTTGTGCGCAATGGACTTTCACATAATCAGGGGAACCACAGACAGATGATGCTCCACATCAATTGTCTTCCTCTCTGTTGTTTACTTTCTGAATAAAAGCATCCTTTGCCATTGGAAAAACCTTCCTACAGCTTGTGGCAACCCCCTTCCTCCATCCCCTAACCCGTTATCACTGTCCTTCTTTATTTTATATTAATGGACTCATGTCCACAGTTAAACAGGTCAATCTGTCTTGTTTTGTCAGATCCGATGTAACGTGTGGGTGTGTGTGTGTGTATATATGTGTGTGTGTGTGTATATGTATATATATATATATATATATATATATATATATATATAATTATTATTATTTTTTTTTATTTTTTTTTTAACAATCACTTAAATATAACTTATTTAAAAATGAAATATGAAGTTCCAGGCCCTTAGCAAGGATATGTGTTGAATGGTTGTCTGTGTCCACGGCAGGCCACCAAGGACCTGGAGAACTATGATGCGGAGCGGCACGAGGAGTTCAAACGCTACGAGATGCTGAAGGAGCATGAGCGGAGGGAATACCTGAAGGGCCTGGACCAGGAGAAGAGGGACCAGGAGGAGAAGAGGTTGGAGGAGCTGAAGGAAAAACACCGGCAGCATCCCAAAGTGAACGCCCCGGTATGAGAAAAAAAAACTAGTTTAGTTCCTCAAGTGGCCTTCTATTTTAGTGTGGTTTCTATTTTCTTCTGTTCATTTGTACACCTCCTCATTTTTGTTTTTAATCCCCCTCTTTCAGGGCAGTGTTGCTCAGTTACGTGAGGTGTGGGAGGAAACCGACGGTTTAGATCCACAGGAGTTTAACCCCAAAACCTTCTTCAAACTGCACGGTACGTTCCTTCCTTATCCTTTTCTCTCTCTCTCACACCCACACACACACACACACACACACACCCTCTCTCTCTGCCTTCCCTCTCTCTTTCTCTCTCTCTTTCTTTCTCTCCTCCTTCCTTTTCCCTTTGCAGCCCTCCAACATCTCAGTGGCCTTCCATGGCACATTTTCTCCTTGAGGTTGATGAGTATTTCTTTCTATTCCTCCCTGAGCAGATACCAATGGAGATGGCCTGTTGGATGAGCAGGAGCTTGAGGCTCTCTTCACCAAAGAGGTAAGAGAGGATCCAGTCATCTCCAGACCCATTGTTTTTCATATTCTCCCTAAGTGTCTGTATCATTATTACATATAGTATGAAATGAGTATTATGTATTTCTATATATTTTATAATTATACTTGTATGTATGGTCTGTCTGTCTTTCAGCTGGAGAAGATGTACTTGCTTTTATTATTTTAATTATGCCGCTTACCCATGGTCTGTCTGTCTTTCAGCTGGAGAAGATGTACTTGCTTTTATTATTTTAATTATGCCGCTTACCCATGGTCTGTCTGTCTTTCAGCTGGAGAAGGTCTATGACCCAAAGAATGAAGAAGATGACATGATGGAGATGGAGGAGGAGAGGCTGAGGATGAGGGAGCATGTCATGAAAAATGTAAAGCGCAGTCTATCTCCTCTCCTCTCACCCTCTCATTCTCTTTCTCCCACTCATAACCACACACACACACACTTACACCTTTTGCCAGTCTTGAATCTGTGTTCTCAATCATCTCATGCTTTTTTCCTTTCAGGTGGACATCGATCACAACCGTGTTGTCAGTCTGGAGGAGTTTCTGAAGTCGACCGAGAAGAAAGAATTTAACAACGCCAAAGAATGGCAGGTGAGGAAGCGTTCAGGATGGCCTCCGCCATGGTTGCTGCGGTGGCTGTTGAATACTTTTTTGTTTTAAATCTTCTCTCATCTCCCCTTCTTTCCTGCCCCCTTCCTGCATTTGTGCCAATCAGACCCTGGACGACACGAGGCCTGTGTACTCCGAGGAGGAGCTTCAGCGCTTTGAGGTGGAGCTCCGTGATAAGGAAGCGGAGCTCGGCAGGAAGGCAGAGAGTCTGAGGCAGGAACAGGATCTATTGCAGGAGAGGGGCAAAGCTCTGGAGGCCCAGAAGAGGGAGTACCAGCAGGTAGGCATGGAGCTGCGTCACAGCCTCTCTCCTGTCCACATAATCAGCCATGTCCAATTCCCCAATCAAAATGATTTCACCCTACTACTGTGGACAGTCTCCTTTGATCGAGGCATTTTTAGGAATGAGGATAAACAGTCTTCTGACTTCAGACTTTGGTCTTCGAAGTTTACAGTTCACAGTTTACATGGCCGTATACAGAGGTTGTGTTTTTCCACATGTGCTTTGTTATCTTAACTTTTGTCCAAGAAGTCGGTTAAATGTATGTTTTACTCTGTTTTTAGCTAGTTTTCTTCTATAACATAGTTTAAAGGTATAGTATGTTGTTTTTAGTAGAAATGGAATATAGTATCTATGATTGTTTTCCTTACTGTATTATAACCTATAATTTATAAATCATTGTATTTTTCGTTAGCATAGAATGAGCAATTTGTATCTATATAGGGAGTGGGTCGTCTTCCATGAAGTCTGCCATGTTGCAACGCCCTGTTTCTACTGTAGCCCAGAACAGACAAACCTAAACACTGGCTCGAGATAGGGCTTTCCGCGTTGTTATAGCATTGCACAGCCACCGTAGGTACTCACACATGCTTATAGTGAAGGGTATTCGGCTGTTCAGCAATTCAGCAACCGTGCCACTAGATGCCACTGAAAACTACACACTGTCCCTTTAAGCCCTACCAGCAGTAACCGACCAGCACAGTAAAGGAGATATGCTGTTGCCATGGAGACTTGTAAGGATACACTTTGCTTCTAGCATCCTCGTTATAGAGATTGGACATCTGAAAAATGGCAGTTGTGTGTGACTGCCACACTGTGTGTAACTCAGAATGTTACAGAGTGAGCAGACATCAAGCAGAGTCTGACACTTCAACTAGGACATGTCCTGCAGTCTTGAAACATTATTGTTGTCTGGTACAGGATTCATCTATGTTTTTTTTTTTTTTTTTTTGTTTACAGGCCGTTAAGGAAATGGCACAGAGACAGAAACAGCAGCAGGAAGTGAAGGAGCAGCCCCCGTCGGGTCCTAATGGAGAGCTGCTGTTTCAGCAGGGGATAAACAAGCTCGCGCAGGATGAGCCAGGTGACCACTGACATGCAACCAGTATGGCGTGAGGGGAGAGCTTGTGCCTGGTGCTCAGCTGGTGGAGCAGGGCTCTAAAGGCCCACGGTCTACCACTTGAGCCTTTGACCTTGCTGTCGTGGTCATGGGCCCTAGCAAACAGCAAGGTCACAGGCTTGATTCCCTGGAAGCTGACCTGCTTATAAAAATGTGTGTCTTGCCCGTTCTGAGTCGTTTTGGGCAAAGGGGGTCTCCGGATGAATAAATAGACAGGATCAGTTGTTAATAGCCAATCGTTTCTGTCTCTTTCATTTGGTGTGAGACTTCTGCTTACTTCACTTCAGAATCGTGCAGACTGTGTATGACCTAGTGTTGCTTTCCACACGGACGGCATGAGTTTATATATGTTCGCTGTTTTCCAGTTGGGAAAGTCCCTGTTGAGAATGATGCCGAGGTCCAGAGCAGTCTCCCAGCCGAGCCACCACAGAACCTCCCGCATCACACGTCTTAACGCCGGCCCCGTCAGAACCTGCTCCATACTCCACATATCTCAACGAGAGGGCCCCCGCACACTGTCCTGACGCCCCATTTCTTCAGACTTCCTCTCCCCGACACTTCCTCATATTTTGGCTGCTGCTTTCTTGCAAAACTCACACAATGTCCCAACAGGTTTCAGCTGTTCATGCTTGACGCTTCCTTAAGCACCCTATTTAAGTGAGATCTTACATGCACTGGTTTTGGTAAGATGTTCAAATAGCCTCTCCTTCGTCATGCCTCAACACAGTGTCTTAAGAGATTCCACACACAAATTAAACAACCTTCCGGCAGTAGGCATTAAGTCATAATCCCACAGTAGTGTGCGTGTGGCTTGTGTGCCCCACCCCCTGTTAGCATAGGCTGCATAAGCCCTGTGTTCTGCATGCATGCACTGCCTGAACATTCCCGAAAAAGGCATTTGTTGGCCAATAGCATCTCTTTACGGACTGCTGTTCGGCTATCTGGATTAAGTGAGCAGAATGCTGCTTTGTTTTTAAATACGCCTTGAGGTTTCTTTTTGCCATTTTCAAACTGTGGTTAGCTTTTGTGAATAATTTTTTTTATAAGGCATAAGCTGTGTGAGTGTGTGGAGGTTGAATTGATACTTTTAGTGAAGTGAGTTTTTTTTTTTTTTTTTTTTTTTTTTTTTAAACATACCTCTTTTTAGTTGTGTGCCTGTTTCGTTTTTGTAGTGAATCGTGCCTGTCATGCGAGTCATCAAAGTAATTTTAACTTCTGGAACAAATTGGAAGTGGGTGGAGGACCACAGCCAAGACAGACATCCAGATTCCTTCAGAAATTGCATTTATTGATAGAACAAATCAAATCAATTATCGGTCTAGAGTTGATTTGTCTAAGAAAATCATATGGTCTGTTAAAATGGAAACAGTTGACTTTTGTTAGCCATTATTGTGCAGGTGAGGGTCAGACATCATCTGACTCTGACTAAGTTTTACCAGTGCATGGAAGGCGTTGGCTCGTTACTCTTCTTATTGGCCACCTGACGGAATTCTTCTTGTGGGATTTGAAATTCTGTGAACGTGTGTGAACCTGAAGCGCTGGTTCCAAGCTTAGTGGGTCCTTATAAGTAATTTTCACGTTTTGGTTGCCAGTGAGAAACACTATCCATCTGAAGCCCACCCAACTAGATTTAAACCTGACATTATTCAGCCTATCACTCGTTTGTCCACATGGTTTCATTAGTTGTTTTTTTTTTCCCCCTGAACTGTTTCTTTGCCTGAGTGTTTTTTTAATTTATTTTTTAATTCATGCATCCAAGCATACAGTAAACAGTTAAATGCCAATGAATGGCATTAAGGTTGGCACAAGACAAATGCCATTTTCTTAAAGCTTGTGTTTCACTGAACAAACATCCAGATATCCGCCAAGTGGTAGCAGTGTTTTTCTTAAGTGGAGAGTTCATGTCTGTGGTTTATTTGTAAAGTATAATAAAGACTTCGAACAGGATACAATGTGGTCTGGTGTGGTACTTCAAGGTGTAAGCAGTCTGCTTGTGTTCAGGAATACCATACTGCCTGCTTTGACTTGCGTGTGTGTGTGTGTGTGTGTGTGTGTGTGTACACACATGTTCACATATGCACATACCTCTCCACCATTGCATAATGACCCTTCACCCCCTGCTCAAAGGGTGGACATTTAGAATGTTCTGGTCTTAACTCCCTTGTGTCGTGTGAGCACATATGCACACATCACTTTCTTCATTCCTCACATGTGGGGCATTTAAAAGTATTGACTTTTCTGTCAAAGCGATCATTTCGATCAAGCGAGTTTTCTGTTCTCTTTTTGGTAACATTGGGCCATCTGTGGCATATTGTGAGCCCTTTGCTTATACGATGCGCATTCCTACTGCACATTCCATTGCACTTGATTGACACATTCTCTCTGACCCTCAGAAACCCCTGTGGCTCCACCTCTCAGGGTGGCAGCCCAGCTGTCACCTGCCAATCACTGTCTTGTGATGCTGACACTGTGTGTGTGTGTGTGTGTGTGTGTGTGTGTGTGTGTGTGTGTGTGTGTGTGTGTGTGTCTGCATGGGTGTACATGTGTACCATGTTCTTATGGTAAGTTTGCAGCTGCATTTTCAAGTGGCTCATTCAAATTAATACGACCAATATTTTAGTATGAATGGCCTGCATTTCACCTGTATCACATAGTTCATTTAATAGTGAAGATGCTACCTATTTGAAACCACCTCCATGATGAAGAAGGACCAGCCCAGGCTCTGTTTGGGAGGAAATATGGCACTATGTGATCCCCATAAATAGCAAGAAACATTGGAAAGAGAGGCACACATACAGGATTAAACAGTATACGCTTTGCTGCGGAAGGATGTAAGAGCAAAAAATATATAAAAGCAGAGATGATTCACTATAGAAAGGCCTTGGTTTGGCCAAGAGGATGCAGTGGAGTGTGTGAAAAGGATGAATGTCTAAATCCTTCACGTGGCTGTGTGGGCTGGGTGATGAATCATCCGCTCTTTGTTGTGTGTGTGTGTGTGTGTGAGAGAGAGAGAGAGAGTCTGCTTTTGGATTGTGGCTGACCCTTGCATCTCCACTTATCCTATAGGCCTGCATCTTTCTGTTCGATGACTCTGTCTGGCTGTTTGTTTGGTTCCTGTTGTCTTTCTTTTCTTCTGTGTGCCCTTCTTTCAATGTGTGCAGCACATGTTCAGAGTTAATATGGTGTCCAGAGGTCAGAAAAAATAATGTGTGTCCATGTGGCATCAGTGTGCTCATGTGTGTGTGGTATTAATGGCCACTAACAGCTCCATTGAATTATGTGAGAATATCACCCCATGTATTATACCTCTGCTGCAGGACTTGGCTTCATGGGAGTACCATGGTCACCGTAGCACTTCAGTTTAGGATTCATTTCTAGATCTAAAATAAGAACGTGTACTATTCCTTCTCTGTTTTCGTTAGCAAGAAAATGTTCTTCGTTTTCGTTTGGTTTCCAAAACGCATGCTCAGTCAGTGCCCATCGTGCAACATCATCACTCTCGCAATTAACAGCTGAAATTAGGGCATGCTGCAATACGCGATTGAGACACCAGAGAGCGCCATCGGCAGCGAAATCCGTTGTCAGCATAATTTTGGCGTGCCATCACAATCCTACAGCTGCGTGCAGAGATGCCGACGTGTGAAGTCGCTCTGTCTCACGCTACTTACACAACGAATTCACCCGCCCCTCTCGGCTACTAGGATGTTACACCACAAAACATACTTATTCATCACAGAGACAAAGTTTAAATACGCCTTATACTTCCCATGCAAATGAAGGTATAAATAAAACACGCCAGTTTGAGAGTGCTGTTTGGGGCTCTCATTTTTAGGTCACCTCACAACGATTTAAGAGGACGATACAGCTCCACTGCAGCTAATGACTGCTACTAAACTCGTGTGGCTGTCTGGCACTGTAGCAAAAACTGTTCTTAATTTTAAGCGGCATCCCTCAGCCTTACGTGATAACCTAATTAGTCAATAATGTTATTCTCATACAAACATAATTTCATTAACGCCCGATGCAATGACTTAAAGTGGTATACCAGAAGAATACGAATATCCTTTTATTTATTATCTGGCATGTCTTCATTCCCCGTTAAAACATTTCAGATATTAGCAAACACATGACTGGTCAATTCAAGCATGCTGTTCACAAAAAAAAACAGATATCCATCTGACAGAATAGAGAATTTATGTTTGTGAAGGCAATCATACCTAACTGTTAATAGTCTGTGGAAGAATGGGGGTTCCTAAAAAATAAATAAGGGCAACTTCCATATGAAAGTGACTTTTATTAGTTTTTTCCCACCTCTGTCTTTGACATCTTTTCACAAATATTCACATAGGCCTACAGTGCGATTCCAACAAGCCCAGAAGACTTTCCATTTTTTCTGTCACTTTGCAAAAATTGACAGTTTTGGACAATTATTACCAGAGAAATGTTGCTCTGCATTCAGTCCAATAGCCCCTGCATGAGGTCTTTGAATGATAAAATCCCTCTGGCAGGTCCCAAACATCTTTTGTAAAAAACAAGCCACATCCTATTTCTGGTAGGCATTACATAGTGTTTAGTATTACACAATATCGGTGTAGTAGTCCCTTCCTGACCTGTTCATCTCCCCCCCCCCCCCCCCCCCCCTCCTTTCTGTTAACTTACATTTCTGCTTGCATGGCCACTGGACTATATTACCAAATACGCTTGCTCTGCTTCTGCACTTCTAACATCAGACATGGTAGCCTCCTATTTGTTGGTAAATGCTGAACATTTAGTTTTTTTTTTCGCAATGAGGTTTGGCTTCCTCTGTAACCTTTGATAATGACCTGTCCCTGACCCCAGTGTGCATTAGAACAGGCTGCATCCTAAATCGTGTAATTTTGAGGGGGTGAAATATGCATATGTGAGTTTTTGACCATACAGCTTCTCAGCTTCTCACTGTTGTTGCTACTGATGGCTCAATAGAGAAGGGAGTGTGGTTAAAGTGCTCTAAGAGTGAAGGGTTAAAGGAGAACAACCTAAACTCATTCCTCTCCCACTCTTCAGCTGGAGCTACTGGGTGATTCTGGTGTGACTGTTGCCTCTGTCGCTAGGGTGCCGAGATGCCGCATGCGGCTGGTCAGGAATGCCTCCTGGCATGAGCTAGGTGAGATGAGCTAACTGCTTGGGTTACCTGACGTGGGAACTTTACCTGAAGGACTCAAACTTCTCAAAATACCATGTTCCTGTTGAACAATATAATAGGTTGCTCCATTGGCCCAGGTGTCCAAATCAAGACATAGTGCTGTGGTTCTGTTAGATTCTTTTTTATATGAAATATTCTCAAAGTACCCTACTATCCCAAACTACCCATGTCCTGTGTAATTTAGGATTAACCGATTTTGAAACCATAAGGGGAATTTTGTTCAACATAATAATCTGTGAAATGCCTTGACTGAGAGGAGGGGGTGCACCATTCTAAAAATAGATGTAACCGGCACACAGGTGTTTTTCGTCTTGGTCAGTATTTGCATGTGGATTTCCAGTTAACTCATTCAGCCACCAACACTGCTGATTTGGTACGTAAAATATGATTAATAAACACAAGCATGGTATGCTAAGGCCGTCATAAACTATAAGGCATTGTTCGGAAACCGAACAGGACTCCCTCATAAATGTGGATGATGACTATCCTCATTTTTTAAAAGGTCTGCAGTCAGACGAATTCTCCATAGCAATCACATGTCTCCATACATAGCCTATATCAAGGGCTGAGAAAAGCTTGCTGTAATGGGAAAACTATCCTTATTTCTTGAGATTGATGCACCTGATTCGGGTTTCTCTCTGACCTTGCACAGTGTACAGTGTGCCATTTAAAATGAGATTTACATGAGCAGCCTATCGCTGTTTCTTTAAACCACTCTTCTTGTACATATAGATGACATCACCTTCTAAAAACACATTACGTCATCCCTTTCGGGACATTTCGCACAGCCCCACCCGATTTTTCTCTATATCACCAGATGGTTTTCATTGGCGTTCGTTGGTGTGGTGACCCGCCCTCTTTGGCTTTCGATTGGTGGGGACATCACCAATGTCTGTTTTATTATTGGTTTAATAGTTATATGTTTGTATGTGTCCCACCTTAGAGCGAAGATGTCCAAGTGAAAAGGGGTAGCGGGTAATTTGGTTTCTCCAGGCACAACGAATACGTCATTGAAACTCTCTCTCTGAAATGCGAAATTAAGATATTTTTAAAACCACAGTTTGGCATGATTTGTGCTGCTGCTTAGAGACTCCAACATGCAAAGTATCATATAGCCTATCTATTACACCTGCACATCCTTGACATGGATTGGCATTACCATTCATTAATAAACTGCAGTTTATGAAATTTGACCTGGTAACTTTCGGGTTTGTGAACCCATCAGATGGAAATTCGTATCCACCTGAAATTAGGTAGGCTATACCTGTGCAGTAAAAGAATACAGCAGCATCTGTTCGTGTGCAGTGCAAATAGACTAGGTCTGTTCGTGAAATGATGAGACACACAATATTTAAATAACCTTAGGCGCTATTATCACGGAGATGGGGTAATGCAATTATCTTTTTTCTATCGACAGAGGGGGTGAATATAGGAATTCGGCATATATATGGACAAGTCGTGTTAATTTTGACACTGGTGTGTTTTGGCTACCTGTGCATATGTGTATGACAACCACACGCGACTGTCACTATGTAGGCCTATATCTACTGTTGCCTATGGGTATGTGTGTATATGCATATATAAATTAGCCCAGTCAATTTAGCGAGTGTGTAAGGATGCATGCCCGGGCGCGTTGGCCAGCGAGATGTAAGAATGTTTCTTTAAGACCCAACACCTTTTCATCCGAAAGAGGGAGGCAGAGGGAGAGAGAGAGAGCGAAAGAGAGAGAGACGACGGTTGTCTATGGTGATGTGTAACGTTGCTCTCGCTCAGTGCCGTCGTTTACATGTGTGAGGGAGAGGGGAAGGGGGAGGCTGACAACCGGGATTCAGCGGCTGTACCAGCACGGAAAAGCCAGGCACTCCGCCGATGGGGTCAGCGGGGATATGATGTCGTGTTCTTTCATTCGACGATGACAAGGGTGAGAAGACAATATCCCGTTATAGACGTTTATCAATTGCACATATTATTGTGAAATCACTGGGTGTGTAAGCGTGTATATTATAGCCCAGCTGTGTATGTGGAGAGGGGGATGGATGGATGGATGGATGGGATAGAGGGAGGGGGCGAGGTGGATGGATGCAAGGAAATTTAGAATAAACCTGTTCCGTTGCGTCGTGCATTAGCAGGTGCATTGACTTTGATAATGAATGGTAATTGTCGACTGTAGCCTATGTCTGTGCTTGTATATTTGCAGAGACACTCGGACGTATATCATGGGGGATGGGGGTGAAGGGGTGGGGGTGATAGCAAACGGAAAGGGATAGCCTACGTCAACATACAGGCATTTAATTTCATATTTGTGCGATTATCAAAAGGAGCTTTTTTACTTAGGCCAATCTATCGCTGCCTTTGAAGATTTTCTGTTTCGTTCAATCCTTTGAATTCAAAATGCAGACACATCTTTCTCAATGGTAGTTTATTCTAGATTCCCACCCCCCTTAGATGATAAAACACATCGACAGCTGCATCCGATGCTCTTCCTTTTTAAATGTCTAGGCTGCCGGTTATAGCTGCTGAAACGATCGTTTTTCCTGCATGCATGGTTCGGTTCTAGTCGTCGTTGGTCTGCCTCCTGTCTGTCTGCTTCTCTATGAGGTCTCGGCGTACAGAATGTGATGGCTGGATGAGCGTAACCCTCCTTAGCTCCCATTTCCGTGTATCATGCGCATCCATTATTAGCATTATGACTAATAGTCTCGATGTACACGCATAATATCATAAGTCCAACTACCGACAATTATATGGCATTATTCCGAAGCATTTAGGGAAATATTACAATGTGGTGCCATTGGTGGCGGCAGATTCCCCCCCAGCCTTAGATGGTTATTGTGTCGGAACCGAATTCCCAGATAGGTGTGTGCGTATGTGTGTCACTGAAAAAAAAGATTGGAGTGGGGTGTTGACTCGATACGAATGGCATGTCTTTATGCAATGGGGTTGGTGGGGATATTTATTCGGCAATACAATGGGCGCGCTTTCCACACTTTCCTTAATATTCAAGACAGTGGGTATATAAGACGATTTGTGGCCTGCTCAGAAAACAGCTGCCTACCTCTGTCTCCGTGTTTATCGATTCTAACGAAGCGTTTACTGTCCAAATCCATCGTAAGGGTGGACTCTCTCCTTCTCTCCCTCTCTACACAGTCCCTTTGGTAATTGATCAACGGCGCACCTAACAGTGGCTTATATTCTAATGCAGCGTTCATGCTATTTTAATACCTATAATTTACTGAACAATTCGTGTCTGCTTGATTAATACCAGCTTGACGTAACGCCACACCTGGTCTGTCAGCAACTTTGGCATCTGTCTAAAGTCAAAATGCATTTAGTGTTCCTGGACATTGTTATCACGACATTAAGCTATTCTTTATTAAGATATTAAAGATATCTACTGTTCTGTATTAATTGTCCTTGTTTTAAGTTGCCATGGCATGTCTCTGATATAATTTCCAGGTGTGATGGTCTACCTTTGTTGTAATACCATACTGATGGACTAGAGGTCTGTGCCTCGTAGCCAGAAGCCATTGTAATATCAGTCTATAAAATGGACCACTACATATGAACGATTTTTGGTGATTATTGCACATTTGATGTAGCTGGCATTCGACTCTTTACCCCCTCAGGTCTGTCACCACTGACCTGAAAGCAAGGGGCAGGCAGCAGTGGCAGCTAAGTGCAGATCTCAAGCCAGTAGTAGAAGTGTGTTAGCCGGGCACCACTGCTCATTCTCAACCCAGTGGCACCAGAGGGAAAGAGAGAGGATGGCAGGGAAAGCAGGCCATGGTGAAGCACTGGGATGGAACTATTGTTTGGGTTCCTGATCCTTTCTGCTGTGGCGTGGTATGCCTTTGTGCCGTATCAGGTGTCTGTGAGGTTGCATTTCCCTGGATTTCAAAGAACTAATGAGAATAAGTTGCCAATCAGATCAAGACAGAAACTTAATGAAATCATATTGTGTACACTGCAGATGACTCATCAGCTCTGTGTTGTCTGTAGCCTATATGTGCTGTTTATGATTGTTTTTCCTTGGGATAATGTGGCATAACTGGCTTAATGCAATATTATTTGCTGTATAAAATGTCCCCATCTCTCCAATATTTGGCCATCAAATAGCTTGTTCTCGTGCTATAGTTACCTTACCTACCTTTGAATTGTCAATGCCTTCTTAAGTTAGAGCTATCATTGCAAGTTAAATGTGAACACATATTTAAACCCTGCTGAGTTTGTGAGATTTTCCTGAGATGAACTTTGTAAATCTGTTGAATGTATGAACATGTGATACTTATTGATTGGGATAAGTGGTGTATGTTTGCTTAATAGGTACAAAAACAAAGCTCTGTCATTAGGTGAGATCATAAGCATTAGGGAAACAGCATTTGAAATAGCAGAGTGGTCTGTAATCAAACAGAACAGATGCTCTAATAATGGGTAATGCTATGCTATGCTTTGGTGTAGTAACTCCTCTTTCCCTTTTCTCTCTTCTCCTCCCTTTTCTGTCTTCTTGCTCAACAGCTCTGTCACAAAACCTTCAGAGGCTCAATCTGAGATGGTCCAAGGGCCCTGTTAATGCCCACCCTCCCTTGTGCCCACCCTCCCCCTTTCAAACCCTTTGACACACCCTTCTCCCTTTTGCCCCACCCAGCTGGTCCTACCACACACCATCCACAGCCCTGAGGACTACCCCTCAAAACCTCTTGTTTTTCTTTTTGCCTTTTTTTCTCCCCCCAAACGGTGATTGTCCCCAGGAGAGCCAATCAAGTTGAAGCAGTGCACGCCAAATTCCAACCAGGTCATTGCAAGTCATTTTTTGGCACTTAGAAAAAGGTACCCTCCAGGCTCCAGGTACAAATAAAGAAAAGCACTAACGTATGCAGGTTGATGTGCTTTGTGCTCAAACAGAAGAAAGAAAATATAATAAGCCGCAGAGCCAGAGAACCCTGCAGTCTTTGTTTTGCAGGATCTCTATAAAGGAACGGCACAGTAACTCAAGATCTGCTTTCTCCCAGGACTCCGAGAGGGAAGGCCGACTTGGACAATAAAGACACAAAGAGTCATCAGGCGGCGTGTTCTTCAGAGAAGGCTCACCCACGCAAACCGGCCCAACCCACACACATAAAAATACACACTTTTGCAAGCACAGACGCACCGTACACACACACACACAAGCAAACACACGCACATAAAGAGTCTGGTAAGCCTTCTAACCAGTGAAGTCACGCTTCCCTCCCTCACCCCACACACACAAACACCATTCACACACACACACACACACACACACACACACACACACACACACACACACACACACACACACCCGAGAGCTCCCACACACATACCTACGCCTGCTCTCAGTCTTTCTCACCCGCGGTAGCACACTCTCCACAGCCTCAAAATGATGTGCGAGGTGATGCCCACCATCTCTGAGGATGGGCGGGCAGGAGGGGGCGGCCCGTCCTCGCCCGCCGGAGGAGGCGGTGGGATGGGTGGCGGCATGGGTGGCATGGGGGGCGGCTACGGAGGCCGGGACGGACGAAGCGACGAGGGGGGCAGTACGGGCAACCTGGAGTCCCTGATGGTGAACATGCTGGCAGAGCGCGAGAGGCTCCTGGAGAACCTGAGGGAGACCCAGGACAGCCTTGGTACGGCCCAACTGAGGCTACGCGAGCTGGGCCACGAGAAGGACTCGCTGCAGCGCCAGCTCTCCATTGCTTTGCCGCAGGTAAGGGGTTTTCTACCATTGTGAACTTGTTTGTGTGTGTATGTGTCTCTTTGTAGATGAACGTGTTTGCAGAATTGAAGGTATGCTGTATGTCTGGGTCGCCACGCGTGCGTTCAGAGTATGTCTTGTGTCCACAGATTATCCTGAAGGTGCCAGAGAGGCACCTAATTAACCAAACCTCTATGTATTGAACAGACTTTCTCTGTCAAGCTCCAAACCCTTGTAACGTCTTTGTCAATGTGTGTAGTTGAGTGCTCTTAAAGACTATATACCTGGAGTGTGTTCCTTGTCATATCGTCTTGCATGCTTATTTCTATTGTTCCATCTGTACTATCTATTGCAGATTGCAGCTTATGATTGGATGCTTTCCATGTGGATAATTTATAGCGAGAGGTAACGTTTGATTTTCACATAGTTTTGTCTTGTGAAGCTGGTTCCAGTGTGTTCTAACTGCACTTCTCAGAGACAGGATATGTGTAGTTATTTGAGTTCATTTCTAGTGTCAAGTGTAATTAGCTACTTATCAAGGCCTTTATTGACCACCATCTGAGTTTAATTTCAAGAACTTCAAATGACGGAGAGATAAAAAGGTTAGATGTTCAACTGAGAAAACAGGGACACACAGCACATTTCAAAGTGTAGTTTGCATAACTCACAGTGGTTTGCTGATTGTATAGTTTGTGAAGCAGTAGTCAGTGAGTTATCTAGGAAAGTTCAAGGGTACTGTCTGATGGTTGGTACAGAGGAATGTGAACCAAATGTTGAGTTGATGACAAAAGTTAAATCCCAGGCATATCAAGAAACAAGGGTCATTGTGAACCCTTATAATTCCTTACTGGCATGTTCTTCACTATGCATTTCTTGCAAAGTAGAAACCATATTGATGGGTTGGGATAACTGCCGCTAAATATGCACTTGGCCATGCCTTGGCCGTGATCATGTATAAACATTCTATATCCCTTGTTTTAAAGATGGCATTGCCCAGTCCATCTTTGGCAGCGTCTATCTCAGGTTGTTGGGACGTTTGCACGGTAGTAGTTGGTTAAGATGCTAAGAAGGCGGTATCTGGAGTGGCTATTTAGAACAAAGGTTCTGCTTTCTGTGAAGGCTTATCCACCTATCCATCACCATCGCACTGTTGTAAATGATTGTAATACAACCATAATTTGAGACAAACCATGACTGGTTATTTAAAAGAAACTAAATGAGATGACCCATGAATGCACTCATACACACACACACACACACACACACACACACACACACACACACACACACACACACACACACACACACACACACAGTCAGGCTACAGAAAGACAGGGAGAGAGTTCATCCAGTGCATCTTGAGCTGATGAGTGTGAGAGAGGGAGTACAGAAGAGACAGAAAAAAGGGGGAGAAGAAGTGAAATCACTGCTGTAAAAACAGACACTAACGAATTGAGTCTATTTGCATATTTCTGCATGTTAATTAGTTGGCTTCTAGAATCTATTCTTAGGTGTTGTGGATTATCGCATCCATAGATGGAGGTAGGGAGAGAGAAAGAGAGAGAGAGAGAGATGCTCTCCAACTAAGGGACCTTGAGCGTATGGTATCTATAAGCGTGCTCTTAGAAAAGAATAGGGTGTTAAGCCAGGCAGGGGAGATGGAAGGGGGTGGGACTATACAACAGGACAAGCACACTGAATTGTGGGACAGTGGTGCCAAAAAAAAGGAATTCTAGCCCATTCTCAGCAAGATACAATCCCAGAATGCCAAAGTCCTATGGGCTCACTGAGTCACCATCTGTCCATCTTTCCCTTTTTCTTCTGCTGTTCCTCTCTTCCCTGCTCTGAATTCCTCCCATCCCCCTCTTTCTCTCTCTCTCTCTCGTCTGGTATCTCCTCCACAAATCCGATCTCTCACCACTTTCTTCTCATTTGACTAGTTTTAACAAGAGGTAGATTTCTCTGCCAATTGTACATTTTCCCAGGAGTACTGCAATTGGTTAGTATTAGGGTTGGCAAATGAAAGGAAATGTGATTGGTAGACAAAGAGGACTGCCAAAGGTAGGAGTCAATGTATTGGCTGGGAGGCTGGATTTGCCTAGCTGTGATTTTCGCAATTGGTGAAGTGTTTGTGTTGCCATGGCTACCGTTGTCATGTTTGAAATGCCTGTCAGCCACTGTTGCCGTTGCCGCTGAATGCTTCTCTGATTCTTCACATCCAAGCCTCTGCTGCTGCAAGGTGTCTGAATGGTGCGAGGACTTATCGAGTGTCTGTGAGAATACTGTCTATTTTTACCATCGAAAAGCTTTTAAAAGCCATAGATAATGGGCTGTCTCGTATGGAAGTGCTGCACCTTGAATGATTTAGACGTGTTTTCTGAGTCAGGCCTGCCTGGTTAGCGAACACGTAGAGAGAAAGACAAACCCGTGATGAAGAAGACTGACACCGATAGCTGCCATTTTTGCAGTCGAGCAGGACATTTCCCTCATTGGGGGCATAAGTGGGACCATGTGACACACACCACGTGCCACACAACTTGAGATGTGTGCATGGCTGAGATGGCCTCTGTGTGTGTGTAAATGTGTATAACCATGTCACGCAAATTTACGCATGGGTGGACTCCAAATGCCCAACAGCGGTGGGGCCAAAATGGTGTTGGTGAGTGGCACTCTGTGGCAGTCACATGGAGGCCATATGTCAACTTATACAACACAACACAACTCAGTCTCAGTGGAGTACAGTCCCCCACAGCAGGACCTTGCTCTGGGGAGTAAACGAGGCACATCAGGGGACTAGACCTTCCTCATCTGGTTAAGACCTAAGTGGATTTAAACAAACGCAGGGATATTTCTGGGATATAACAGTCCTGTTTGTTGTTAGTATGTCTCCACTTTTACATTCAGTCACTTGGCAGACACTTTTGTCCAAAGTGACTGACTGTACAGTACAGAAATACATTTTTCATCCGTATGGGTATAGAACTCTGATGACTGACTTTGTGGTCGTTTGCACGTCGCTCTAGCAGCTAGAGGGGGAACTTAACTATATTACTTGAACATGAAGAATTATTTTTGGTTTTGTACCCCTGACATCATCAATAGGCATCAATTTATCATATACTTAACCATATTCTATACATCACAGATTTTATACATTCATCAATCCCATCAAAGTAATTGTGATTTCAAAATATAATTTTGTTCTTAATTGTCATCAATCTTTTAGACTGTGATCATCATTAGTTGTACCTTCCTCTCTTCGTAATCCCTGTCATCATCAGCGTTACTAGATGCCATCATATCCAGTAAGAAGTAGAAAACCACCAAATACCATATCAGCACCCTTATTGTTGTGTTGTAATGTAACTTGGTGGTGTTCATCGTCACTGTCCTCATGTCTCAACTGTGCCACATTTTCACGCCAAACTTAGAGTTCAAGTTAATATCAGGTGACTCTTTTTCACTTCTTGACACCCAGAGACACAAATGACCTGGGTGTCATGGGGGGTGGGGTTCAGAGCTCACAGAAATGATAAGCCTTCATGAATCTCTGGTTGACCCTTTGGAAGTAAATCAACTTTTAAAGGCTAAGAGGAAGTACTTGAGCGATGTAGGTCATGTAACAGAGCTGACACTTGTCAAAGACCTTGACACCTGCAGGTGTACTGTTCCTAATCATTAACTGAACTTGGACAGATCACAAAGTTCAGGATGAAATTAAACGTCTTGGCCCATAGGATGGGATGTTGTGGAAATGCCTGCTGATTCAGGCCACATTGAGATGACATAGGATTGATTGGGATGTGTCTGTTTGGTCAATGCTTGCCACGGGTGACACTTGAGTCATTCCACGCCTAACTTACCAATTAGGAAATCTCCCCACTCGATCGTCTCAGATTTGGCTGAGAAAATTCAAGGTTGTTCATTCACTTCTGAATAGGTATAACTAGAAAAGTATTTAGGCTAGCTCCTTCAAACTTTCTAGGCTTAAAATCTGATACCATTACTTGAAGAATATGGACTTCCGAGGGTGTGACTGTTGCAGCATCTTTGAAGGCCTGTGGAAAGCTCAATGTTAAAGCTAGAGAATTGATATTATATCGTTATATCGTATAGTTATAGCAATTTGAAAGTGGCTCTTCAGAAAACGCTGATAAAAAAGCGTCTGAAAATGCACATGAAATAGTTGCTAATATTTGGGACTATACCTATTAAGAAGTGTATGAACAACCTTGAATTTTTTCAGCCAAATCTGAGACTGTCGAGTGGGAGCCATTGTCACACTTGACATGGAATGACTCACTTCTCTATTGCAGTTTAAACTTCTTTCAGACTCTCTAAGCTGGCTGTCTGCCGAAAAAGACCATGTTTCCTCTTTGTAGTCAAGGCAGCATTCTTGTCAGAATTAACATGCTGTAGGTGATATGCTGTGTTGATATGTTGATATTGGTGTTTGTACCAGAGAGAATACATTGATGTTTTTTTGTGTGATTTCTTATAACATGCTGGCATCTTGCTGTCAAATGCTGTCTGTGCCTACGGAAATATTCCTGACTGCTTAATGTGTACTGGTGTTGACAACAGATGTACTTAAATCCATCTCACGCCAGTTGTTGTTTAACAGCTAAAGAACAGCACATATTGAGTATGATTTCCTTCAGTAGACAATGCACACTAACAGTTTGGGGTGTTCAAATACAATGCGTGGGATGTTGAACAAAAGGTCAGAGTTGGTTCCGCTCTGTCTGTGCATATTTTGTGTGTGTGTGTGTGTGTGTGTGTGTGTGTGTGTGTGTGTGTGTGTGTGTGTGTGTGTGTGTGTGTGTGTGTGTGTGTGTGTGTGTGTGTGTGTGTGTGTGTGTGTGTGTGTGTGTGTGTGTGTGCGTGCGTATGTGTGTATGCCCGCGCGCTCGCGCGTGTGTGTATGTGTATTTCCTATGTTTCTGTGTCTATTTTATGCATATTCAGTTGAGGATGAGAGCAAGTGTAATAGTCTTGTCTGTGTGGGATGTTGGAAAGGCTCTTGGTAAACAGCTGAATTTGCTATCAGTGTTCATGAAACTGACGAGTCACCAATATTACAGTGAAACCCAAATAATCAATTTTAAATCTTTTTTTTAAATTAAAGTTTTTACATTTTTCATTTAGCATTTAACTGTGTTAATGTGACCCCATCGAATCTTTCTTGATTTCGGTACCTCGTTAGTCTCGTAACAAGTGTAGGGATGTCTATGTCTTCCTGTTTGTGCGAGGTGTGTTGTCTTGCTGTTTGTGAGTAACACATGCTCTCTGTTTATGTCCACAGGAGTTTGCGGTGCTGACCAAAGAGCTGAACGGTTGTCGTGAGCAACTTCTGGAGAGAGAAGAGGAGATAGCAGAGCTCAAGGCAGAGAGGAACAACACACGGGTTGGTGTTGTATGTGTGTGTGTGTGTGTGTGTGAGTGTGTGTGTGTGTGTGTGTGTGTGTGTGTGTGTGTGTGAGTGTGTGTGTGTGTGTGTGTGTGTGTGTGTGTGTGTGTGTGTGTGTGTGTGTTTGTGTGTGTGTGTGTGGTGTGTGTGTGTGTGTGTGTGTGTGTGTGTGTGTGTGTGTGTTTGTGTGTGTGTGTGTGTGTTTTTGTTTGTGTGCTGATAACAAGCTTGGTAAGGAAGCTAATGATTTTTTTGAATGTATGGTAGGCAGATTTAAATTAGGTCATTTTGATGCACAAGCTGGTTAGTTTTGACAAAATGCAACACTACAGTCTATCTTTCTAGCTGTAATTATAACCTTGAACATTACCTATGTACTGACCTGTAGGGTAGGTTTCCTTGAAGGGAAGCTCAACTCAAAATACAAGGTTAGATGCCATTGTACATCAATTAGTCTATGTATAGCTAGCCTACAAGTTTATAGTCTAAAGTCTGTGTTTGAAATGCTTCTAATATTTAATAGTATTCCAATTCAGACCTCTGGCTCCAGAAACACATCATGTCTGGCTCAAATAAATCATGCATTTTAATTGGAGGAATAACAGCTAAAGACTGATGAGACTCACATCTGGATCTATGAATGTAGAGACTACTGGTGCTGTCCCATAAGCTGCACCACACTAAGCATTCAGACCTGATGTGTTTTGTATTTCCATCTGCCACGGGCAAGCTGCTCACATATACATTTGATGCCTTTCCAGCATCCTGTTTGTGAGACACAAATTTGTTATCCAAGGTCTGGTTCAGTAATCAATCCAGGAAACGTTTCCTCCATGTTTTCTCATTTTTAATTCCTTTCTCTTCCGAAAATCTTTTGTTTTCTCTTCTCTCTCATCCTCTCTTGCCCTACCTCTATATTTCTCCCTTTCTCTTTTGTCTATCCCCCCCTCTCTCTTTCTCTCTCTCTCTCTCTCTCAGCTTCTGCTGGAGCATCTGGAGTGTTTGGTGTCCCGCCACGAGCGCTCTCTGAGGATGACCGTGGTGAAGAGGCAGGCCCAGTCTCCGGCTGGGGTGTCCAGCGAGGTGGAGGTGCTCAAGGCCCTCAAGTCTCTGTTCGAGCACCACAAAGCCCTGGACGAGAAGGTTTGTCTTCAGTCCCCTGTCCCCCCTGTCCACACACGCAAGCGACAATCTGTCGCTCTCTACCCACAACCCCGACTTTCATGGAGACACCTGAGGTCTCTGTCAGCCCCTCCAAACACATGCTATTGTATGTTCAGTGGGTCTGTCTGCCATCAACCACAGCAGCTGCCACATGTGTGTGTCTGTTTTGAACTCGTATGGTGTATGGTGTGTATGTATGGTGTGATCCAAATCTCTTTGTCATGGAGTCCAATTGTTTGTATCACACAGTATACCCCTTCTTTCACATGTCATGACATGACCCTAATGTTAAAGTAGTATTTTTTGTCGTCTTTTCCTCGTTTTCACTGACTATAATGTTTGGGTGTTATTTTCTGCCTCCTACAATCACTATTTTGTGATGTTATTTTTGTCCTGCTCTTTCCCTTCTCTCTCCCCCCCTCTCTCTCCCCCTCTCTCTCTCTCTCTCTCTCTCTCTCTCTCTCCCTCTCTCTCTCTCTCTCTTTCTCTCTTTCTGTCGGTCATGGACTGTATGCTGTGGCCTCCCCCTTCCTCCATCGTCTTGTGCAGGTACGAGAGAGGCTACGTGTGGCTCTGGAACGAGTGTCTGCGCTGGAGGAGGAACTCGAGTCTTCCACACAAGAGGTGAGCGCGAGCGTCCCTCTCACCCACCCACACCATAGAACACCAAGAATGAACGCCGAGCGGTCCTGTTTGTTTGTGTCGCGTAGGAAAACCACGGCTCTACAGCCAAAATGTGCCCCCCCTGCTTTTCTCTGACATGCCTGGTCTGGTTTTCTTGATGTCTTCCCACCTCAGGTGCATTCTCTAAGAGAACAGATTAAAAGACGACAGCACGGCATGGATAATGGGAAGGAGGTGAGGAGGGAAAGTTTTTATTTTTCTTTGCTCAGACCACAGAGACCTCTGCCTGTTGTCCTTTCAGAGATGTGTGAGGAAAGGACAACAGAGAGAGAACAATTGGTGACATTTATTTTAAACTAACGTTATACCGGTTTCTAAGGTACGTTTTTGTAGGTAGCTAATTTCAACAACACCCTCAAATTCATTTTCATATTCTAAAAAGCCTTTGCAAGAAGGAGAGATGCCAGCAAATATATCACTGAAATGTAGCTGTTAGCAAGCTAGCAAAAACAACATAATGCACCTCTAATCAGCCATAGTTCACCTTAGCAGTATGGCTTCTCTGCCATCTTAGTCGTGAGGCGCAGGTTAACTATTTTCTGGCGGTGCTGTGCAGTTCAGCAGGCCACTCGGTCAGTGCAGTACAATGCACGCTGGGAAATGATGTTTCCTACACCTCAAGATTACATAATGATCAGCACAAGAAGAATTTGAAAGTGAAAGTAGTGAAGATGTGAAGAAATGTCCAGTGTTGTTCATTTAAATCTAGCATCATAACATTATCCTAAGGCAGACATGGAGGTCACAGCATCTACATATTTAAAAGACAGGGTATTGTTTACTACATGAGAAATGCTTGGTCGCTGTGGGCTATTATTCAAAGGGGTCAGTCAGTCGTGTAAAACAAGTTGTGCTCAGATGTCAGTTCCCTTCATGAGGAGTCTTCTCAGTAACATTAGGTTTATGTGTGAAGATATCATACACACTCTGTGCAGATGGGCTTCATGACTCACCGGCCCAGTAATACATCATATCACATGTGTGGAACACAGTGCATACTGCTCATAGTACATATGTGTGGAACACAGTGCATACTCCTCATAGAACACATGCGTGTAACACAGTACATACTCCTCATAGAACACATGCGTGTAACACAGTGCATACTCCTCATAGAACACTTGTGTGGAACACAGTGCATACTCCTCATAGAACACTTGGGTGGAACACAGTGCATACTCCTCATAGAACACATGCGTGTAACACAGTGCATACTCCTCATAGAACACTTGTGTGGAACACAGTGCATACTCCTCAGAACACTTGGGTGGAACACAGTGCATACTCCAAACACATGTGTGTTACACAGTGCATACTCCTCAAAGAGCTGTGTCATAACGCTCATGTGTGTAACACAGTGCATACTCCTCATAGTGCTGTGTTATGGCTGCTCTGTGCTGATTATTGCATTTTTATACCTACTGAATTGAATGTGAAGTGTACTAGTGCATTCAACATAATGTATAATCTTCTGTGTGTGAGTGTGTGTGTGTGTGTGTGTGTGTGTGTGTGTGTGTGTGTGTGTGTGTGTGTGTGTGTGTGTGTGTTTTGTTGTTTTTTAAATGAAGAGCTCTTGCTGACTCATCACGTCATCCTCCTCTTTTCTTTCCCTCCCCAACTCAGCGGCTGCCAAATGGACCCTCTATTTTGGACGACGTAGATATCGACAGACAGAGGGAGGGAGAGATAGAGCGGCAGAGGGCAGAGCTGGCCCAGCTGAAAGAGAGACTGGCACTCATGTGCAGACAGGTAAAGAGATGGGAAGAGAGCAGAGAAAAAGGAAAGATGGAGAGAGAGAGAGAGAGAGAGAGAGAGAGAGGGAGGAAGTCACTGGCGGATCAGGTGAAAGAAAGTGTTAAATGAAACGAGGGCAAACATAGAAGAAGAAGGAACCGATCCAGAAAGTGAGCGAGCGAGAGAGAAATAAGGTGGCTGAGAATTAAACAGAGTAGATGAGAGGGGGGGGGGGGGGGGGGGGGGGGAGGGGATTGTGGTAATCTTTGTGGGGCCTGCCCCCAAACATTGCAACCAGTCTAAGTGTTTTTGCTGGGGGATGGAGAATACGGAGTTAAACACTCAAGACAACATTTAAGTACATGCTAATAAACGTACACACTCTTTGAATTCTACATTTGAAGTGCTAGGGGAAGATGGCTTCATTCCTTGCATTTTACAAGGCCTCTTTACCATTTTAATGTAGGCTCATGCGCACCCGTGTGTCACACTGTGTAAAGGTGTGTGTAAAGGTGTGTGGGTGTGGGTGTGGGCGTGGGTGTGGGTGTGGGTGTTAACATCTGTTTCCGTGCGAGTGCACAAGATTCCTTTGACCTGATGCAATGTCTCTTTCGTTGATGTGAAACAAGTGATTTAAAGGAGAATCATTATATGATAAGATAGCTATGTATTTGAATATAAGGACATGCCAGTGTCCCTCCTTTATTGGCCCGCTCTGCATCTCACTCACAGGTAGGGGAGGTGGAGGAGCAGCTGGCTGCCGCCAGACGGGAGGTAACCAAGTCTGAAGAGGCCAATCAGAAGCTCCAGAGGGATGTGAAAGAGGTGGGTCTCCTCTCACCTGAGGCTTGGACTGACAGATATATTTCTTTCTGCACCTGTCCCCGCTGTGATTTAGCGTCTGGGATCGAAGAATGTAGCTAGCTTGTCCTCAGGGACATTGATTTACAGCCAATCTTTGCAGATTTCTCTGGAATTTCCGCCAGCAAATGTGTTCTAAGATACGTCAGAACAAATCTGGCTTATGCTTGTTTGTTCTGGCAAATTAGGGAGAAAGTAAGATGAGTAGCACTTTATCTGTCAAAAATCTTATAACAAGAGAATCTGTATCTTCATAATATCCATTACAATTCAGTCCTGAAAACAGGGTAGTGAGATCTAGTGAGTCTGATTCTACCCCACAATGTTCTTACCTTCTGTAATGGAGGGCTTGGCTCCACTTGAATCATGAGGTAAATGATAACCTGCCAGTCAGTTATTAACATTCCATGGGGGTAGACAGGCTGTTTGCCCAATGTTCCAGGTACCATTGTCACTCTGCTCTTTGTTTTTCTCTTTTGTCTTCACTCTCCCCTACTTCTTTCACACTCTCTCTCTCTCTCTCTCCCAGGCCCTTTGCCAGAGAGAGGACATGGAGGAAAGGATCACTACCTTAGAACGCAGGTAAGCCCCCTCTGCCCCCCCCCCCCCACACACACACACTCCTCCCACCAATCAGCCTCATATATCACTCCTGTCAACCCCACCACCTCCCACCCGCCCAATGGCTCCAGCAGCTGAAGTCTTTTCTCCTCATGTGTCTGTGTCCACTCCCTCTCTCACCTGCAGGTACCTCAGTGCCCAGAGGGAGGCGACGTCCCTCCATGACATCAAAGACAAGCTGGAGAACGAGCTGGCCAGCAAAGAGTCTCTCTACAGACAGGTGAGGCCCGCCTGGCTCTTCTTCTCCCTAGGGCCTTGGCACGGGGATTCAGGGAGAGTCTCTGTGGTGGCTGTGGAGAATTGTCTGTGTGTTTTGATGTCTGTGTGTTTGTATGCTAGCTACAGATCTGTTATTTATATTAAATATTACACAGGTGTTTGTCTCTGCCCGAAGGCATGTTGAGTCTTTGTCTCTGCCCAGAGGCACATAGATGCAATACATAACCTAAATGATTGGACCGACAAGGATCTGTTATCACTGAAATAGTGTGTATATAACAGATGACATCTTCTCAATTTGGAATTTCTACATTGCGATGTGGAATTGCGTGTGTCGACACCTCTCCCACAACCCTTGAGCTGGGAAGAATCCATGTTATGTGTGTGTGTGCGTGATTTGAGGGGAGGGTTAGTCCCTCTCCTCCTCCTCCTCCTCCTCCTCGTCCTCCTCCTCACTCGTTCTGTCCGTCTGTCCGTTCACAGAGCGAGGAGAAGAACAGGCAGCTGCAGGAGCGGCTGGACGATGCCAAGCAGAAGCTGCAGCAGACCCTGCAGCGCGCCGAGACCCTGCCGGAGATCGAGGCCCAGCTCGCTCAGAGAGTGGCAGCGCTCAACAAGGTCTGTGTGTGTGTGTGTGTGTGTGTGTGTGTGTGTGTGTGTGTGTGTGTGTGTGTGTGTGTGTGTGTGTGTGTGTGTGTGTGTGTGTGTGTGTGTGTGTGTGTGTGTGTGTGTGTGTGTGTGCGTGTGTGCGTGTGTGTGTGTGGGTGTTTAAGAGGTATGCGCATATGTGTGTGTTTAAGAGGTATGCGCATGTGTGTGCCTGTGTGGACATGTCTGTGTGTGTGTATGTGTCAGCATACTAATTATACTAACCTGAGTTTGTATGTGTGTGTGTGTGTGTGTGTGTGAGAGAGAGAGACAGAGAGAGAGAGAGAGAGATCTGTGTGTGTATATAAAGCGGTCTGTAGTTGTATTCATTCAGGGCTCCGGGCATATTCTTTATGAAGTAGCCTACGCTTCTGCGGCTGCACGTGTGTGTGTGTGTGTTTTTGTGGGTTTATATGCACTGAGAGACACTCTTCCCGTTGGTGATGGCTGCGCTCGTGTGCTGAGAACTGTGTGCATCTGAGCGTGCCTGCGTCTTATATAACAGCGCACGACCATGTGTAATTATGTTGCGCTTTTGTGGCAAGCTAGAGATGATCGAAACCAGTGTGTGTTTCTTTTGTCGATTGCAGAATTGAATAAAGCAGCATTGTGACACTTTTTCTCTTTCGCTCTCTTTCTCTCTCTCTCTCTCTCTCTCTCTTCCTCTGTCTCTCTTCCCTCTGTTGCCTAGGCGGAGGAGCGCCATGGCAACTTTGAGGAGCGCCTGCGACAGTTGGAGGCACAACTGGAGGAGAAGAATCAGGAGTTACAGAGAGTGAGTCACAGCCTTGCTTTCCTCCTCTCTCTCCCCACCTCTCTTGCCTCTCTCTCTCTCTCTCTCTCTCTCTCTCTCTCTCTCTCTCTCTCTCTCTCTCTCTCTCTCTCTCTCTGTCTGTCTTGTTCTGTCTCTTTTTCTTTTTTCCCTCTCATTTTCTTTGTCTTCTCTTTGTGTGCTTTTTCACACGCTCTGTAATGAGTTTTTTTTGTCATTTGTTCTTCTTTTGGTTATGTCAGATTAAATCTCCCTGTCTCTACCCTCCCCCCCCCCCCCCCCTCTTCTTCAATTCTCCTTTTTTCTCTCGTGCTTTCCCTCTGCGCTGCTCTCCTCACCTCTCTCTCACCTCTCTCTTTCTCTCTCTGTTTGCTCTTCTCCTCTGCTGTATCCCTCTCTCCTCCCTCTCTTCTCCCTCTCTCCCTTCTTCCCCTCCCTTGCTCCCTCGCCTTCTCTCTTCATTGCCAGTCAAGCATAATGCTCGGTATTCAACCCCTCCCCCCTCCCCTGTTTTTTCTCTCGCCCTCCTCCTCCTCCTCTCTCTCTATCTGTCTCTCTCTCTCTCGCTCTCCCGCGCTGCTTGCCTCCCCCAGGCGAGACAGAGGGAGAAGATGAACGATGAACACAACAAGCGTCTCTCGGACACCGTGGACAAGCTGCTGTCCGAGTCCAACGAGAGACTCCAGCTTCACCTGAAGGAGAGGATGGCCGCTCTGGAGGAAAAGGTGTCCCACTTAGCTGCCTGACCAAAATATCCCATACTATGCCTGTATTAAAACATTTAAAAAAAACATGATAGACTTATCCCACATTCTAAATTTCATTCATTAGCTCATTCATACACATAAATGAGTACACACTTGCTTGGATTGTACCCATCAAAGAGCCTTTAAAGATTTCTGTAAGAACAATCTTCCTCATTGAGCCCTTCTTGCAATCTGCCTTGTAACTGCTTTCCATCTTTGTAGAACCGGCCTCAGTTAACAACAGGCTTTTCATGTCTTCAAAGAACCCCACCATTCACTAGTCAAGACATCCAGTTTATACTGATTTAGCCGCAGGCTCAGATGTTGAACAGACATTGAAAAATGGTGTACATCCACCAAAAGAATCAGTCAACAACCACATTTATCACTGTGACATTCTGAATCTCCTCCCAACCTTGCGGCCATTCGTGAAGGATGTTGTAGGCTACTGGTTATCAAGCTAAAGAGGCCGCTTTTGCCAATGTCTGTTCAACATCTGAGTCTGCGGCTAAGTCAGTTTATAAAGGCCTGATGGAATGCACTAGTCACTGTACAATCAAAATACCAAAACTATTTATGTATGCGACTACACACTCGTGAAGTGTGAAGTGTTGTTTGGACAAGTGCAGTCCCAGAAATCCATACATGTGAGGTCGAACACGGGTCAAGTATGACTCCTTCTGTAAAGCTGTCAGCATTTTGTTGGTTTTGATGCTCACTGCAGGCTGGGCTAACTGAATCCAGCTCATTTGAAGGCCTCTCCTTTGAGATCACTTCACACATTCCACCAGTAGACACAGGCTAGTTTGTGTAGCTGCCAGCGCAGGGAAATGACTGATTAGTTTTTCTGCTCCCCCCACTAGAATGCTCTGTCTGAGGAGCTGGCCAACATGAAGAAGATCCAAGATGATCTCCTCGCAAACAAGGTGCCAAATCTTTTCTCCATGCACCACGTGTCCCTGCAAAAAGTCCCTCACCAATGATTTCCTTTATCTTTTTTTATTATCTGTCTGATTCTCCCTCTTTCTCTCCCTCTCTGTCTCTCTCTGTTCATTTCTTCCACAGGACCAGCTTATTGCGGAGTTGGAGAGACTTCAACTGGAATTAGACCAGTTGAGAGGAAGGCCTGGCTCCTCCTACTCCCGGTAAGCCCCTCCCTCACACACGCATCTACTGTAGGCTTGCATAGAATTCTCTCGAATGTCTTGAATATCACAACACAGTGACTGGTTCACTCTCTTTCTTTTTCTCTCTCTCCCTTTCACACACACACACACACACACACACACACACACACACACACACACACACACACACACACACACACACACACACACACACACACTACTTTGTATTCCCTATCTGTGACTTCTGTTTTTGATCTGTTTTTTGCTCGCTCAGGTCTCTTCCTGGTAGCGCTCTGGAGCTGAGGTATTCCCAAGGGGGCGGTTCCCTCCCAGCTGGCTCCACTGCCCACTTGGATCACTATGGCAACACTGGCACAGGGAGCGTGGTCAGGCGGACCCATCGTGGCCGATGGGGTCCTGCACGGGAAGAGACCAACAAGGTGAGCCTTGACCTCACTGACCCCCAGTTACCCTGTAGTAGTATAGCTAGAGCTGCCATGTGCAAACAGCAAAGCTAGCCACAAGTACTGTGTTTGAGTACTTTTGTAAAAAAAAACACACACAGCTGCCAAACATGTTCGTCATGTCTTGCCTTTCTCTCTTAAACATTCTGTCTCTCAAATTCAAATTAAAAAGTGCTTTATTAAACTTTGTTTAAAGCACCTTGAGACAATTTTATAAAGCACCTTGAGACAATTTTATAAAGCGCCTTGAGACAATTTTACTGTTTTGCCGCTATAAATACAGTTGATTGGCACTTGTATTGCCAAAGCAGTATTGGAAACACATACAAAACTAATACGAATGCGATTAATAATAAAGGTAAAACGTGAGGCAGAATATAAACAGGTTGACAAACAGTGAACAGTTACCTACGTCCTTACTCTAGGGAGGTCAGGCCTTTCAACAGTGTCAATTCTTATAGGCACTATACAATAATATAATGGAATTGAAAGTAACTGAGATCCCCTGCCTCTCGTCCCCGCCGCAGTATGGAGAGTGGGACAACGGGACTCTGCTGAGCACCGGTTTCGAGGTTGGCGTGGAGGGCGGCTGCTCGGACGACGACGAGGATCGCGAGACGCTCTTCGGGTCGGAGCTGCTCTCGCCCAGCGGGCAGACGGACGTGCAGACCCTGGCCATCATGCTCCAGGAGCAGCTGGAGGCCATCAACAAGGAGATCAAGTGAGAGAACGTGGGGTTAGGGCGGATCCAAACGGAGCTCAAAGAGCGGATAATGTGGGCTTGAGGAGAGGGGGCATCAGCACAGAGTTCTGGGGCAGTAGGAGCAGAATCTAGCCGGGGCTAAAAGGGCTGATAAAGCTGGGCTTAAGAGAGGGGATATAACAGCGGTCTAGGGCAGGGGACGGGAATCAGATGTTTCATGGTTCACGGTTCATGAGACGGGAGTTATAACATGCTGGGACAGAGGGGTTGGGGATCAGGGGATGTTAACTTCAGAGGCCATCTACAGGAGTAAGATCAGCAAAGGGTCACAGGGGCAAGAATTGAGTTTTTAAAAAGGGTTCATTCAAAGAGGGTGTTCTGAGTTGTGTTTTGTTTACCAGGCCAGGTTAGGCTTACTCAATCTAGATTTACGAACTTTTCCCTCCTCTGTCACCACCACCCCCCACCCCCCTCCGCCCCCTCTCTCTCTTCCCCCTCTTTCTGTTTTCTTCCCATTCACTCTCTCTGTCTCTCCCCCTCTCTCTGTTTCTCTCTTTTCTGTCTTTCCTCTCTTCTCTCTCTCTCTCTCTCTCCCTCCCCTCAGGTTGATCCAGGAGGAGAAGGAGAGCACGGAGATGCGAGCGGAGGAGATCGAGAGCCGCGTGAGCAGCATTGCTCTGGACGGCCACCCGGTGCCTCCCTCCTCCCTGGGCAGGGACAGCAGCGGACGAGGCTTCATCCCCCCGTCCCTCACCTCCTCCACCCTGGCCTCCCCCTCTCCCCCCAGCTCCGGCCACTCCACCCCGCGCCTGCCACACTCTCCTGCCCGCGAGACCTCCTCAGAGAGACAGGTACCGGCACACGTGTGTCTATTTGTACTGTGGATGGTTCTAAGCACCATTATGTATGGCCATTGATATGTGTGAGTGTGGACATTATGCGTACATATGCGTACTGTGTGTGTATGTGTGTGTTTTGTGTGTGTGTGCATGCTGGTGTGTTAATGTTGTGCCAGTATCTGGCCAATGACATGATAAAACAAAAAAATATCAAAATACAAAAAATGTAAAACCCTCAGCAACTTAACGCTTATCTCTATATCCAGAACAAAGACGATGACCGGTCCCTGGCCCTGCTGGACTCCACCCCTCCTCCCACCCCGCGTAACCTGCGACTGGACCGAATGACCCACACCCACCCGGGCGCCCTGCTGGACGACAGCCGCGAGTTCCGCAGGTAAGACACACGAGGCCTTCATCTCCGGCCTCCACCAGGGAGAGGTGGCAGTGGGGTTATCTCTGGGGGAGACATGCCTCTTAACTTACTGGCTGCTCTTTCGCCCTCTCTGTCTCTCTTTGTCTCTCTTTCTCTGCCTGTCTTTCCGTCTCTCTCTCTCTCTCTCTACTTCTATCTGCCTTTCTGTCTGTCTCTCTCTCTCTCTCTCTTTCTCTCTCTCTCTCTCTCTCTCTCTGTCTTGTAGTCTCTCAGCCGATGGCTCCAGCTCTAACAGCAGTCAGGACTCGCTCCACAAATCCAGCAAAAAGAAGAGCATCAAGTCTTCCATCGGCCGCCTCTTCGGGAAGAAGGAGAAGGGGAGGATGGGCCAGCCGGGGCGGGAGTCTGCCTCTCTGGGTGAGCAGAGGGAGAGAAAGATAGAGAGAGATAGAGAGAGAGAGGGGAAGCAGAGGGTATGACTCAGGGTGAGGAGAGAAAAGAGAGGGAGAATCAGGCATAGGTAGGAGACCTACTCTCAAAACTAAAAAGGAACACCGTAACAACAAGGTGTGTGTGGAGATACTGACCCATTAATGATGTCATTTCAGTCTACCTACAAACGACCTGGCCTGCACCGAGTGTAGTGCCATAGAAATCAAATCATGGGTGTAGTTCTTCCAGAAACTCCGGAGTGTTGCTGTCTTGGTGAAATATGCAGAACATTTGATACCAACTAGAATGCGTTTCGTGAACGAACTGCGAGAGTGTGCTTGCTCTGTTGCGGCCATGACCGAGAGAACAAGTGCCTTGGAATTGGGGCAGGTGTCAGCTCTCCAGCTCTCCCTGCTGGATGAGCATGCACAAATGAGTATGCACAAATGAGTATGCATGAGTGAGTATGCATGAGTGAGTATGCATGAGTGAGTAAACATGAGTGAGTATGCACGAGTGAGTATGCATGAGTGAGTATGCATGAGTGAGTATGCATGAGTGAGTATGCATGAGTGAGTAAACATGAGTGAGTATGCACGAGACGAGTGAGTAAACATGAGTGAGTATGCATGAGTGAGTATGCATGAGTGAGTAAACATGAGTGAGTACGCATGAGTGAGTACGCATGAGTGAGTAAACATGAGTGAGTAAACATGAGTGAGTATGCATGAGTAAGTATGCATGAGTGAGTATGCACGAGTGAGTATGCATGAGTGAGTATGCACGAGTGAGTAAACATGAGTGAGTATGCACAAGTGAGTAAACATGAGTGAGTATGCATGAGTGAGTAGAGCCCTGGTATGGAAGGTGTCTCTTAATATTCCTAGTTATACAGTTGAATGGAGAGGGACAGAGAGAGAAGAGGAACCGTGCGCAGGTGTCAGTGAGAGTTGTCAGTGAATCACAGGTGCAAGCCAGTTTAATGAGCCTATTATGATGTCATAATGCCTCAAAGTTCTGCCATGCAAGTCTATGGAGAAAAAAGGTGATGGAAAAAGAGGAATAAAAAAGGAGTGGCAAGGAGTACCGCCACGAAAAGTCATAGCAGCTTGCACCGGATCGGGCCGGACGTTTTGGTGTTTGAACGGCGTCTCTATCTCAATCGGGCGAGGAGTAGTTAGCTGCAAGAAAAACTACTAGAATAAAAAAATAGTAAAAAACGAAGAACAATAGTGTGCTTCCCTTCGGGCAAGCACACTAATAAACAACTGGAGCTCATCCAAATAGGGCACTGATCATATTTGTGGTTTTAGTGGAGTGGATAGCTACAGTTTCAATTGAATCATTGTGTGGATAGTCAAACGTTGTTTATTTGGGTGTTCATTATTTGCAATGTTTTGATTTGGTTTGTGTATGTAATTTGTGTGTATGTGATTGTGATTGCATGTGTGTGTGTGTGTGTGTGTGCATTTGTGTGTGTGTGTGCATGTGTGTGTCTGTGTGTGTGTGTGTGTGTGTGTGTGTGTGTGTGTGTGTGTGTGTGTGTGTGTGTGTGTATGTGTGTATATGTGTATGTATGTGTCTGTGTATGTGTGTGTGTGTGTGTGTGTATGAGTGTGTAACCCCTGACCCTCTCTGTGTGTTTGACAGCGTCCACACCCTCAGATGACCTGGGCACAGTGGATCCTCTGGGGCTGGCCAAGATGACAGGGACCGTGGAGAAAGGCCGCCGCAGCAAGAAGAAGTGAGCTGCTGTCCACACATCCATCTCTCGTAGCTGCATATCCTCTCCCTCTCTCCTCCCCCCCCTCTCTCTCTTCCTTTCCCCTCTCCTCTTGTCATCACTCTCTCTGCACCCTGCTGTGTATGTGTATGCTAAACATACTCTGTCAAAATAGCTAAGTGTCAGAAAAGTCAAAGTGTGCGGCATGTGCATGTTGCCGCGGCTCTGGGGAATGGTGGGCTGGAGGGTTTGAGGGAGCGCTGAGAGATGAATGATCCAGGAAGGAATGTGAGGATTAGAACGAGAAGGGAGCACAACGAGTCTCACGGCAGCACTAGAGTCTAGGCCTGGTTCTTATTGACTTACAGATGTTCTTCTTTCTCTCTCTCTCTCTCTCTCTCTCTCTCTCTTTTTTTTTTTCTTTCGCCCTCTTTGTCTCTCTGTCTCTCCAAGGCATGAGTTGCTGGAGGAAGCTTGTCGTCAGGGCCTTCCCTTTGCGTCCTGGGATGGCCCCACTGTAGTCTCCTGGCTTGAGGTAAGACCTGGTGGGCGCTAGCCTCTGTTGACCCCCCTGCTGTGAGGATGCGGCTGGTGCTCCTGGATGGGTTACTTCCGTCACTGTCAGCGCCATTATTATCTCTCTTCATTATTTGATCCAACTCTCTTAGTCTTTTTTCTTTCCCTTTATCCTCTCTCTCCATCTATCTTTCTGTCTGTCTATTCAACTTTCTATCTATTTTTCTATCATCTATCTATCTATCTATCTATCTATCTATCTATCTATCTATCTATCTATCTATCTATCTATGTATCTATCTATCTATCTATCTATCTATCTGTCTATCTGTCTATCTGTCTATCTATCTGTCTATCTATTTTTGCCGACATCCGATCACTGTATCTGTCTTTGTATTGGTGGTATTGTGTACTTGTCATTGTATACTTTCTATATTTTCTTTCATCTCTTTCTCTCTTCATCTCCTTTCTCTCCTGTCACCAGTTGTGGGTGGGCATGCCGGCGTGGTATGTGGCGGCGTGCCGGGCCAACGTGAAGAGCGGTGCCATCATGGCCAACCTGTCGGACACAGAGATCCAACGGGAGATTGGCATCAGCAACCCCCTGCACCGCCTCAAACTGCGGCTCGCCATCCAGGAGATGGTGTCCCTAACCAGCCCCTCAGCCCCAGCCAGCACGCGCTCCGTAAGCACCACACACACACACACACACACGCACGCACGCGCACACACACACACACACGCACATGCACACGCACACGCACACGCACACGCACACGCACACGCACACGCACTCACACGCACATACAAACACATACACACACACACACACACACAGACACACACACGCGCACACACACACACACACACACACACAGACACACGCGCGCACACATACACACACACACACTTACACACACACACACACACACCCACACAGACACACACACACACACACACACACAGACACACATACACACACGCACACACATACACACACATGCGCACATTAAGCACACACATGCAGTTCCAGACACAGTCATATACACACTGACTCGCACACAGATGTTCACACAGAGACCCTTACTCCACACACACATATGTATGTATACAATATACACTTTCCCTCTCTCTGTTTCACACACACACACACACACACACACATACACACACACACACACACACACACCTACACACAGACACACAGACACACGCACACACACACACAGAGAGACAGACAGACATAGATACTCACATATGGTCAAACCACATTAACAAAGTAGGCCTGTACGTATAAACACAGGCTCGTGGACACACACTAGTATATAAACAGAGCACACGCATCCACATCCACACCCACACCTACGCAAACACACAGACATGACCACACGTGCACATCCACTGACAAGACGCACGTGCACACACAGGCCAGGTGTTGTCGCATGACTCATGCCTGTGGCAGTCTAGGTGGAGAAAGCACAGATGGAACTCTCGCACATACAGACATTCAGTCTCATTTGTATAACACAAGTAACCCATGAAACATTCATGCAGTTTGGTAAATCATCCTTCGCAAAACATCTCAAGATGCACGTCAGACGAGTAGCGTAGCCACATTCTGCCAAACCTGTTTAATGTAACGCTTATCTCCTTTCCTTTGTGTTCTTGCCTCCCAATCGTCTGACTGGCGTCCTTCCCCTGTCTGCATGAACTCAACAGTCAACCAGTAACGTGTGGATGACTCACGCAGAGATGGAGTCTCTGAACGCCGCGACCAAACCAGTGAGTGGTGCTAACTAGAGAATGTCACTTCTTGACCCCGTGTTCTGGTGGTGACATTCTTAGAAAATGGGTCAAAGTGGGTTGTTCAAAAAACCAGTGAAGGGTTCCACTTTGGATGTTCTTTGCAAAAGGAGAGAGACAGGAGAGAGACTAGGATAAAGGGTTCTTTAAAGCCTTTTAAAAAAGGTTCTTTACTGTTGAGCAACTGCCAAGAGCTTGCCATCTGCTCTATGTAGACACGAGAGGGTTCATAGAACACTTTATAGAATCTTTTCATGCTTACCATAGAACCATGAAGGGTCCTTGATTGCAAATCCATTTTTTCATGGATTGTATATACTGAGTGTCATTGAGTGTCACTACTGCTGTGTGGGAGATCTACCCCATATTAGTTACTCAGGCCCCCCCAGATTGGGACAAAATGGAGTCCAGATTGCTGTATCCAAATTTTGTGTTTTTCCATGGAGAGTGTTGTGTGTTCTTCTACCGAACAGATGGATTGAAAGAGCATTGCCATTTTAATTTGCATGGGAGGAGATGAAAGGCTTGGTCCTGAAACTTAAGTATGTGCGCTCTCCCCAGAGTTCAAATACTGCCAGCATATGGGATGGGGATGGAAATGGTTAAGCCACTTTGGTGATTCAAACTAAAGGCAGAGTTGGAGTGTAACTGTTGACAATTCTCTCTTTCCCTCTCTCTGTCTTTGTTTTCTCCCTTCTTTTTTTACTCTCTCTCCCTCTTTTGTTCTCTCTTTCTTTCTCTCTCTCTCTCTCTCTCTTTCCCATGTTCTCTGTGTGTCCGGCTAGGCCTCGTTGAGCATCTTCTTCTGCCCCTTCAAGTTTC